>NC_082356.1:4074295-4411437 GCF_027477595.1 Haemorhous mexicanus | reverse complement strand
TCCAGCAGCTTCTCACGGGAGCCATCCCTGTGCCCCACCACTGCCAAAAACTAGGCCATGGTACCAAGGGGCTGTTGTGACTCTGGGGGCCCACATGGAACCAAGGGGCAAGGGTGGCACTGTGGGGCCACTGGAACCAAGGAGCAAGGGTGGCACTGTGTGGTCACGTGGAACCAAGGAGCCATGGTGACACTGTGGGGCCACTGGAACCAAGGAGCCATTGTGACACTGTGGGGCCTCATGGAACCAAGGGGCAAGGGTGACACTGTGGGGCCTCATGGAACCAAGGAGCCACGGTGACACTGTGGGGCCTCATGGAACCAAGGAGCCACGGTGACACTGTGGGGCCTCATGGAACCAAGGGGCCATTGTGACACTGTGGGGCCTCATGGAACCAAGGAGCCACAGTGACACTGTGGGGCCACATGGAACCAAGGAGCAAGGGTGGCACTGTGGGGCCTCATGGAACCAAGGAGCCACGGTGACACTGTGGGACCACTGGAACCAAGGAGCCACAGTGACACTGTGGGGCCTCATGGAACCAAGGAGCCACGGTGACACTGTGGGGCCTCATGGAACCAAGGAGCCATGGTGACACTGTGGGGCCGCATGGAACCAAGGAGCCACGGTGACACTGTGGGGCCTCATGGAACCAAGGAGCCACAGTGACACTGCAGGGCCTCATGGAACCAAGGAGCCACGGTGACACTGTGTGGCCTCATGGAACCAAGGGTCAAGGGTGACACCACAGGGCTTGGTGGAACCCAGGTTCAATGTGACACTGTGTGGCTTCATGGAGCCAAGGAGAGCACTGTGACACTATGGAACCTAATGGAATTATCAGAAACGATACAACTTCTGGTTTCTTTTAACGTAACTTCAGTCAGGGGTTTGTTTGCCCAGGTAGAGGGGAATTGAAGTTTCTCTTCAAAAGACTCTGCTCACCAAGGCTGGGTGAGGCCTGATGAGCTTAACATCTACAGATTGGGAGTGGCCAGAAGATGAACAGGAGGTAAATGAACATTAATGAACATCACCCCCAGTGTGCAGAGACACCTGGTCTGGGAAAAGATTGAGAAGGGAATCAAAGAATGAGGACTTAATTGACATCAAAGGCGAACGGATCAATCAGCAATAGCAGATGGAATACTAAGAATTGGATAATTTAAGAGCAAAGAACATTAATTTCTTTGGGTTTTTTCTGTATAAATATGTGAGAAGTGTAGTAAAGAACAATGTGTGATGGAATGATTTTCACTGTGGAATCCGGACACGTGTGGATGGAATAATTTCTATTGCATGTGATGGCCGCAATGACATCCTGGCAAGAATAAAGTAATGCCTAAATTCTGTAAGGTGTTGTTGGAGTTTCTGTTTTTCATGCAGTTTCAGTGTCAGTCCAGTGAGGTCCATCACCAACACAGGCTCTTTCTGGACTCTTTAGAGAAGAGAACCGGAGGCCACGATTGCACAAACCTCTCAGAGACTCCCAGGCAAAAGCAAAACCCAAAGTCCCTGGGAGCATTAAGGAGCCCCCAGGGCCATTCCTGAGCAAGGCTCCCCAGGGACTCCTTCCAGCAGATCCCTGAGGCCACTGGGATGTGGGGCAGGGGGGATGCTGAGGGCAGGACAAGGGGCTGACAGTGCCCAGCCTGGCTGGGGCTGTGCCAGGAGGCCCCAGTGCCTCAGGACAAGGTGTCTCCTCCCAGCCCTTGGTGGCACAGACCCTGCTGTGCCCAGGGCACCAAGATGTGGCTTCTCCTGGGCACTGCAAGCCCTGCCAGGGCCCTTGGCCATGTCCAGCACAGCTTGTCCTGCGCTGTCCCACAGCTGCTGCTGTGTCCCTTCAGGCTGCACACTCCCATCTCGCTGCCCCCTGGCTCTGCCCTGCCACTGCCAGCCCTGCCCTGACCTCTGCCCACCCTCACCCTCTGTGTCTGGGGACACACACACATGCACTGAGCTCATCCCCCTCCTTCTGGGTGCTGCTCCTGCCACAGCACTGCCCTGGGAGGGTTCATTCCTCACAGGAGCTGCTGTGTTTGTACTGGAGCATTTTATAGCTCTGCTTCTGCCTCTCTGGCAATTGTCTCTTCAAAGAGCTCTCCAAGGAAAAGATTCATTCAATTGTGGAATAGCAGAGGTGGGAAGAGCCCCCTGAGCCCCCTTGGCCTGGGTGTGGCTGGGATGGAGTTCCCTTTGCCCAGAGCACCCCTGTCCTGCTGTGCTTGGCTCTTCTGGCTGCAGCAGGGCTGGTCCCAGCCCAAGGCTTTGGCTGTCCCTGAGCAGGGCTCGCCCCACATGAGGCTTTTCTGCAACCCGCTCCCCCAATGGGCTGGGGGTGGGCAGGTGTTCCTGGGGGCACAGGGATGGGACAGCTTGGCTGGACTGACCCAAGGGCTCTTCCATTCCATGTGATGTCCAGATCAGCAGGGAAATGAGGGGGACAAGAAGGTCTCTGGATTTTCTGTATTAATACATTTGTCTTCCAAAGCAACCACTACAGGTGCTGAACTCTTGTTTTCCCATGGTTTTCCTTGCTTCTGCATTTGGCCTTTGCTTTTTGGTCCCTCCAGTATTAATCTCTCTTTATGATGACCCCCAATGTTTTCACCTTATTTTCTCCTGTTTTCTGAAGAAGGAGGGACAGTGACAGAGACACTTGGTTGTCACTTGATGGCCAGAGGGGTTTAACCACAGTCACCCTGCCCAACTTTTCTCTTATGGGCACAGCCAGAAATGTCAGGGCTCTGCCAGGTGCCCACCCCTGAGCTGGGCTCATGCCCTCCTCCCAGCCCCAGGGCTGCCCAGGGACACGAGTCCTTCCCTTGCACACACACACAGAGTTCATTGCAGCACGGGCAGGGGCTCCCTGGGCTCTGCTGCCACTGCCAGAGCCTGGCAGGGACCTCAGCCCTGCGGGTGTCACCCTGCCCTGCTCTGCCCTGCCTGAGGTGCCCCACGGCCAGAGGGATGGACACAGGGAGCTCTGTGCTCAGGAGCTCGTCCCAGCCCTGCACTCAGGGGTTCCCAGGGGATGTTACTCTCTGGAAAGTCCAGGAGCAGCTGAAGGAGTTTGTGCTCACTGGGTTTATGTCCCCTCACACACACAGGATGTTCAGGGCCTGTGGAGTGTCCATGCACTGCAGACACAGACTCCTGACCCGGGCACTTGATGTCCCTCCATGGAGAGAAGAAGAACCTCTGTGACCTGGGGTGAGAGGCCACTGCTGTAGCAGTGCTGGCTTTGCACTGCTGGGACAGCCCCCACCCTGATCACTGCCACACTTCTGCTGGGCACTGCTGGTTTCCTCTCCAGGGCACTGTGCTGGGCACATCCCTGAGAGTAACTGGGAAGGAGATTGAAGCTTTCAGGCCCTGCACTGGGGAGATGCCCTTGCATGATGGAAATGCTGCTGCAGAGCCCAGCTCTGTCCCAGCAGTGCCCACAGCCTGTCCCTGCCTGCAGTCCCTGGACAGGCACACAGCAGGACAGGGACTGAGCTGGCAGAGCCCTGAGGCCCTAAACCAGCACAGGGGTTCTGAAGGGGAGTGTGGCAGTGAAGGAAGGGGAGATTATGGAGGAGAAGCCCTGGGGCTCCCTGGCAGTGAGGAGCACTGGGGTTTCATTTTCTCCTCCAGCTCTGCCCAGAAGCACCAACTCTACAGCTCCAGAAAAGCCAGGGAAGAAAGATGTCAGGCACACATGGCAATACACAGTTCTTCAATGTAGTAGTAGAAGTACAGCTCCTGGTTTATACAGTCACTGGGTGCCACTGGAAAAACAAACACTGAATTTAAAATGTATAATCAAAGATTTTGGTGTGAACAAATTCTCAAAAGTATAACAACTGTGCCAGCAGTAAAAAATGCATGGCACAGAACGAGCATAAATATGTAACATCATAACAGCTATGCAGGAGAATGACTATTTATTGCTACTGAAAACCATCTGTGATCATTTTCCTCAAGGCAGCCTTGAGCTCCTGGTTCCTCAGGCTGTAGATGAGGGGGTTCAGGGCTGGAGGCACCACCGAGTACAGAACTGACACTGCCAGATCCAGGGATGGGGAGGAGATGGAGGGAGGCTTCAGGTGAGCAAATGTGCCAGTGCTGAGGAACAGGGAGACCACAGCCAGGTGAGGGAGGCAGGTGGAAAAGGCTTTGTGCCATCCCTGCTCAGAGAGGATCCTCAGCACAGCCCTGAAAATCTGCACATAGGAGTAAACCATGAACACAAAACAACCAAAGGCTAAAGAGGCAACAACTACAATAATTCCATGTTCCCTGAGTTTGGAGTGTGAGCAGGAGAGCTTGAGGATGTGTGGGATTTCACAGAAGAACTGGCCCAGGGCATTGCCATGGCACAGGGGCAGGGAAAATGTATTGGCCGTGTGCAGCAGAGCATTGAGAAAGGCACTGGCCCAGGCAGCTGCTGCCATGTGGGCACAAGCTCTGCTGCCCAGGAGGGTCCCGTAGAGCAGGGGTTTGCAGATGGACATGTAGCGGTCATAGCTCATGACTGTGAGCAAGGAAAATTTTGCTGTGGGGAAGAAGAAAACTAGAAATAGCTGTGCAGAACATCCTTTGTAGGAGATGTTCCTGGTGTCCCAGAGGGAATTGTGCATGGCTTTGGGCATAGTGGTGCAGATGGAGCCCAGGTCAGTGAGGGCCAGGTTGAGCAGGAAGAAGAACATGGGCGTGTGCAGGTGGTGGCCGCAGGCTACGGCGCTGATGATGAGGCCGTTGCCCAGGAGGGCAGCAAGGGAGATGGCCAGCAAGAGGCAGAAGTGCAGGAGCTGCAGCTGCCGCGTGTCTGCCAGTGCCAGCAGGAGGAAGTGGCTGATGGAGCTGCTGTTGGACATTTGCTCTGTCTTGGCATGGGGGTCTGTAGAATAACTAATCATGCAATACTTCAGTTTGTGGAGAATTTCAAATATCCCAGCACAGCCTGGGGGCACTTTCCCTCCACTGCCTGCCCAGGGCTCTGCTACCTGGAGCTGTCCCTGCCAGCAGCTGCTCCCTGTGCCCAGGACTGGGCCATGTCAGTGCTGCCTGAGCGCAGCTCAGCCCTGGGGGCTCAGCTCTGCCCTGCAGACCCCTCCCAGCTCTGGCACTGCCCAAGGGCAGCTCTGGCTCTGCAGGCTCTGATGGGAATGTCAGAGCAATCCTGAAAAGGACTGGAAAAGCGATGCTGATGCTGCCCTAAGGAACCCTGTGCTGATTTCTGGCACTGCCTGGTATATTCAGATCTCAGAGAATTTTTTTTTTTTTTTTAATAATTTTTCTCTGTCTAAAGTGAGACAGGAATATCTAAGTGCATTTTTCTATCCAGGCATCCCAGAGAAATGGATTAATAAAGCAGGATTTTTTTGTTTTATGCAGACCCTGCTTTGCTGTGCTTATCATTTAATCTACTAGGAAATACCCTGGAGATCAGTGTCATGCTGGGAGCATCCCTTAACAATGTAGCATCCTCACCACACAACAGAAACTCTTCCAAGCCTTACCAGCTGTCTCCTCCCACCCAGATCTGGTCCCACAGTGCTTGGAGCAGCTGCCAGGGCTGGCTGAGAGCTGTCCCTGGCAGGCAGCAGAGTCCCTGCCCCAGCAAAGTGCCCTGGGCTGCAGGACCCTGCTCTGCAGGACAGCCCTGGGCACCCCTGGCTGCTCTGCACAAGAGACAATCAGAGAATGTACTCACAGCGTCTGGAGGCGTTGGGATGTTCCAGCTTTAGGAGATGGCTCCAGGAGCTGCAGCTGCCTTGTCCTGCAGCCAGAGGTTCCTGTGCCAAGGGCTGGCAGTGATTCTCCCCCAGTCACTTCTCAGCATCTTCACAGCCCTGACTGATTGAAAATATCTCTGTCTCTGTGCTGTGCCCAGGGTGGCCGCAGACAGTGCCCTCAGCCCTGCTGGGTTGGGAGAGGAGCTGCTCCTGAGGAGATATGTTATTTTGAAGCTCTTCTTGATTGCCAGGAGTTCCTTCTGTTCCAGGAGCCCAGCCCAGCTCAGCAGAACAGACACAGCACAAGGACTTCTCTTGTGGGTTGGGTGCTCAGGCCCTGAACATCACTCCCTGAGAGGGAGTTGAAGAAATCTCTCAAGAATTCAAAGTCACAATCAATCTCCAACGTTTCTTCAAGTTTTAATGGGTCCCACTGAGGGACAAGACTGAGAAAGTGTCCCCAGGTTCCAGGTAGAGCAGAACACTGGAGGCAGTGATGACAGCTGGGGAAAAACAAGGCAAAGGTGTCTTTGGGGCTGAGCAAATCTGGATGTGTTTCAGGAATGCAAAGGGCCAAGGCCTGAGCCCCAGCCCCTGGCCAGGCAGATCCTGTCCCTCCCTCCTTGCTCAGGGCTCTTCCCGGGATGGGCACTGGCATGTGGGGATGTGCAGTGCCAAGGGCAGGAGCATGGGGCGGCCCCTGCCAGGCTGCTGAGCAGGGACAAGGAGGCCATGAGGCCCCAGGCCTGCAAGGGTCACTTGTCTCCTGCTCCTGGCTCAGGCCCAGGCCCAGCAGCCATGGCCAAAGTGCTGCCCAAGTTGCCTCTGTCAGGGCCTGGCAGCTGCTGCCCATGCCTGTGCCCTGTGCAGCCCAGGCTGTGCTACGGTGTCCCTGCCCTGCACCTCTGTCCCTGCAGGCTGTGCTCATCCCCCGGCTGCCCCACCTGGCTGGCCCCTTCCTTTGCTGACAGCTCTGCCTCCTGCCTGCCTCTGCCTGCCCACACAAAGCCTTGGGCTGACCCAGGCTCCTTCTGAGGGATGTGTTGCACCACAGCCCTGCCCTGGCAGGGAAATTCCTTGTTCTTTTTTCCCAGTCTGGGCCTCCCAAGCTGCCCTTTGCATTAACACTTTCTTTCTCTGGCTGTACTCTACTATGTCAAAAGGATCCACCATCTCTGAATCCACCCTTCAGTCCCTCCCAGGGCTCTCCCCTTCTGTCCTCAGTCTGCACCCCACTGAGCACAGAGCTCCTCTGTCCCTATACAGTGCTCATGTGCTTGAGGACATGGGCGCCTGGACAAGAAGGACGGTTCTTTTCTACAGGAAGGAAACCACAGAGCCCCAGGGTTTTGAAGGCAGATGAGAGGCAGGCACTGGAGGCCAAGGTAAGCCAGACCTGTCTGTCCTTGCAGCTTTTGTCTGAAAGCAACCCTTGGATATTTGGGGAGTTTTGGAGGTGCAATTCCATTTCAGCCATATGTAGCAGTGTATTTCTATAGCCATGGGTGCCTGGAGCAGAATGACAGCTCTTCTGCACAGGAAGGAAAGGGCAGACCCCAGTGTTTCACAGGCAGATGAGAGCTGGTCTTCAGGAATCCAAGGGAACCTAGACAGTCCTGGCAGCTTTTATCTGGGAGCTCTCTTGGATATAAGGAATTTTGGAGGCAGATTCCCAGTTTTGGCTATGGATGCCTGCACATGAGAGATGTTTCTTTCCATGGAAAGAAAAGCACAGCCCCCCCAGTGTTTTGACGGCAGATGAGATGTTGCCCCCCCAGATGCCAAGGCCATCTAGAGCTGTCTGTTCTGGCAGATTTCATATAGGAACAATGCTTTGATATAATCAAATATGGAGGTAGAATCCCAATTTCAGCTATGAACCCCTGGAGGAGAAGGAGAGTTCTTTCCCAGAGGAAGGAAAACATGGAGCTCCATGGCTTCAGGGCCAGATGAATAGCAACCCTCAACATGCCAAGGTCAGCCAGACCAGCCAGGCTAAGCCAGCAAGACTTGTTCCATGTTCTTGGACCCTGGGGGCCCTGCAGCAGAACGTTGTTTCCAGAAGGCCCAGCGATACCACAGTGGTCTCCTTGGCTCTGCAGTGTCACACTGGCCCCTTGCTTCCATGGGGACCCATAATGTCACACTGGCCCCTTGCTTCCATGGGGACCCATAGTGTCACACTGGCCCCTTGGTGCCATGGGGACTCAGAGTGCCAGAATGGTCTCATTGCTTCCATGAGTCCCTGCAGTGTCACAAAGAGCTCCTTGGTTCCACAAGGGCCTGCAGAGCCCCTTGATTCAACAAGGCCTCAAAGTGCCAGAATGGTCTCCAGGACTCCATGATGCCCCACAGTGTCACAAGGACACCTTGGCTCCATGAAACCCTGAAATAGGGAATGGCCCCTTGATTCCATTGGGCTCCTCCCTGTCACACGAGTTCTTAGTTCCACCGCACCCTGTAGTGCCACAATGGTCTCCTTGGTTCCACAGAGTCAGAATCTCTCGGTGGTCTCAGGGAGCCCCACTATGATCCCCTTGATTCCATGAGGCCCCGCCGTGCTACAATGACCCTTAGGTTAAATGGCCCCTTGGTTCCCGTGAGTCCTGAAGTGTCATAATGGTCTCCATGGTTCCACGAGGCCCCAGAATGTCACAATGGACTTTTGGTTCCACAAGCTTTCGTACAGCCAACAGCAGTGTCCTTGGCTCCACAGTGTCACAAGGGACCCTTTGTTCCATGAGGTTCAGTAGAGTGAGATGGACACCTTGATTCCATGAGGTTCTGTAATGTCCCAATGGACTCCTTGGTTCCATGGCCCTGCTGTCCAGAATTGCCCCTTGGTTCCATGAGGTTCTGAACTGTCAGCAGGAATCACCTTGGTTCTGCAGTGTCATAACCAACCCTTGGTTCCATAAGGTGCCAAGCCTCCCACAGCCTCTCAGAGACCCTTCTCCCCCTCATGGCCCCTCACAGGCTCTCACAGACCCACACGGCCCCTCACAGCCCCAGGCCTGGGGCTCCTCCCAAAGGAGAAGGGGTCGGGCCCTGCTTGTTCTCCTTTTATTTCAGTCCCTTCACAGCCACGAGTGAAGAAAGGCTGAAATGGAGCCTTTCCCCAGCGTTTCCCTCAGGGTTCATTGCGGGCTGAAGCTCTGTGCTGGCGCTGGCCCGAGCGCCACCATCCCTGCAGCCGCCAGGCCTTTGCTGTCCCCCCGTGTCCGTTCCCTGTCCCCGAGTCCCGCCCGGCTCTGGCAGCAGCAGCAGCCGCAGCGCAGGGGGCGCCGGCCGGGCCCAGCCGGGGCTCCTGGCCAGGAGCAGCAGCAGCGCCGGCCCCTTCCCGCCTGCTCCTGCCTCGGCTCCCGAGGGCTTTTTCCAGCTCAGTTCTGGAGTAGAGCAGAAATCACCCACACCCAGCCCTGACTGTGCAGGGCCCGCCTGTGCTGCCCTGACCCAGCCAGCAGAGAAAGAAAGGATCGGGTTCCAGCGCTGTTTTCAGCACTGCTTTACTCACCCTGAGGTGACAGCAGGAGGCTGCTGCTGCCTTTGCCTTGGCAATTGGAGATCATGGCTGCTCTTGCCACTTGAAATTTATCTGTAAAACTGCAATTGCCTTTTTTGATCAGTGCGACCCAGAGTGCTTTTTTCGTGATGGTGAATGTGGGAATTCTTAAAATCAGAGGATTTTGGGAAAGCTGAAAAAGGCAGGCTTCAGAGACAGCAGAACTGTGATTAGAGCTGAGCTGTAACCATGAGATAGGGCAGCAGAAAAGTTAAATAAGAAGTGGGAAAGTATGGACAAATAGAACAATAGTTTGTGTATTAACGCTTGGTTAGAAAAACTCCCTAAGCTGCAGAAAAGTATATCTAGCCTGATATTAGGAAGTACTGAGCTTAATAAATGAGCTCTGAGCATTTTGTTTTAAGGCTTAGAAGCAGGTATTGTATTCGAAATAATCAGGTATTGTTTTAACCGAAGGTACGTGTGCTTATAATGGTTGGATAGAACTACTGTCAATATGCTTCTGCTTTGTGTGATTGGTCAAAAAACTTTTAAAGTAAGTTGTAACATTGAGTTCTTTGTCTGCTGCTGAGGAGACAAACTGCCGGCATCTTCCCATTGTCATAACCATGTAATGAGACTGATGCTGGAAAATAAACACCTCAAGACACATTCCTCAGCAGTCCGGTCCTGTTTGTGATTTTGTACATAGACCCCCGGCCGGCAACAGGTGAACTCAGGCTTTTGGTCACAGGCATCATGATTAGCAGATCTTGAAATCCCCTAAAGTCCCTGAGCACTAAGTCAAGGAGAATTAAAGCCACACAGACCACATTTGCAGTGCTCAAACACGGCCCTGTTGCTGCTGCTGCTGAAATAAAATCACAGAAATTGCCTCTCAAGTGTCAAATCAAATGAAAAAATCCACCAGGAGAAAGAGAAACCAGAACTTCTCGACTCACTTCATTGTTTCTCCTTCTGAGCAGCAGCAGCAGCAGCAAGTGGAGATGCGCAGAGGTATTTCCAGCTGCTGCTGATCCCAGCTGGAGCCCAGCCTGCTGCCCAGTCCCAGCGGGAAGCTGAGCCCAGCCCGGGGAGCTCCCGCAGTGTCGGGAGCTCAGCGCACGCGGGGCCAGGCCCAGAGCCCCGGGCACGGCCGCCCATTGCGGGGCAGCGGCGCAGACGGAATGTCCTGCGGCCCAAACCTCCTGCTCCTGCCACACAGCGCCAGCGCTCTCCCCCTCCTCCTCCTCTCCCAGCACGGCACAAATTCCAGCTCGGAGGAGGCTTCCCCAGAGAGGGCTCAGGCTCCTGCTTCAGCCTCAGGGTCCCTGCAGAGGAACAGGGCATCTTTTGGGCACTTCCACAGGCTCAGGGCTGCCATTTCATGGGCAATCTGGGATGAAAATGGACTTGTTAGGAAGCACAAAAGCAGAGGGAATTGATCAGAAATTATTAGGAAAAAAATGACCCTTCTTAGAGACAAAGTTCGCAAAGTCATTCCATGCATTTCTCCTTTTCAAATTCTTCCAGTCATCTCCTGACAGGTCCAGCATGTTCTGGTACTTTTCATGAACTGACTGTACTCTTGATTCATATCAATGCATGAGATGGAGAAGCATCTGAACTGAACACTGAGACAAACTCCCTCTGTCAGCCCATTTTCATCTTCTAGCTCACTTTCCGTATGTCCACAGGCATGTTGGAATGATTATCCCACAGCTCTCCACTTCTGGCTGCAGGCTCTGGAGATTCTTTCTCTGCATTCAGTCAGGTTTGCATTCCCTAACAAGTCCTGGTAGCCCATCATGTTTTCTGAGGGTAGAACAGTAACATTGAAAACCTCACCAATGGCATAACTGCCCAGCCCACAAGGAAAAGAAAGAAGAAGCTGTCAAGTTCTTCAAATATTTGTCCTGCTTTGCTGCAAGAGTTGTGCTGCACACGGTGTGGAAAGCCAAGAGGAGCTGCAGTTGGTGGCACATCTTGTGACAGAAGCTGCACCTCGTTCTCCAGGAAAGATTCTTGGAAAGAGCAAAGAGGACTGAGGAGCAGATGATGGGAAAACTGAAAGAGCTTTTAAGAAATTCAAAGAAAACAGAAAGAAACCATCTGAGATGTTTTACTCGATTTATTTTTATGCTCCCCTTTTCCATCTTGCACTACTTCTCCTTCCCATTAATTCCAAATGGATCTCACCTCGAAGATCCATGACTTGGCAAGTTGTAGACACTGTCAAATACCATGAGCTACACCCAGTTTGCCTTCCCCTGGTTTTCTTTGGAAAGCAATGCTGGAGAGGTAAGTGCAGTGCCTGGGTCACGTACAAATTCAGCATTCAGGGAATGGGCTCCGATAGTGTTTGACCCTCAGCAGGGACAATGCACAGCAGGGACTGAGGGGATTCCTGTGCCGCTGTGCAGGAGTGCAGACTCTGGGTCTTGGCTGAACACGGCCAAGTTCCCGTGTTTGGACAGGCTCAGGGGCTGCCCCCGGGGAGCGCGGGGCTCGGCGCGGGGGCCAGTGGGCAACGGACAAACGGACACGGGGACAAACGGCCCCGGCACTTCAGTTGCAGCGGCAGCAGCAGCAAAAGCAGCAGCAAAAGCAGCGACTTTGCCGAGTCCCTCTTTCTTGTCCTCTCCCGCAGTCCCTCTTGTCCCGCAGTCCCGCTTGTCTCTCCCTCTCCCGGTCTCCCTTTCCCGGGGTCCCCTCCTCTCCCAGTCTCTCTCCCCATGCCCGGTCGGGCCATGCCCCCTGCCCGCCCCCGGCCCCGGGCGGGGCTGCACCGTCCGCGGCCCCGGGCGTCCCGCCGCGGTCTCGCCTCCGGCCGGCTCTGGCCGTACTGGCGGTGGCGCTGCTGGGCAGGCATCAGTGCCTGGGGCTGGGGCGGCATCGCCTCCCTTTGGCTCCGCCTGGCCCAAGCCTGGCCCCGGCCCCGGCCCCGGCCCCGGCCCCGGCCCCGGCCCCTCCCGGGGCCCGCGGAGGACACAGGCGGCGCGGCCGCTCCCGCCGCCTCCGCTGCCGCTTGCCCGGCCCGAGCTCCGCCACTCGGCAGCGCGGCCGCCGGCCCCGAGCCGCCGCTGTCCCGCTGCAGGGAGCGAACGCCTGGGGATGGCCGGCCCGGGGCGCTTGAGGGGCGCTCGGGGGCCGTTGCCGGCCCCGGGCCGAGCGCTGACAGCCGCGTCCCGCCGGCAGGGAAGGCGCAGCAGGGCCTGAAGGAGCAGTACCGGCTGGGCTCGCTGCTGGGGCGCGGCGGCTTCGGCAGCGTCTTCGCGGCCACGCGGCTCTCGGACGGCGCCCCGGTGAGCGGCGGGCGCAGGAGAAGGAGGAGGAGGAGGGGGCGGAGGAGGAGGAGGGCGGAGGATCCGGCTGGGCAAGGCGGGCGGCGAACTCAGCCCGCTGCTGCCCTTGGCTTGCAGGTGGCCATCAAAAGGGTGCCACGGGAGCGCGTCCGGCACTGGGGCGAGCTGGTGAGTGAGCGGGGCCAGCGGGAGCAGCCGGGCCGTGGCGGGCGGGGATGAGCCGAGGCCCGACAGTGTGGAAGCCTCCAGGACCCCTCGAGGGAGAGCGGGCGTGGGGCCAGCGCAGGGCACAGAGCATCCCAGGCTGGCTGAGGGCTTCCCGAGCCCCGGCACGGCATCAGCCCCACTGACGGCATCGTGCTCCTCCCGCAGCCCGACGGCACCAGCGCACCCCTGGAGATCGTGCTGCTGGCCAAGGTGTCCACTGGCTTCCCTGGTGTGGTCCAGCTGCTGGAGTGGCTTGAGCTCCCCAACGACGTCTTGATGGTGCTGGAGCGCCCGGAGCGGTGTCAGGACCTGCAGCATTTCATTCGGGCCCGGGGTTTCCTGCCCGAGGAGGTGGCGCGGGAGCTGTTCCGCCAGGTGCTGGAGGCCGTGCGGCACTGCACCAGCTGCGGGGTCCTGCACAGGGACATCAAACCAGAGAACATCCTGGTTGACCTGGCCACCGGGCAGGCCAAATTGATTGACTTTGGCTGTGGCACGTACTTGCAGGACACAGCCTACACTCACTTTGCAGGTGAGCCCACACAGGGTGTGCTCCTGGTCCCAGCATCTCATGGCCCAACATCTCACAGCCCAAGCTGGGTGTGGCAGTGGGGATTCTCCCTTCTGCAGCCCTTCATGGCACTGAGACTTCAGCCAAGTTGCTTTTGAGCAGGGCTGGGTGTGGAGCCAGCTTCCAGCTCTGCAGGCAGCCTTTGCCCACCACTCTGTCCAGGAATGGGGCTGGGGCTGCCAGCCCAGCAAAAACACCCGTGGGTGGGGGTAGCCGAGAGGGGGGGGTTTGGAACCAGTGCCCCAGCCAGTTTGGTGTGCAGGTGAGAAAGGGCTTGGACTGCTCCACTGCCTGGTTTGTTTTGGGTTCATAATGTTTTTTGGAGCAATGAAGGCAGGGAGGATGCAGGCATGGATTTTCCCCCAGCACTGAGTGGTTTCTTCCTTGTTATGGTGAGGCCTTGCCAGGGCTTCCACTGCCCTCTTCCAACCCCAGTGGCTTCTTTTCCAACCCCAAGTCTGTACACAAGTCCCAGGTGCTGGTGAGAGGGCAGTGCGTCACACCCCCTGTGCCACTGGAGCAGGGATGCTGGGGCCAGGCTCTGGGAGCAGCAGCATCCCCCTGATGAACTCCATCTGTATTCCATAGGAACACGGTCATACAGCCCCCCGGAATGGACCCACTTTGGCTGGTACTATGGCAGGCCAGCTACCATCTGGTCCCTGGGCATCCTGCTGCACCAGATGGTCTGTGGGGAGCACCCTTTCAGGAGGGGCCAGAACATCAGCTGGGACCATCAGCTCTCGCTGCCACAAGGGCTCTCTCAAGGTGGATCCTCATCTCTGGGCACGGGGGAATACCAGTGCTGGGAGACAGCAGCAGGCTCGTGAGCATCCTGCTCTGGCAGCTGCTGAGGAGGTGGCACATGTCCTGCTCTCCTGCTCTCCTCCAAACCAGAGAATGGATGGGAAAGCTTAGGCCCAGCTCTGAGCACATCCAGCATGGCCTGGGCACGGGAATAGTGGGGCAAAGCCAACAGGAGCCTTCTCCAACTGACCGGCGGTTTGTGGTTTCTCTGCCCAGAGTGCCAAGATCTGATCAGGCAGTGTTTGTCCATGCTGGACTTGGAAAGGCCCTCATTAGAAGAGCTGCTCTGTCATCCTTGGATGCAGGATATTCATCTGCCCTAGAAGAAGGGAGAGAGCCACAGGCACACTGTGATGCAGGGCCCTGGTAAGTTACAGCTCCACACATGCCTTGGCAGTCAGAAGCAAAGGAAGCCAGACTTTTTTGTCCTGCCCGTGTCACTGCCTAGGGCTCATCAGATGGGAACACACAGCCCTTGTGCTGGAGCTGAGCTGCTCTGCCCAGCACTGGTGGCCACCATCCAAGCTGGTTTTGCTTGTCCTGGTTCCCTGACAGCTGGGGCCTTGGGCAGAACCTGAGAGCCTGGTCTCACCCCAGGGAAGGAGAAGGAGCCCGTGGAGAAGCTGTACCAGGTGGGACTGCTGCTGCTGGAGACATCAAGGATGACATCAAGGATGGCAACCTCTTCCTGGACCTGGCCACTGGCCAGCTGAAGATGATGGACTTTGATTGTGGCACCTTCTCCAAAGCCAGGCTCCACAGCAAATTTACAGATGAGTCCACACCCAGGGGGATGCTCCCACATTTGGGCATTGCACAGCCTGGCTGGGAACCAAAGGTTTCCCCTTTTGCTGGGGCAGATGCAGCTGATCCTTCAGTCGCCTGCCCAGCTGGTTTTGGCAGGGCTGGGGGGATGGGCTGGGTATGAAATGGGAGTGGGCTCCTGGCCCTGCCAACAGCCCCCAGCCCCCACCGTGCCCCGGGCTGGGGCTGGGGCAGCCAGCCTGACACAAACAAACCCCATGGTGGGAGCAGAGGTGGGACTCCAGAACCTGTGCTGCGGCTGCTTTGCTGTGCAGGCAAGGAAGGGCTTGGGCTGCTCCACTGCCCTTGTTTGCTTTGGGATCAGCATTATTGTGGGGGGCAGTGCAGGGGGGAAGGGAGAAAGCCTGGGCTTCCCTCAACCGTGTGTGGGTTTTTCCTTGCATGCAGGGGGTGGGCCTTCCTCAAGGCCCTGGCAGAGATAAGATTTTTGTACCTTTTTTCTTGTTTCCCCTTTTTGTCTGTAATCTATTTTCAATAATTTGTTGTTTGTTTTTCTAGATGAAGCCTTATAGGTTGGGTCCAGTCTGGATCAGGAAGTGCTTGGGACCAGCTGCAGTGTGGATGGGCCGTGCCCTTGGAGAAGGCTGAGGACATCGTTTGGGACCAGCTTTTCTTCCAGCAGGGGAGGGCGTGAGGTGGGTCCCTGTCTGCCTGGCATGGTGGGATCAGAGCTTCTGGGAGATGGCAGCGAGCACAGGAGCCTCCTGCTCTGGGCAGCTGCTGAGGAGGTGGATGTGCCCTGGCTGGCTGCAGGCTGGGCACACGTCCTGCCCTCCTGCCCTGCTGCCAAAAGCAGCAGTGATGGGCAGCTCTGGGCACTGCTCTGAGCACAGCCAGCATGGCCTGGGCACCGTGGGCAGCTGGGACAAGGGCACAGGAGACCACAGCTGATGGGCGGTTTCTGCTTTCTCTCCTTGCAGCCAGGCTCTGCGGGTGCTGAGGCTGCTCTGGGCTCTGCCAGGGCTCTGCTGGAGCTCAGCACCAGGCTGGAATCAGCCAAAGAAGAAATGGTGTGACCTGCAGCACAGACTTGCTTGAGCATTTTGGCAGCACAGCTCAAGTTTGCAGAGTGTACACCTCCAAGGGAAAAGATGTCACCCCCCAAAAAATAAATTTGTTCAATAACTTCTGAAATGAAATCCATCTGGGATGCCCCTCAAATGACATTTCTCAGCTTGCTCAAGTTGTAGCTCAGCCCTTCTCTGAACAGTTCTCTCCCCATCTGCCTTTTACTACTGCTCCCTCTTTTCCCTCGGTGAGTTCCCAGCCCATTGCAGCCTGTATCACACTGTTGCCTTCCTTGGTGCCCCTCACCACGAGGAAGGCTGAGCCCCAGGCTTAGGGATGCATCCTGTCACTGGCTGAGGAGCAGCAATGTCTCAGAGGTCCCATGGGATTTTGGTGTCATTGAGAGCCACTCTCCAGCCCTCAGCTCTGCTCACTGCTGAGCTCCCACTCCCTTTCCCTTGTCCTTCCAGCAGGATGAGCTCTCTGAATCCCCTTGAGCCTCTCCACCCTTCCCAGCCCACACACCCACCGCAGTAAGGCCAAAGCTGAAGCTGCTCTGTCTCCTCTGGTGTACAGGGTGATCTTGTCCCCAATGAGTTGCAGCTGGACCAGTTGGTGAAGATTGGAGGTGGGCCTGATCTTGACAGGCCACACCTGCAACCAACAAGCACTAGTGATATATAAGAGTAAGGGAAGAGGAGTGAGAGGAGTCAGATTCCTCCTGCAAGGATCTGGAACAGTCAGTGTGTAGAGGAACTGCCTGTGAGGAACATCAAGAAGGTGTGAAGCTCTGACAATACGAAATCCTTGCGCTATGATGACGCTAGAATTTGTGTTATCTAAGACAACACTCTGGCACACCATCCAGTCCCCTGTGCAGGGAGCCCCAGCCCCAGAGCACAGCACACAACAGTGCAGTCCAGGCTGGAGCAGCTGCCCTGCAGGCCTGGCTTGGCTCTTTGTGGCAAGGGAATGCTCCCTGTTTCCAGCTGTCCCTGCAGGATGGCCCCAGGGCAGAGCCCAGCCGGGCTCCCACTGCAGCCCCTGGAGCTTGGGGCAGACAGTGCTCCCAGAGCTGAGGTTCCTGGGGAGCACCCGGAGCTGTGCCTTGCACTCTGCTGCCATGTGTCCCAGTGCAGGCTGGCTAGTGCTGTGTGAATGCACCAGCCCCTGGTTTGACTGACAGGGGCCTCGCCCAGTCACATCTCTGCCAAGGCTGCAGCATTTCACTGGGCAGAACCTGACAAGGCATAGAGAGCAGAGCAATGAAATTACCCAGACTGGGTTTTTCAAAGGCCCTTTAGAAGGAAGGGCTTGAGAATAAATGCTCTCTGTTTGCCACATGAACATTGGGGAGAGTTAGTGTCTTTGTCTTCAACCCACTCCCCCTCGAGCCAATGTTACAGCCACCCACTCCCTCACACATCCCCCTCATGCCTTCCCACTGCTGTGTCCTGTCAGGGCTTCTGCAGCCCCTCGTCCCTTCTTGGCCCCGTCCCCTCAGGGTCTCCCCCATCCCAGCCAACCTGCCAGGCAGCAGCGCCGCAGCCCCACAGCAGCTGCAGAGGAGCCCCATCCAGAGGCACCTCGGAGCCCTCAGCAATCCAGCCAGCAGCACACGGGCAGGAGGACACAGATGGTGCTTCCTGCCTGGGACAGGGCTTGTGGCCATCTCCAGGCACCGCTCTCACAGGGATCTCTGCAGCTCCAGCCCCTGCCCACCCGCTCTGTTGGCAGCACAAAGGCTTCAGCAGAACCACCAAAAGCCAAGGGGCTTCTGGCCATTTTCCCTGCAACACAGCACGCTGGGACAGCTTGCTGAGCCCAAGCACCCTTTTCCCCCTCTTCCCCTATGCCCTGCAGACCCTGGGAAGCAAAAGAAAGCTCCTGGGAGTCTGTGTATTATAACACAATCTATATTCATATACTAAAGAAAAAACAAAAATAAAAGAACAATTTTGAAGAAATAGAAAATTCCCGCTGGCTTAGGTGGCCCCAGCAGACAGAGCCTCTGGGCTCAGCTCTCTGCAGATCTCCAGCAGCACAGCCAGCCGAGCCCCGACAGATGAGGCCGTGTCCTCCATGCCCTGCGGAGCTGATCCTGCAGCCTCTGGAAGACGGAAGATCGCTCAATCTGGAGTGCCTGGAGGACATTCAGTGTATGAAGAGCCATGTGTGACGTGGCACTGCTGGTGTCCTCTGTCAGGTATTCAAGGGCTGAAAGAGAGAGGAACAGAGCCACGGTCAGAATCTGAGAGAACCCGAGGAGAGTCCCCTGCCAGGGCCATTCCAGCCGGCTCTAGCCATGGCCAGGAGGGAGCAGGGACCAATGGGACCCGCCCGAAGCTCCTGGCCACGAATCCCCCACATGGCCCTGAAATCTCTGTGTGCTCTGCCCACGCCGCCCCTCGTCCGCACAGGGAGCAGAGCCCTCTGCAGCCGGGGCAGGGCTTGCAGCTGTCCCTGCCAGCCCCTGCTGTCCGCACGCTGCCCTCACTCACCGTTGCAGATGAGCCGGAGCTCTTCCTTCTTCCCCCTCAGGTGCCGCCCGGCCATCCCTGGGAACACAGAGCCTGTCACAGCCCCAGCGGCACAGCTCCCTGCCAGCGGCGCTGCCGGCACTGTGGCCACACACCCTGCTGGCCCGGCAGGGCTCAGCCCGGCCCCTGCTGCACGCTGCCGCCCCAGGGCACGGCTGCGAGAGGGCGGCAGCAGCGCCGGGGCCAGGCGGGGCTCGATGGTGCCGGGCCCGGGTGGCGCTGCCGGGGCAGCAGGTGGGGCTGGGGCCGAGCTGTGGCAGGGCTGGGAGGGAGCGCGGGCTCGTGGCTCACCAATGAACCTGATGGCCACCACTTGCAGGGACTCCTGTGGGCTCTGCAGGTAGGGCAGGGCCCGGCGCAGGTGCTCGGCCGCTCTGCCCTCGTCGTCTGCCAGCTGGAGAGAGCAGCAGGAGGGAAGGGTTGGCGCGAGCTCAGCCCCTTGGCCGGGCGCTGCCTGCGCCCAGCCCCAGCCTCCCCTGCCTGCACAGCCCTGAGGCGCGGCCAGCAGCTGCTGGTGCCGGGCTCTGGAGGGGCAGAGGGCCGGCTGCTGCCCGGGGAGCCGCGGTGCCAGCCCGCCCCACAGCTCCACTGGGCCAGGGCTGCATGGGAGCCCGGCTCAGGCCCACAGGAGCCTGGAGAAGAGCCCGCACGGCCTCTGGGTGCAGCAGCGGGCAGGGGCACAGCTGCCAGCCCCGCACTCTGAGCACCGCCCTCGGGGGCCTTCTCCAGGCTGAGGCTGGGGCTTGCAGGCCGTCCTTACCAGGCACTTGGTGAACTTCCACGGCTTCTGGTTCTTCACCAGTCTTTCAAGATCCCTCCTCTTCAGGAGCTTGACCACACAAAGCAGCGTTGCCTGAGAAGCCTGGAGAGCAGCAGAGATGCAGAGATGGCCCCACAGCCCAGGGCGCAGGACTCACGTCCCTGTGCCAAGGCCTGGAGGAGGCTGCAGCCCGGCAGGCGCCAGGGCAGGAGGCAGCCGAGCCCCCTGCCAGGGGGACAGCAGCAGCCCACGAGTCCTCACCTGTGCCACACGCCGATTCTCATCATGGCAGTGGAAGAAGAGTGGCAGCAGGCTCTGGCGCAGGGGTGTCTTCAGGGCCTTTTTTTTCTTTTCCAGTGGAAGAGTCACCAAGGTTCTGAAGAGCAGTATGGAGAGCAGCTGCACCTGGCTATTATTCTGTATTGAAGGAAGAAAAGAAGACCTTAGCATTGGCTGCACGGGGCTCAGCTTGGCCCAGGCCTGCAAATCCACAAGGCACAGTGCCAGGGAAGCACCCAGTGGCCCTGGCTGGGGGCAGCAAGCCTTACGTGGTTGAAGAGTGGCAGGAGTGCCTCAAGCAGCTGCAGTGTGATGGGGCTGGGCATCAGCATGTCATTGTCCAAGATGATAAAGCTGAGAAGCATGACTGTCATGCTAACTATCTCTCCATCTGCGTCCCACAGGAGCTCCACAAGACTTTCAGTCAGGCTCCACATTTTTTCGGTCTGTGTGGAACACATGTTTGTGAAATGCCATCCTGCTGCTGCAGAGCCCAGAGGCCAAAGGCCTGTCCTGAAGCACTCGGGCAGCTGAACTGGGAGGCAGGAGAGCTGGGAGCAACTGCCGCAGCACCCAAAGCTCAGCCAAGCCCAAGGGACTGCATTCCCCAGCTCAGCCTCTGCTGCTGCCCCCTTCTCACCATTGAGGGCTCCTCAATGAGCTCCAGAAGGGCCCTGAGCGCCAGGCGATGCCTCTCCCTGCACTCACTCTGCAGCTGCCTTGACAAGATTTCCAGGACTCTGT
Organism: Haemorhous mexicanus; assembly: GCF_027477595.1. NCBI lineage: Eukaryota > Metazoa > Chordata > Aves > Passeriformes > Fringillidae > Haemorhous > Haemorhous mexicanus. Next base: position 4,391,163 of record NC_082356.1, on the reverse strand, counting down.
TAGCACCGCGTTCACTCAGGTCCAGGAACTCGAGGACCTGAAAGGCACAGGGCAGTGACAGGGGGACCCGGCCGGCAGGAGCCCAGAACCGCACAGGGCTGGGCCCAGGCAGCAGCACAGGGTGCGGGCACCGTCCCAGGCAGCTGTGGCTCCGAGAGGGCAGAGAGCTGGGAGGCAGCTGAGCCAGGCAGTGCTGGCCATCAGGCTCACCTCCACAAGGAATGCCAGGGCAGGCAGATCCCAGCGTGGCTCCCGTGTGCTGAGCAGCCGGAGCAGGTAGCGAACGATCCGGGAACACAAGGGGATGGAGACACAGCACATCTCCCTGGCAGGAGAAAAAGGAACCAAGACTTTTGGCCAGGGGAACAAACCTCTGCCAGGACTGACTCACAGAGGTCTGGTCTTTCCCCAGCATCCTGCAAGGGGCCCTGGCCTATGTGGGAGGTGGCTCCTTGTGGGCACCCTCCTCTCCCAGCCTTTTCCAGTCTGCTTGGCCATCCCTCGTTCACAAGGCTCTCTGGGCCACGACCACGGGGACTGTGTTGGGAACCCTGGGAACAGAGCACAAATGTCAGAGGCAGTGGGGAGAAGGGGGTCTCACCTGGCCAGCAGACCCACGGCATAGTGGTGGGTGTCAGCACACAGCAGCGTGTCCCAGCCACCCCTGCGTTCCACTGCCACCACCACATCCTCCTGCTGCGTTCGGCAGAGCAGGGACTTCAGGGTCTGCACTGCAAACCTGCGTGCAGAGCAAATCCCAGGTCACGCTGGCAGCACTGGCTCCTGCCCAGGGTCATGGCAACGACAGGAGGAGTGGGATGAGCACCTGTTGGGGCTGGTGGCAAGGCCATGTTGCTCCTGGCATCCTTTCCAGAAGGTATCGACCTCCTCTGGCACATCCAGAGTGCTGAAGAACACTTGGAAGAGCAGATGCACAAGGAGGCGGGGGAAATACACCGTCACCATATGTGGGACACAGGGCACCTGGAGGATCTTCCACATCACCACAGCTGCCTGCAAAGGACAAAGCCCCCCAAGACAGCCCTCAGTGCTGAGGTGTCCGTGTGGCAGGGCCCGAGCAGGGCAGGGAGAGCCAGGAGAGAGGCAGGGGGGGCACGGAGCCTGGTGCCCCTGAAGCTGCCCCTGGGCCAGGTTTCAGCCCAGTCCCTGAGGCAGGGAGATGCAGTGGGGGAAGGAAGATGGAGAGCTGCTGGAGAGGCGGCCAGGGGGCCAGCAAAGGCCAGTTGCAGAAACTCACAGCCAGGGCAAAGACACCCGTTTTGTCCCCATCCGAGGTGCACGTGCTGTGCTCTGGCCAGCTCCCCAGCACATCCAGGAGTATCAGCAGCACCGGCTCCGCAGTCCTGGGCGAGCACATGATGCTCTTCCACATGGTCAAAGCAGCTCTGTGGGGTTAGAGCTCTGTCTCAGGGGGCTCTCAGACACAGCACCATGGCCTGGGCAGCAGTGGGGATCTGAGCTGGCTTCCAGCTCTGCCTCTGCCTACTGGCCCTCACCAGCAGCACCCAGGCAGCCCAGCCCTATGGGGACAGTCCCCTGAGGGGTGGCAAGGGAGCATTGGCAGCAGGCTCGGGGGCTGACATGCAAGGGCTGGCAAAGAGAACAGCCAGAGGGCCCTGGAACTCTCTGTTGGTCAGACACCTGCAACAGGCTGTACAGGCTGATGGGCTGGGGAGCCCTGAGCCCTCTGGGCAGGTGGGCCCCATACCTGTCACAGGAGGGTGACACACGCAGGAGCGTCATGACTACGTCAGCGGGCTGTGCTTCAGTGAGATCCAGCAGGGTCCTGTTCAGCCTGTGCTCAGCAAACTGATTGGCCAGGAGCCACTGGTGGATGTACCTGACCAGGGCGGGCACCTGGAGAGGGCACAGGGAGACTTGGAAAGCTGCCAGAGGGAGGAATGTCCCCAGCTTCCCCAGAGAAGTGCTGCCCTTCCCAACACACTGCCATGTGGCCTCAAAGGTTTCCAGTGACCAGCAGGCATGGCTTGGGAGGCCAAGCAATTCCTGGGAGGATCAAACCCTGGCCACAGGCTGCTTACTTGCTTTGGATTGGAAAAGCCCTCCTCTACGAGCATATCCAGCAGGGCAGCACTGGTCTTGGTTTTGAAGATGTGCGAATATGCTCTGAGCCCAGTGCCCATGGGGCTGGTCTCTTCTTCCCGAATTCTCTTCAGGAATTTGCAAACCAGCTGTAAGAGAAGGGCAGAAAGCCAGGGATTTTGCACGGAATGCTCCAAGCACGGTGACAGCAGGCCCAGCCCAGGTGGGGATGGCTGCAGGTACCTGTGCTGTTCTGTGGAAGAGGCCACGGGCGGGGTCCTGCTCTTGTGTGCGCTCCAGGGCTGCACCTGGCAAAGAGGGAGCACAGCCAGAGCTGAGGGGCTGCGGGAGAGGCAGGAGAACACAGCGCTGCCCTGTGCTTCCCAGGCAGGGACAGCCCTGGGATGCCCCAGGGGATGGAGCACAGCCCTGCGGGGTGTCCGCCTAGCCCCTCTTCCTTCATGTCCATGGGCATGGCCCAGGGGATGGGATGGGATGGGATGGGATGGGATGGGATGGGATGGGATGGGATGGGATGGGATGGGATGGGATGGGTTGGGATGGGATGGGATGGGTTGGGATGGGATGGGATGGGATGGGATGGGATGGGATGGGATGGGATGGCGCAGCACCCAGCTGGCTGCAGGCACCAACTCTGTGGCCCAGCTCTACCACTCACCACCACTCAACGGCTCCAGCTCTTCAGTCTCCTGTGTGGGTGCAGGTCCAGGACCTTCTTCCTCTTCTTCCCCCCAGGCCAGCTTGGGCCCTCTTGTGGCTCTCTGCTCCATGTCTTGCAGGAGAGATGCCTTGGAAAAGGTCTGAGTCAGCAAGTCCTACAGTCGTGCCTGGAAGGCACCTTCGAGAGAGAAGCCTTGGGAAGGCTACAGGACAGCAAGTCCTGCACTCTGGTCTCGAGGGCTCCTGCCACAAGGACAGGAGACTCCTGTCAAGGATTGTGGTGTGGCCTCAAGGGCACTGGCAGCAGGGATTGGAGATGCCTCTGGGGCACCAAGTCCCACGCTCTGCCCTCAAGGGCACCTGCAGAAGAGGAGCCTCGGGAAGGCCACAGGTCAGCAAGTCCTGTGGTCTGGCCTCGAGGTCAGCTGCAGGAACAATGCCTCGGAAAGGCTCTGGGTCAGACACGATCGAAGGCGCTGTGCGGGGGCTCCTCACGGCACCGCTCTGTGCTGTCCTGTCCCGTTGCCTGCTCCGAGCACTGTGGCCTGCTCTTGTCACCACCAGCTCCTATGTCACCACGTGTCACAAAGAGCCCTTGGACACCCCTTCTGTGCCATGGTTACCATGCTGCACCGTGTCACAAAGGGCCCCTGCACACACTGCCCCCTGCCCTGGGGCCGCCCCCAGCTGAACCAAAGTGGCCCCGGTTGGAAGGAATCTCTCACCCCAAGTGTTTAAGGCAGCCCGACGGGGTCTTTAGGAACAGCTCAGACCATCAGCAAACGCTGCCCTGCTCTCTGGGCTCAGGGCAGCAGAAGGAGACCCCAGGGCTGCCGAGGCAGCCGCTCTGGGAAGGGCACGGGGCCTTCCACAGAAGCTGGCACGGCCTCCTTGGGACACGTCCCGGCGGGTGGCCATCCTAAACCTGTGGGTGTGACATGGACAGGGAACGTGTGGGCCAGGGCACGAATGCTGCTCTGACCCCTGGGCCTGGGGAGCACTGACATCAGCAGGTGTGGCAGAGTCCCTGCCTAAGCAGACCTGCCACCCCCCGAGCCCTGGCAGCGCTGGTGCCCATCTCCTGTCCCAGAGACCTGTGGCCCCGGGGGGCTTCTGTGCCAGAGGGAGCCAAAGCCCACCTGCATTGGGGGCTGTGCTCCTTCCTGCAGGGGCTGTTGGCAGGAGCACCTGGAGCAAATGCTGGCCACACTTGGTCTCGGTCAGAAGCTCTCACTCCATGCTGAAATTATTTTCTATTGAAGTAATTTCCTTTAGCACAGAAACACCTTAGTGGTGAAGGCACAGAAGAATCTGGCGTTTCAGACTCCTCACTTCAGGAAAGCTTTACTTCCCATTGCTCAACTCAAGGAGTTCCAAAAAGTTGCAAACTTCCCAAATTCATTGGGATGGCCTGAGAAGGTGAAGAGTTGGAATTTTGCTTCCCATCTCAAAGCAGCAACTCATTTGCCCTAATGTGACCCACTGAGAGTCACTTTACAGAACATAACACTACACAGAGGCAAAAAAAAAGGCCATTCTTTGGTTTGCAAATGGTTTTCTATGAAGGCATGATAATATCCTAATTCTCTTAAGGAAAAAAAGCTGTCCAGAAATGAAAGTCCACTCAGTGTTGCAAAAGTAGCCCAAACAAATGAGTAGATGGCAAAAGGGCTAATCCTCCCCCTGGTACAGATATCTAAGTGGCCAGTAAAGTACAGCTCTCCCTTCTTGTTTCCTGCAGGAGAATCAGGACCGTGAACAGGAAGAGTCACAGATATTCTTTCTGCCCTCCATAACCAAAGCTATGCCAAACCACAGATGCTGCCTTCAAACTGACTCAAATTCCAGCCTAGACCTCTCACCTTCCAGACAACTCCTTCCCCAACACTTTGCCAACACCAACCCTCCCAAACTCCCATCCAGAAGCCCTCAACACCCCACCAGGACCCCCAGCTGACCCCGTCCCTCCGCAGAGCTTTCCCACCCTCCAGCAGACACCCTGGTTCACTGCACATGCCCTGGGATGGCACTCAGGGGGATCTGCTCCAAGGCCTTCCCCGGTGGCAAGCTCAGGCTGCCAGGCCTAGGGTTCCTGGATCACCCTTCCCACCTCACTGGGAGCTCCCAGGGAAGCACTTTCCTTGAGAAGCAAGCTCCAAAGGCATTTCCCCAAATGTGTAGATTTCCTGGGGAACACCAACACACTCTTAAGAAAAGCTGGCAAGGCTGAATGCTCCAGCTCTAGCTCCTATTCCCCCAAGTGTGTTTCCAGGTGGAGGTTCAGAGGTGCAGCCCCAGGCCCCTACAAACACAAGGTGCCCTCTGCCTCTTCACCTGCCTCAACTCCTGCCTGCGCTCACGGCAGGAAAACCAGGCTGTTCCCAGCCAGAGCCCAGAGCCCTGTCCCCACAGGACGCTCTTGTCAGAACCTTCCAGAACTCTCTGCTGTGCACGCAGCGCTTTTCATGCCCGTTCCCAACAGGCTTTGGAATGCAGAGCACAACCTGGCTGGCTCTGCCACCAGCACGCCCCAAACACAGGTGGAGGAAGAAGCAGCAGGGGTTGTTTTGCATCCATGCCCAAGAGACACTGGAAGGGTGCCCTCGCTCTGGTCTCACTTGGTTGGCTTTCTGACTGGGTCTGAGCCTGGGGCTGCCATTCCTCATTGTGGGGACCAGAACCACACCTGGGATCCCAGCACTGCCAGGCAGCGCTCTGGGCACTGGCACAGGTGTGTGTCTGAGTCTCAGGCACCGTGCTGCTGCTTCATTTGCTCTTAGGCACACCCAAAGCTCTCTGTTGAGCCCAGATGGTCTCTGGTTCTGCCCTCTTCCTGATCCTGTGCAGGGATGGAGCACTGCTGTGCTTTCAGGAAGCTGTTCTTGAAACCTTCCAGCATTCCAAACCCCTTTGCCCTCTGTGGATGCTTGCCATGGAATGCCTCACAGCTGGGTTCAGAACATCCTCAGCTTGGCTCTTCCAAAGTCCAGGGGCTCCAGGGTGCTCAGCAAGGTCTGTACCTCCACAACGTCGTGGAAATGGATCTTCAGCACAGGGACCCTTCCAGCCTGATCTGCCCTCGTTCCTCTGTGTCTGTGCACAAAACATGGCGTGGAAGAGAACACCAGGAGGGGCCTGTGTGTCCCAGGGCTCTGGATTTGCTTTGCTGCAGTTCCACAGAGATGTGGGTAAAGTGAAGAAGCCAAACAGTTTATTAATGGAAGGTGAAGCAAAGGGATGAGCAGGGAGGGAAGAAAGGGGATGGGCAGGGTCTGAGGGCTGGAGGGAGGGAGCTGTCACCAGGGAGGGAGAAGGTGGGAGCTATGGGAGCTTCCCACAGGCTCAGCTGTGCCAGTCATCAGCTGTGCCTGGAGCTCCAGCTGGTCTCCTCTGGTCTCCAGGTTGTCTCACCTTCCAAGGGATCTGGAGGTCTTAAAGAGACACTGGTTCTTCTGAGCCAGAAGATGAAAGTAGTTCTGCAGCTCTTCCCTCAAACATCATCTGTATAAATGTGCTTATATGGGAAGGGCTGTTGTCTTCACTCAGGCCTTGAAGGGCTGGAAGAGAGAGGAACAGAGCCACAGTCAGAACCTGGATGTGCAGGAATCCAAGGAGACCTTCCTGCCAGGGCCATCTCACCCAGCTCTTGCCATGGCCACAAGACAGGAGGGGCCAAGGGGATCAGCTGCAAGGTGCTGGCCATGAATCCCCTCACCCATGTCCCTGAAATCTCTGTGTGCTCTGCCCACGCCACCCTCGTCCACAGAAGGAGCGAAGCCCACTGCAGCCAGGGCAGGGATTGCAGCTCCCTGCCCAGGCATTGCAGCTCACCCAGCCAGCCCCTGCTGACAGCCCGCTGCCCTCACTCACCCTCGTGGAGGGCCTGGAACTCTTCCTTCTGCCCCATCAGGAGCAGCCTGGCCATCCCTGGGAACACAGGCTAACCAAAACTAAGGCTGCTGTGGCTGTTATCCAGTTTGTTTTATGGCTTAATGAGGTGAGAAATTCATGGATTTTTAACTTCCTCTGGAAGGCGAGCGCATGGATTCAGAGCTATCACACACTAACTGTGTGTTTTTGGGGTATTTTAATAATGGTACTTACTGTGAGGAAATGACATTGGGGGAGACTTTCTCTCAACCCTTCACCCAGCTCTTTGGGTCTGTCCCACCACTTTTCAAAGGGTTCACATCCACTCTAAATGCTACTGATATCATACAGTGGTTATTTTTGCTGATAGGCCTGTTCTATTTAGCATTCAGAGATAAGGGAAGATTAACCTGGATAACTATGCTGACACCTACCCCAGAGACAAGGGATGCTGCAGCCCAGGAGCCTGACCCTGCCCCACAGCCCACCTAGGAAATGAACCAGCCAGATTGGGTTCTGGTGAAGGAGTTGGGCCAGATGCTGAAGGGGTACATTTCCCCAGCTGGTGAAAACCCTCCCCCCTGCCTCTGATGGTGCAGCAGTGGAACCCACAGATGTTACAACCATCCAGGTTCCAGCTGAACTGCAGAGGCAGTCACAGCCAGCGGCAGTCGCTCCTGCAGAAACAAGGAGGTCTAAGATGAAATCAGAGCATCCAGGTAAGGATAAGAATGGAGGGCCCTCACATCCCACAGGGGAGCCAGTGGTTGAGTTCATCACTGAGTCCCTGATGTATGAAAGTCCCTGTGGATGAACTGCACAAGGACATTGTACGCCGGGGATGTGAGGCTTATACAACCTGGTTACTCTGGGTCGGGGACCTTATGGTCACAGGTGTGCAACTGGATGGTGGTGAGGCAAGGAATTTGGGACACTTGACCCAGGACTCAGGTATGAATCAGGTATTTGTATTGGATCCAGGGTCCCTTTCCCTCTGGGAGCTGCTTATAATGAGTGTCAGAGAGAGGTTTGTCCACAGGGAGAGAATGCAGGAGCACCACCATAGAATGTGCTGGAAGACCCTCGAGGAAGGGATCCAACAGCTGAGAGAAGTGGCAGCATTGGAGGTACTCTTTGGGAGGGATGGACAGCATGACAATGACCCTGACAAAATCAGGTGCACAGGGCAAATGCTGTGGAGTCTGGCAGATCTGGGGCCATCTCAATACACCACCTTCACTGCAACGATTAATGCTGATACCAACCAAGAGACAGCGGGCTCTGTCACCAACAAGCTTAGAAATTGTGAGAGTATGATCAATGGCCCAATGCAGGCTCATGTCTCTGCTATTATTAAGAGCCTACAAGAAGAGATGAGGGTCGAGGGAGGAAGAACAGTTCCCACATGGCACCAGTGCGAGTCACAGGCCCCAAAGTCACAGCCCAGCATTCCCCAGCTAGAGAGAGAGGCTACACCCCAAGGGCTGACCTGTGGTTCTTTCTGTGTGACCATGGGGAAGACGTGGGAAGGTGGGATGGGAAACCCACTTCTGTCCTGGCAGCATGGGTGCGTCAGCTCAAGGAGGGAAACACTAACGGAGGGAGTTCCACTAAAGTGAAGGCAGCCTCAACCTCCATGTCCAAGCTACCGGGTATGATCTGTCAGATCCCCTTGAAGGAACCTCTACCATGTATGCCCAGGAAAGACATAATAACCAGGGTTAGAGGGGCCCTGCCCGAGAGATCCAATTCCTGGGAGTAAAGTGGCAAGGTGGACGGTATCAGATTCCCACTGAGGTCATCAACAAGATCAACGTGATATCTCCACCAACCAGCAAGAAGGAAACACAAGCTTTCCTGGGTGCCATAGGATTTTGGAGAATGCACATTCCCGAGTACAGCCAGATTGTGAGCCCTCTCTACCTGGTCACCCACAAGAAGAACAATTTCCACTGGGGCCCTGAGCAGCAGGAAGCCTTTGCCCAGATCATGCAGGAGATCACTCATGCAGTAGCCCTTGGCCCAGTCAGGACAGGACCAGAGGTGAAGAACGTGCTCTACTCTGCAGCTGGGAGCCATGGTCTGTCCTGGAGCCTTTGGCAGAAGGTGCCTGGGGAGACTTGAGGCCGAGCACTGGGATTCTGGAGCCAAAGTTACAGAGGGTCCAAAGCCAACTCCACTCCCACAGAGAAGGAAATCTTGGCCGCCTGTGAAGGAGTTCAAGCTGCCTCGGAGGTGATTGGCAGAGAAGCACAACTCCTCCTCGCACCTCGACCACCAGTGCTGGGGTGGATGTTTAAAGGAAAGGTTCCCTCTACCCACCACGCCACCAACACTGCATGGAGCAAGTGGATTGCTCTTATCACACAGCGAGCTCGTATTGGAAACCTGAATCACCCTGGGATTTTGGAGATAATTACAAACTGGCTGGAAGGTGAGAACTTTGGTCTCACTGATGAAGAGGAGCAGGAACAAGTGACACGGGCTGAGGAAGCTCCACCATCCAACCAACTACCAGCAGAGGAAACACGCTACGCTCTTTTCACTGAAGGTTCCTGTTGCATTGAAGGGATGAAGCAGAAATGGAAAGCAGCCGTATGGAGCCCCACATGACAGGTTTCACAAGCTACCAAAGGAGAAGGTGGATCAAGTCAACTTGCTGAACTCAAGGCCATTCAGCTGGCCCTGCACATTGCTGAAATGGAAAAGTGGCCAAAGCTCTACCTTTATACTGATTCGTGGATGGTAGCCAATGCTCTTTGGGGCTGGCTGGAAAAGTGGAAAAGGACCAACTGGCAGCATAGAGCAAAGCCAGTCTGGGCTGCTGATGAGGGGAAAGACATTGCCTCTGGGGTAGAAAATCTGTCTGTGAAAGTCTGTCATTTAGATGCCCATGTCCCCAAGAGTAGAGCCAATGAGGAGCATTGAAACAATGAGCAGGTAGGTCAGGCTGCAGAGATAGAGGTGTCAAAGAGAGACTTAGATTGGCAACATAAGAGGGAGTTATTCTCACCTTGATTTACCCATGATGTCTCAGGTCATCAGGGTAGAGATGTCATTTCTAAGTGGGCACGAGAGCGAGGGGTGGATCTAACCATGGACAGTGTTTCTCAGGTTATCCACGACTGTGAGATGTGTGCTGCCATCAAGCAGGCCAAGCAGGTGAAGCCCCTGTGGTATGGTGGGCGGTGGTCCAGGTACAAGTATGGGGAGACCTGGCAGATTGACTACATCACACTGCCCCAGACACACCAGGGCAAGCGCTACGTGCTGACCATGGTAGAAGCCACCACAGGATGGTTGGAGACCCACCCTGTGCCTCATGCCACTGCCCAGAACACCATCCTGGGCCTGGAAAAGCAAGTCCTGTGGAGACATGGCACCCCTGAGAGAATTGAGTCAGACAACAGGACCCATTTCAAGAATGCCTTTATCAACTCCTGGGCAAGGGAACATGGAATTGAATGGATATATCATATCCCCTATCATGCACTAGCTGCAGGGAAAGTTGAACAGTTTAACAGACTACTTCTGACTACCCTGAAGGCACTTGACAGGGGAATCTTCGGAAATTGGGAAATGAACTTAGGAAAAGCAGCCTGGATGAACCTAATTGAACACTGGAGAACATTGTTACCCCATGGAATCTCATGGAACCAGGTGTCCATGGTGACAGAGCCAGGACTGATGGAACACTGGAGAACATTGTTACCCAAGGGAATCCCATGGAAGCAGGTGTCCATGATGACAGAGCCAGGCCTCATGGAACACAGGAGAACATTTTTACCCAAGGGAATCCCATGGAACCAGGTGTCCATGGTGACAGAGCCAGGCCTCATGGAACACTGGAGAACATTGTTAACCAATGGAATCTCATGGAACCAGGTGTCCATGGTGACAGAGCCAGGTTAATGGAACCTAATGGAACACTGGAGAATATTCTTACCCCATGGAATCTCATGGAACCAGGTGTCCATGGTTACAGACCCAGGCCTCATGGAACACTGGAGAACATTTTTACCCCATGGAATCTCATGGAACCAGGTGTCCATGGTGACAGAGCCAGGCCTAATGGAACACTGGAGAACACTGTTACCCAAGGGAATCCCATGGAACCAGGTATCCATGGTGACAGAGCCAGGCCACATGGAACCTAATCGAACACTAATGATCACTGTTACCCAATGGAATTTCATGGGAGCAATTGTCCATGGTGACAGAGTTAGGCCTGATGGAACACTTGAGAACATTGTTACCCAAGGGAATCCCATGGAAGCAGGTGTCCATGGTGACAGATCAAGCCTAATGGAACCAAATGGAACACTGGAGAACATTGTTACCCCATGGAATCTCATGGAACCAGGTGTCCATTGTGACAGAGCCAGGCTTATGGAACCCAGGAAAACATTGTTACCCAAGGGAATCCCATGAAAACAGGGGTCCGTGGTGACAGAGCCATGGTAATTGAACCTAATGGAACACAGGAGAACATTGTTACCCCATGGAATCTCATGGAACCAGGTGTCCATCGTGAATGAGCCAGTCCTCATGGAACACAGGAGAACATTGTTACCCAAGGGGAATCCCATGGAACCAGGTGTCTGTGGCGACAGTGCCAGGCCACATGGGACACTGTTGAACATTGTTACTCCATGTGTTAGCGTTCAGGAACACGTAATCACGAGAAATGATTATATGCAGGCGCTTTTATTGAAGAGCTCTGGGTGTCAGTGGTAAAGACCCAAATCTGACTCCGACATAGGTTCCGGATGGATATGTTTTTATATTCTATCGTTATATAACTTTCATATTAATTATTAAACTCACATTGTTCTATAGTATACATAGATTTCAGCCAAGCATGGCCACCTTAGACTAGGAACTTACAGTTTCTCAGTGTTCTTCTTATGATTATACAATAATTATTTTAATCACTAAACAATCATTTCAGCTAGCAATTATACTACTTACACAGGTAAAACACAAGGCTTAACATTTCAGAGTTTATCTTAGCATTTTCCAGGGCACCACTATCATTATTCCCCCTTTGAAAGCATTTTCACTTCACTATAGGTGTAAATGTTTTCACTTGATACAGTCTTTTACTTCTCAATTTATGTTTGATGTTCTTCAAATCCAGGGTTGATGTAAAAGTTGTCGTGGATTCTATTATGGGCTGGAGAACTAGAATATAGTGGATGTGGATCTCGTGTCAGTGCCTTTATTATTTTGTGGTTCCAGGACGTTTTCTTCTGTATTTCTCTCCTTAAAATGCTGTAAACTAACCAAATTGCTAAGAATACAATTAGTAAGATTATCACACTCTCAATGATAGATTTAATCTATGAACTCACATTCCACCCTAACCTTTTAAAGATTTTTCCTAACTAGCTTGTAGTCAAATCTTTTTGCTCTTCTTGTGCCTCATGCTCTATTTGTTTCAACTGATTGATGTCATATTCTACATCTGCAGTTACATTTGGGATGTGAATGCAGCAATGATCAACTCGTCCCTTTAAAAATCTACATACTCCATGCTCTTTCAGGAGTAACAAATCTAAGGCTAATCGATTTTGCAAAGTCATTTTTGTGGTGGTTTGTAATTGTACGTTTAATTCTTTAAATCTTTCTCTGGTGATTTTTGCTAGTCTATCTACTTGGCCTGTAAGTTTGTACAGCATCTCTCTATTCTGATAGTTTGCTATAGGACCGAGTAAAGACTCTAGGGCTCACCCAAGTTTCATTCCACTAGAGGGTTCTTCCCAAGTGTCATCTGGATTTTTGTTGTCTAGAACTTCTTGTCTTGCTCTTATCTGCAGAAGTTCATATTTTCTATTAAATGGGGACTTTTTCCAAGTTGGACAAAAGGTTGGGAGACCCAAAGTAATTTCTTTTACTTTCCCATCTACAGGCAGATATGTTGTCCAGGTACCATCGCTTGTTGCCCATACAAATTGTCCTAGACTTTTAATTGTACTCCTGGTACATCTTATAATCACTTTATAATTCATTTTGCCTTGTTTATGTTTGATCCCTCTGCAAGCACAACCAATCTGTAGGGCTATTGCCAGGGGTGGTATCTGTTTTATCTCTGCATCATCAGAAGTGCAGTCATAAGTTTTATTGCATGCCCACCAACTTACTTTGTCTGCCCACGTTCTGCTACTAGTGGCAGTGTATGTTACTGCTGGATCTGTTTCACTCTCAGAAACTTCCCACTTAATACACCAAGGGGTGTTTGCCATATATTGGAATTTTTGAAGTATACTCACAGACCACGCACAATCCCAAGGCTCTATCTGATCTTTCTGATCCTCGGCCTCACACTTCCATACCAGAGTAGTTTCTGTAACATTTTCTATGATCTTTTTATAGCGTGGCAAATAGCATTGCCATTGTGTGGTGCCTCCTGACTGTCCCATAGAGGTTCCTAGTATGCCATCACTTAGAATACAGTCTTTCTGGCTCATAGGTCTCATCCATGTTCCTACTTTCTCCCAAGTTTCCTTGACTACCTGTCTCGGTTCAAGTACCTGTTTGCATGCAATTGTTTTGTTCTTTTGTATTTCAGGTAGTTTTGATGTTATGATTCCCCAATTTACTGGATCTCCTGCTGCCTTAGGTATTGGCAGATAGGCAGTTATTCTACTGGTGTTTTGTATTTTGGCAAAATCTTTAATCCAACCATTACATTCTCAGCTTGAACTGCGTTAGAAATTTTTATCACTTGTGTTTCTGCCTCTCTCTTCATTCTAGAATGAAGAGTGGTTAGTTGATCTTTTTGCATCCCACATCCTAAAGACGTTAATGACCATAACAGTAGCACAATTACTAATAACATTCTCAAAGTAATTAAACACATCTTATCTGCAGTCTTGGTTCCACAGTTTACACAGTCTGTGATCCAGGATGTACTTTCTTCACTCGTGTATAGTGAATCCAGGGGTCTACACCGGCTACTTTCACTGCTGTTAAGGTGGTCAGCAGTACCTGATAGGGTCCATTCCACTTTTCTTTCAGCGGTTCTTTGTTCCAGTTTTTAATGTACACCTCGTCTCCTGGAAGTATGTTATGAACTGGGTTCTCGAGAGTTATTGGTCTATTCCACACGAGGATGCTCCGGAGCTGAGCTAAAGTTTTCCCAAGAGACAGAACATAATTATACACTTCCTGTTTTCCTGTAACGTGTACATTAGGGTTAGGCTCAGGAGATTCATATGGTTTCCCATACAATATTTCATACGGACTGACTGACATCCCGCTCCTAGGTTTTATCCTAATCCTCAACAGTGCTATTGGCCAAGCCTGGGGCCACTGCAGCTTGGCTTCTTGGCATATTTTACTGATTTGCCTTTTTAGTGTCTGATTCATCCTCTCTACCTGTCCACTTGACTGGGGTCTCCACGGTGTGTGGAGGTCCTAAGTTATCTCCAGCAATCTACTTACTTCTTTTACTACTGTAGCTATGAAATGGGGCCCCCTATCTGATGATGCCCCTAGGGGTACCCCGAACCTGGGAATAATTTCCTGTAGTAACCACTTAACTGTTTCCTTTGCTTGGTTTGTGCAACAGGGAAGGGCTTCTGGCCATCCAGAAAATGTGTCAACCCCTACTAACAGGTATTTGTATCCTCGAGTTCTTGGCAATTCTACGAAATCTACCTGCCAATAATCTCCTGGCTCTATTCCTATCCGAATCCTTCCTAGCTGTGCCTGTCGCCTAGCCACTGGGTTGTTTTTCAAACAGATATCGCATTTTGACATGACTGATTTTGCCATTGTTAACATCCGTACCGAAATTAAATTCTGCTTTAGCAATTTTACCAATGCCTCTGCACCCCAATGACATTTGTTATGTTAAATTTGTAGAACTTCTCTCATTATCAAGGGGGGTACCACTATTTGTCCTTGTGCAGTTCAATACCATCTTTCTGAGTTCTTTTGTGCATTTAGTAAACATGCCAGTCTCTCATCTTCTACTGAATATCTTGGTTTTGGAGGCAGATTAAATTGGGATATATTGAGCTTTGAAGGTATCAATGCCATTGTTGTTTGCACCTCTCGAGCAACCTGTCAGGCTGCCTAGTCTGCCTTTCGATTTCCTTCACAGATTTTGGAGTTTCCTGATTGGTGTGCTTCACAGTGTATAATTGCCACTTGCTCAGGTTTTTGTACTGCTTTTGTCAATTGCAGGACTGCATCTTGGTGTTTAATGCGTGTACCTCGAGAAGACAATAATCCCCTTTCTTTCCACAGTGCTCCATGTACATGCACCACCCCAAAGGCATATTTTGAGTCAGTCAGTCCACCTTTTTCCCTTCACTTAATTCTAGTGCTCTGGTTAGAGCAACCAGTTCTGCCTTCTGGGCAGATGTATTTGGTGGTAATGTTTTTGCCTCCACTACTGTGCTGACTGTTGTTACCACATATCCAGCGTATCTGGTTCCATTTTCCATGAAGCTGCTCTCATCTGTAAACAGCTCCCACTCTGGCTGCTCTAGTGGGACGTCTTTCAAGTCTTCTCTTGTTGAATAGGTGTACTCTATTACCTCTACACAGTCATGTTCCAATGGGCCTTCTTCAGTTGTGGTACCTAGGAACAAAGCTGGATTCAAAAGGTTAGTTGTTTTATATGTGACATCATCCTGCTCAGTCAGGACTACCTGGAATTTTATCATCCTGCTTGGAGATAGCCAATGGCCCCCCTTCTGTTCTAAGACAGTGGTTACCATGTGTGGCACATAGACATCTATGTGTCTTCCCATAGTAAGCTTCCTGGCTTCTTGTATCAGCATCACGGTGGCTGCGACCGCCCGCAGACATGGAGGCCACCCCGCACTTATGTTGTCAAGTTGTTTGGAAAAGTAGCCCACCGGTCTTTTCCAACTTCCCAGACGTTGGGTCAGGACTCCTAGTGCTAGGCGTAGCCTTTCATGTACAAACAGCTGAAAATCTTTAGACAGATCAGGTAACCCTAATGCTGGAGCAGTCGTCAGTGCCTCTTTTAGTTTTAGGAAGGCTTCCTTCTGTGGCTTGCCCCAGGTGAATGGCTGCATCCTCTGAGCTTCGTACAGGGGTTTCGCAATCAGTCCATAGTCCATGATCCACAAGCGACACCATCCTGCCATCTCGAGGAAGACTCGCAGCTCATGTAAGTTCTGGGGCTCTGGAATAGCACAGATAGCTTGGGTACCTTGTTTAGTACCTAGTTTTCGTTGCCCTTGTGAAATTTCACATCCCAGGTAAATCACAGTCTGTTGGGCAATTTGTGCCTTTCCTCTGGATACTTTGTAACCTCCCATTCCCAGTGAATTTAAAATCTCAATGGTTACCTTTATACAGGTTGCTTTTTCTTCTGAAGCTATTAGTATATCATTAACATCTTGCAACAATAGGTATTGGTCTCTTGGTACTTGCCCATTTTCATTCTAAATCCCCAGTTCCTTTGCCGGTTGGTTTCTGAATACGGTTGGTGAGTTCCTGTCCCTTGTCGTGTCCAGGTGAGTTGGGTCTTTCTTCCGTTCCCTGGGTTTTCCACTCAAAGGCAAACTGTTTTTTACTTTCTTTGTCAAGGGGGATGCAGAAAAAGGCATCTTTTAAATCAATTACACTAAACTATTTATATATCTCTTTTTTTACGGATGTTAGCAATGTGTAGGGATTTGTTACCACTGGCTAAATGTCTTTTGTTATTTTATTTATTGCTCTCAAATCTTGCACTAATCTATATTCACTATTTGGTTCTTTTACTGGAAATATTATGTCCTAACCTGTTTTACAAATTCTATGTTTAATCAGTTGCTATATTCTCTCAATACCATCGCCTTGGTAACGTTTTCTTGCCGTAACTGATTGCCCTGGTGAAACCTGTCTGGGCATTCTCATTTCCAATGCTCTTCTCGCTTGCAATACACACATTGATTTTGGCTTAACCCTTGCATAACTGGTCCTCTACCACGACTACCTCCGCCATGTCCCCCGAAACTTGGGTTCTCTTTTCCTTCTACCACTGCCAAAGATTTTGCTGCTGCCCCCCACCAGCTTCTCTTTCGCGATTATTATACACTCTCCAGGCCACCCCCAGGATTCTGAGTTTTCATAACTATTTTCACTACTCCTGTCACCTTACCAGGACCTTCTCTACAAGTTCTAGCTGAC
This sequence comes from Haemorhous mexicanus, assembly GCF_027477595.1. Classification (NCBI taxonomy): domain Eukaryota; kingdom Metazoa; phylum Chordata; class Aves; order Passeriformes; family Fringillidae; genus Haemorhous; species Haemorhous mexicanus. The sequence continues at coordinate 4,374,390 of NC_082356.1, read as the reverse complement.
CGCCTCTAAATAATCAAATCTGCAGGGAAAAAAAGGCACTTCTACAAACACTGACCCCTCCACTCTCACACCTTGTCGCAAGGGAGCACAGTCCGTTTTTGTCTGCTTGTGTCTTTTCTTTCAACAACCAGGACAAGCCCCAACCGGCTTCGGGTTCCGCGGGCCACTGGGGTCGCTGATTCATTACTACCACCATTCTTTTCACTTGCATCCTTCTCCCTCCTTTCTATCATAGCCAGGCTTTGCCCAGCTTTCGAGGAAGAGGAATCAGGTGACTATGGGAGAGGAGGATAAAGAGAGAAAGGTGTACTAGATGAAACAGGTTTAAGATCAGGTGAGGTAGGGGCAGGCAGTGGGACAAGGACAGATGAAGCAGGTGGATAGGGTTAGGTTCTCTTAGTCTTAGTCACCTGAGGGTTCATCAATCGAGCTGGTCCTGCCCAGTCTGAACCCCTGCACACAGTGGATGGAGATAAAGTCCCTGTGGTACCCATGAAAGGTATTTTAGGAAAGACTGTTTGGATTAATCCCACCTCAGGCAAAGACAAACTCATCCATGGGATTGGTTTTGCTCAAGGACCTGGTTACACTTGGTGGGTAATGCAGAAAGATGGAGAAAGCCGTTGTGTACCACAGGGAAACCCAGTCTTCACTGAGAAGTGTGTGTAAGGTTTCATTGTGATGCAGATGGAAATAGAATAAGGGGTGGATAATGTCCTGGATTGCAAGGTAATTAATGTGTATATTCTATTTTCCATCTGTTAGAGGTGTGGCAGTTATCTTCTGTTAATTGGGCAGTTTTCTTTATCTCTTCCACAAACCAATCCTCCCTCTGGGAAATATCTTCTGTCCATGGGCCACTGAGTGTCACTGCATAAAATTGCTGATAACATTACATCATCCCATTGGGAGATGCTCCACCCAGGGGGAGGAGCCAAGCATTCCTACCTGGACATAATCTGAGATTTTAGGACACCCAACCAGCCTTTTCCCACTGGATTCCCACAGGAGCAGCTCTTTCCCACTGGATTCCCAGAGGAAGACCAGGCCCATCTACAGCACCCCTGGATCTTCAGAGGAAAACTCCACCCTTCTACAGGATCACTGCTCCAACAGAACCCCATCTGTCACTGCAGCCACCATTTAATGGGACTGCTGCCAACACCCTGACACACAGGGTGTCAGGTTGTGTTCTGACTCTGTCAGTGGTTTTTTTGTTGTCTGTATGATTGCATATGTCTTTTTAGTTTTCCTAGTAATGAACTGTTATTCCTATTCCCATATCTTTGCCTTTTAATTTCAAAATTGTAAGAATTTGGATGGAGGAGGTTTCCATTTTCCGTTTCAGGGGAGGTTCCTGCCTTTTTTAGCAGACACCTGTCTTGTCAAACCAAGACAGTTGGATACACAGAATTTTAGAGGCAGAATATCAATTTCGGCCATGGACACCTGGAGGTCAAGGACGGTTCTTTTCCATAGGAAGGAAAACACAGAACACTGGTGTTTCAGGGCCAGATGAAAGGCAGCAATCAGAGGCCAAGGCCAGGCAGATCTCTCTGTCCTGGCAGCTTTTGTCTGAAAGCAGCCCTTGGATATCGGGAGTTCTGGAGGTGGAATCCCAATTTCGGCCATTTCAGCATAGATATAAAGGATGGTTCTTTCCCACAGGAAGGAGAGCACAGAGCCCAAGTGTTTCAAAGGCAGAAGAGGAGACAGGTGGCTCCTGGGAGGCCAAGCCAGCCGGACCTGTTTGTTTTGGTAGCTTTCGTCACCGAGAAATCCTTGGATATACAGAATTTGGGGGGCTGAGTCTCAATTTCAGCCCTGGACATCCTGATGAAAAGGATGGTTCTTTTCCATTGGAAGGAAAGCACTGAGCCCCAGTGTTTCAAAAGCAGGTGAGAGGAAGCCCCCAAGAGGCCAAGGGCAGCCAGACCTGTCTGTCCTGGCAGCTTTCACCTGGGAGCAATCCTTGGATGGATGGAGTTTTGGAGGTGGAATCCCACTTTGGCCATGAGCACCTGGTCGAGGTGGATGGTTTTTCCATAGGAAAGAAAAGCACAAACTCCAAGAGTTTATGAAGAAGATGAGAGGTGGCCTCCCATGGGCCAAGGCAGCCAGAGCTGTCTCTCCTGGCACCTTTCATCTGTGGGAAGTCTTTGGACATCAGGATTTTTGGAGGTGGAATCTCAGTTTTGGTTGTGGGTGCCTGGAATGGAAGAAGAGTTCTTTTCATGAGGAAAGCTCAGAGCCCCAGTGTTTCAAAGGCAGATGAGAAACAGCCCTCAGGAAACCAAGGCCAGCCAGACTTGTATCTTCTAGCAGGCTTTGTCTGGGAGAAATCCCTGGATATGGGAATTCTGGAGGTGGATTCCCAACATTGGCCATGGGGACCTAGACATGAACAGTGCTTTTTTTCCCATAGGATAGAAAAGCACATGGTCCCAGTGTTTCAAAGGCAGAATAGAGGTGGGCTCAGGGTGGTCAAGCCAGCCAGGTCTGTCTGTCCTGGCAGATTTCATCTGGGAACAATCTGTGCATACAAGGAAATATGGAGAAGGAATCCCAATTTTGGCAATGGACACCTGGAAAGCGGGACAGTTCTTTCCATAGGAAGGAGAGCACAGAGCCCCAGTGCTTCAGGGGCTGATGAGAAGCAGGCCTCGACATGCCAAGGTCAGCCAGACCTGTCAGGTGGCCCCGAGAAGGCCAAGCCAGTCAAACAGTCAAGACCTCTTCCATGTTCCCTGGGTTCCATGGGGCCCCACAGTATCACAATGGTCTCCTTGGTTCCATGAATCCCTGTAGTGTGACAATATTCTCCTTGTCACAATGTTCCCCTTTCTTCTGTAGAGTCACAATGGATCTTTGCTTCCATGAGGTCTTGCAATGTCACAATGGCTCCTTGGTTCTATGGCCCCACGTCTTCATCCTTGAGCCTTGGTTCCATTGGGTCCCTGAGTTTCACAACTGTCTCCTTGATTCCATGAGGCACCAGAGTGTCACAATGGTCTCTGATTCCATGAGGTTCCATAGTGTCACTATGGTGTCCTTGGATCTGCATTGCCTCCATGGCCCCTTGGTTCCATGAGTTCTGTACTGTCAGCAATGGATTCTTTGTTCCAAAGGGGCCTTGATGTGTCCCAAGGGCTCCTTGGTTCCGTGACATTCCAAAGTGTCATGTATGGAAAATCACACAATGGAAAGCCAGTGTCCATAAAGGAGACAGAGGAGTCCTGCAACTTTATTCCAATAAAGGGAAAGAGTCCACCAGGGCACACACCCACGGGGTTTTCTCTCTCGAGGTTCCAGAGGGTGCAGCCTCCTTTTATCCAAACTCCCGGCCACATGTTGCCCTCTTCCTGTCCCCATTGGCCAGGAGGTACTGGGAAGGTTCAGCCTTCCCAAACCATCTGTCACATTTTCCCCTCTTGAACCTGTCATTTTACCCCAAAGTTCATAAACTCAAGCTCGTGCAGACCCACGTGTCTGTTTCAGGAGCCAAGCTGTCTGGGCTCTGTAATAAAGTTCATGGAGACATTAAGACCATTTCAAAGATGTCAACACCAAAACCTTCACCCATCGAACTGTCTGTAAAGAATCTTCCCTATCAGTCACAATGGACTCCTCATTTCCATGGGGCCCCACTCTGTCACAAGGGCCCCTTGGCTCCATGAGGTTCCCCAGTGTCACCCTGGTGTCCTTGGATCCGCATTGTCACAACTGACCCACAGTTCCATGAGGGTCCCCAGTGTCACCATGGTCGCTGTCTGAGGCTGGATGAGATCAATGTCCTCAGACACCTTGGGATGAGCTGTCAATCAGTCACACAGTGGGGACAGCGCTGAGCCAGCCCTGACTGCCTGAGCAATCACAAATCCCACCTGAGGGGAGCCCCACAAAGGCCCAGGGGCTTAAAAACACAGAGCACAAGGTCAGCCCCTGGTATGGACCCTGCCTTCTCCTGGGGTTTGGGTCTCACCCACACTGGAACCCCAGGAACTTGGAGCCATATGTGTGTCCTTCTATAGAGCTTCTGTCTTTCTGTCTCTCTCTTTCCTCTCCTTCTAATGTTGTTTCTATGGAACATTTTTGGGTACCTCAACAACCTAATTGTTTAAAGGTTTCCAGGTTCAATGGGCCAAGTTAACGAAGTTCCTGCTATGATAAGTGTTTTATGTTGAACTGGATGTGACATTGAACCCTTTTCCAAAGTTTCTTAGATTTTTGTACTTTGCCAGTAAAATTTTGTGTCATTTTGACCTCTTGAGAATATCTGGTTGGTGTTTCTCCTGTACACAAAACTTGACTAAAGAAGCCTTTGGTCACCCCCAGCATTTGAGTGTTCTGGGGTGTCAGAGCCCCGCAGGCTCCCAACGGCCGCTTGTTTCCATGAGGCCCCGCTGTGTCACTCTGGCCCTCGGTTCCCTGATGATCTGGAGTGTCACACGGGTTGATGGCGTTTGTCCTTGCTGCCCCTCACATCCCCCTGCCCCACAAAGAGCCCCGAGCCAGCCGTGAGGGACAGGCCCTGCTGGCCCAGGCTGGGCTCAGGGCTTGGCCTTTCTGCTTCCTGCAGCCAAGCCAGGCCTTGCTCAGCATTGCAGTTCCCTACCCAGAGCCTTGCGCTCCCTGCACTCCTGCCCTCAAGGATCTGCTCTCAGCACTCCCTGGGCAGCCTTTGGCACTCCCTGCCCTCCCTGGGGCCCAGCCATGCTCCAAGGCACGTGGAGTTTTGCTGCTGACTCCTTGAGCGGCTTCTTCATCCTTCTCTCAGTGCCTGAGGCTCCTGGACCCAGCCCCAAATCCACCGTGGGGCTGATTAAAATACAGAAAGCCCTCAGGACCTCTTTGTCTCCCTTCCATTGTCTTTGAGTCTCTGTTATAAATAAGAAGCTTGACTATGCCAATATTCAAGCAGCAATAAATTTATTAATTAATATGGTAAAGAATGAGCAACACAGTGCTGGGTACAGTGGGGGCAGTTTCCCTCCAACTCTATGCCAATAGTTGGGGCTTACAGGTATTTATAGGGGTACTCATAAGCTTTCTCAGCAGTTTCTATTCCAATTTTTTCTCATCAGCAGTTTCTATTTTCCAATTTTTACATCACAATTCTATACACTATTGTGATTTATTTTTTCTCAGGATACGTCCCAAAAAGGAGGATCTCCAGGTGGTGGTGGTAGTTTCCGAGATGTTGGTCCTGGTTTCCGCAAGAATAAAGACGAATCCCATCTGGTGAAGTCCAGCTCCCCAGATGTGGCTCCACCTTTTTAATTGCAATGACTATAAATCTCATAACAGTGATGTCCAGCTTCCCTTGGTCGAAATTATAAATCCTTGTGATGATGCTCATCTTCCTTTCTCAAGCTGTTTTTCTCTGTTTTGTTAAGGCATGAGATAAGCATATTTCCTTTATATAGATTCCAAAACTCTAGTTTCAAGGATACAAGCAATATTCCAAAATTATACTTCAAAAGGGTTATTTTTGCAGCACTCTTTAAGGCCTAACTACAAGCAAAGAGCAACATCCTTAATGCTTTAATTCAAATGCTCCTAAATCAACCAAGGTTAATTGCAAAGAAAAGAGAGGTTCAAAGGCCTTCTTCCCTGCTTTACTTTCCTCAGTTATTATTAGAATTCACAGCTGTCCCATTGTTGGCCTCCACACATACACAATCACTAATACACACATTGCCTGTATGTACCTGACACGAAACACAGCTTTGTATTTCACACTGAGGAGCACTCGGGAAATGTCACTGCAAGGGCGGTGTTGATCAGCCTGGTGCTTCCCCTGTGCTGTGCCTTACACCGCTGTTTTGTTTTATTCGGCTTTTAGAGTCTGCCTGTGAAGAGAAGCCTCCCAGGAGAGCAGAGGCTGCTGAAGGATCTGACATCCTCGCCCTAAGCAAGGGTTGGAACAGCACAGACTGCGGAAAAGATTCCACCTGGTCTCAGGGCAGAGAGAAAGCCAAAACAGTTTAACTTGGTATTTGGTGGTCCATGTCTGTATAAAAGAATGCTCTAAAATGTCAGCTTCCAATAAAATGTCCTAGGTTGAGGTTTCCTGTGCTGGTGAGAGTCTTTTAGACCCCGCCTTCTCCTGACCTCTCTGCTGTTGCAGTTCCATGGACAGAAGCTGTTGTCTCTTACCCCCTGCCATGGGCAGGCTGGTGTTCAGCCATCTCCAGGACAGCAGGGCCCCATCCCACGTCACTGTGACCTGGGAAGGCAAAATCCATCACTCCAAATGTTCCCCCTTGCTCCTTCTTGCCAGACATTTGACCCTGGCACGGGGGTTTGCTGCTGGTTGCTGCAGGAAAAGGGAAAACCCTGTGACATTTTGGGGCACATGGAACCAAGGAAACCCCTGTGGCACTGTGGGGCCTGATGGAACCAAGGGTCCTTTGTGACACAGAGGGGCCAACATGGAGCCAAATATCCCTTGTGACAGTTTGGGATCTCATGGAACCCATTGTTCATTGCAACAATGTGGACCCAAGGAGACCATGGTGTTGTTCATTGTTTATGGAAAGCTTTTGCATCAATCATGGAATCATGGAGCCCATTGTGACACAGTGGGCCCCATGGAACCAAGGGGCCATGGTGACACTTGGAACTAAGAATACCACTGTGGAGTACAGAACCTCATGGAACCAAAAGTCCATTGACAAAGAGCAAGGCCCTTGGAACCATGGAGTCCAAAGGTCTAAGACATTTCCTGCACAGTTCTGCCTTGGGTAAGGGGAACATTATTGGTGGCAGCTTGGTCTCGGCACACACCTGAGGAGTGTGCCTGTTTTCAGTGGGGAAACTCAGGAGTTTTAGATTGCTTCAAAAACTACAAAAAATGAAAACCCCTCTTAGCCTGGGTGCAGCCAGCTCTGCAAGCACAGCAGGTTCCAGGGGAGTGAGGACAGACAGGATGTGCTGGGGAATGTGGAGCAAGGTTGTCCACACTGGGTCAGAGCTCAAGGTACAGCTTCTGTGAGCAGGCCAGAGCTGCTGAGGGGAGCAGCTGATCCTGATCCTGGGTCAATATCAATCACAGAATGCTGCAATGGTCTCTGCTCCAAAGAGAAGAGTAATAAAATACACCTTTTAAAACAGGAGCACATATTTTTTAGAAGCTCTTTGAAATATTTCTCCATAACTGGAGTAGGAAACCTAGAAACCTGGGAGAGCCAAGGACACTGTGGCAACTTCAGGCCCAAAAAGTGCAAACAGGAAACAGAGGAGAGCAGACCAGGAGGATGGGACTTCATAACCTGAAGCTGTAATTGGACAACTTACCCCAATATGTAAATGGACCAAAACTTATAAAAGTGTGAAAATGTGTGACCCATCATCCATCTTGGGTGTACCCTCAGCTGGGCTCTTGTACTGCCCCAGGTGTACCCTTTGAAGGCCTTTTTAATAAATCCCTACTTTATTCCTGTAACACTGCCCAACCTCTGTTCTAGGCAGCCTCTCAAGGCATCAAGGCCTGGCTGGCTGGGCCACCTGGGGCCACCTGACAGGTCTAGCTGAGCCTGGCATGTCAAGGACTGCTGCTCATCAGCCCCTGGAACACTGGGGCTCTGGGCTCTCCTTGTGGTAAGAACTGTACTTCTCCTCCAGGTGTCCATGGCCAAAATCAAGATCCTTCCTCCAAATTTCCATATCTGCAAAGATTGTTCCCAGATGAAATCTGCAAGAACAGACAGATCTGGCTGGCTTGGCCACCCAGGGGCCACCTCTCATCTGCCTTTGAAACACTGGGACCAAATGCTTCTCTTTCTTATGGGGAAAAAGCACCTTTCACATCCAGGCACTCATGGCCAAAGTTGGGAATCCACCTCCAGAATTCCCTATATCCAGGAATTTCTCCCAGACAAAAGCTGCCAGGAGAGACGGGTCTGGCTGGCCTTGGTTTCTGAAGAGCTGGCTCTTGTCTGCCTTTGAAACACTGGGGTTCTGTGCTTTCCTTCCTAATGAAAAGAACTCTCTTTCCTGGCCAGGTGCCCACAACAAAAACTGAGATTCCACCTCCAAAATTCCCTATGTCCAAAAATTTCCCCCAGATGAAAGCTGCCAGGAGACACAGGTCTGGCTCTCTTAGGCCGTGGGTGGTCACCTCTCATATTTTTCCAAGAAACTTGGACTTTGCACTTTTCTTTCCTATGGGAAAAACCATCCAGCTCGACCAGGTGCCCATGGTCAAAACTGAGATTCCACCTCCCAAATTCCATATGTCCAAGGATTCCTCCGTGACAAAAGCTGCCAGGACAAGCAGGTCTGGCTGGTTTGGCCTCTCAGGAGTCTTCTCTCACCACTTCAGCCCCTGAAACTCTTGGGCTCTGTGCTTTGCTACCTATGGAAAAGAATTGTCCTTGTCAAGGCAGAAATGGCCAAAATTTGGATTCCATCTGCAAAATTCCCTGTATCCAAGGGCTGCTTTCAGACAAAAACTGCCAGGACAGAGAGGTTTGGCTGCCCTTGGCCTGTGGTAGCTGCCTTTCATCTGGCCCTGAAACACTGGTGTTCCATGCTTTCCTTATTATGGAAAAGAACCGTCCTTCTCCTCCAGGCATCCATGGCTGAAACTGGTGTTCCATCTCTAAAATTCCCTATATCCAGAAATTGCTCCCAGAAAAAATCTTCTGTCTAATCTGGCTGCCCATGGCCTCTGGTGGATGCTGCTCATCTGCCCCTGGAACACTGGGGCTCGGTTGTTTCCTTCCTCTGGAGACCACTGTGACACTGTGAGGACCACGTGGAACCATGGAGACCATTGTGACACTTTGGGGCCATGGTGACACCGTGGGGCTTCTTGGAACCAAGAGACCACCGTGACACTGTGGGGCCTCGTGGAACCATGGAGACCATTAAGACCCTTCAGGGCCTTGTGTCACCAAGGGGCCACTGTGACACCTCAGGGCCTCATGGAAGCAAGGGCACCACTGGGACATTGTGGGGCCCTGTGGAATCAGGGGAACATGGAACAGCTCTGGCTGATTTGGCCTCCCAGGGGTGACCTGACAGGTCTGGCTGATCTTGGAATGTCAAGGGCTGCTTCTCATCTGCCCATGAACCACTGGGGTTCCATGCTTTCCTTCCTGTGTAAAAGAATTTCCTCTCTTCTCAGACACCCATGGAGAAAATTGGTACTCGCCCTAAAAAATTTCCTGTATGCAAGGGTATGTTGCAGACAAAAACCTGCCACCTCTGCCTGGCCTTGGCCTCTGGTGGTCACATCTCATCTGCCTCAGAAGCAACAGGGCTCTGTGCCTTCCTTCCTAAGGAAAAGAACCAGCCTTCCTGTCCAGGGGCAATGGCAGAAATTGGAATTTGGTTGCCAAAATTCCATCTATCCCAGGATTGCTCCCAGACAAAAGCTGCCAAGACAGACACCTCTGCCTGGCCTTGGCCTCTGGTGCTGTTCTTAGACTATGAGAAGAAGACTATGAGTGTTTTCATTTGCAAACACCTTGGAGAGGGCCCAAAGATCTCCCAAGCTGGGGCTTGCAGGCCTCAAGAACATAACCCATGGAGGTTGATGTGCCTGGTCCCAGTTGAGAAGAGACTGAGGAGAGAACAGGAGTGGCTTGGCAGGGCTTGAAGGGTGGATTCAGAAGTGGTGGAGCTTTTTCTCCATAGTGGGAAAGAGCCAAATAGAGAAATGATACCACAAATGCAGCTGGGGAGGCCCAGAGTGGACACAAGAGGAGAACCAGGCACCAGAGCAGGGCTGTGGTGCAGCACATCCCCCAGAAGGAGCCTGGGTCAGCCCAAGGCTTTGTGTGGGCAGGGAAAAGCAGGCAGGAGGCAGAGCTGTCAGCAAAGGAAGGGGCCAGCCAGGTGGGGCAGCCGGGGGATGAGCACAGCCTGCAGGGACAGAGGCGCAGGGCAGGGACACCGTAGCACAGCCTGGGCTGCACAGGGCACAGGCATGGGCAGCAGCTGCCAGGCCCTGACAGAGGCAACTTGGGCAGCACTTTGGCCATGGCTGCTGGGCCTGGGCCTGAGCCAGGAGCAGGAGACAAGTGACCCTTGCAGGCCTGGGGCCTCACGGCCTCCTTGTCCCTGCTCAGCAGCCTGGCAGGGGCCGCCCCATGCTCCTGCCCTTGGCACTGCACATCCCCACATGCCAGTGCCCATCCCGGGAAGAGCCCTGAGCAAGGAGGGAGGGACAGGATCTGCCTGGCCAGGGGCTGGGGCTCAGGCCTTGGCCCTTTGCATTCCTGGAACACATCCAGCTTTGCTCAGCCCCAGAGACACCTTTGCCTTGTTTGTCCCCAGCTGTCATCACTGCCTCCAGTGTTCTGCTCTAACTGGAACCTGGGGACGCTTTCTCAGTCGTGTCCCTCAGTGGGACCCATTAAAACTTCAAGAAACTTCAGAGTTTCAATTTAACTTTGAGTTGTTGAGTAGCTTTTTGAAGACTCTCTCAGGGACTGAGTCTGTTGTAAACAACACCAAAGCCATGAGAGGGTCATTAAAGTTTTCCTCGTCTAGTTATGGAGAAAGATCTCAAAGACCTTGTAAGAAATACACATTCCTATTTTAAAGGATGTATTTAATTTATTTCTCTTTAGAGCAGAGGTGATCCCAGCATTCTGTGACTGATATTGACCCAGGGTCTCTCCTCAGGAGCTCTGGCCTGATCACAGAAGCTGTGCCTTGAGCTGTGGGTGACACTGGGACATACTGGGAGTGACGCTGGGGAGGACAGGGACAAACTGGGAACAATGGGAACACTGTGGGGAAGACTGGGGACACTGGGGCATCCTGTGGATGACACTGGGGGGGAACTGGAAGGGACTGGGAATAAACTCAGGTGTATTGGGAGGGACTGGAGGGGCACTGGGGTTGTATTGGGTTCTGCTTGGGACGAACAGGTCTGTAATGGGGTTGTACTGGGAGGGACTGGAGGGGGTGAATGGGCTGTTCCTGCCTCCCCCGCTTCCCATTTGCCGAGGCTCCCGCCTATCAGCGAACTGAGCCAATCAGCGCCGGAGATCGGTGCCTCGGGGGCGGTGCCTAGCATGGCCGCAGTCTTCTATTTCTAACTACAAATCCCATCATGCCCCGCGGCTCAATTGAGCCCCATTGGAGCTGGGACTACAACGGCCGTCATGCCCCGCGCTCCACAGACATACCACCCCCCCCCCGGGGTCCGCCCCCATCTGTCCCATAAGTGTCCTCCAGACACTCCAGGATCTCTCCGTGCCCCCTGAGTGCCCCCTGAGCGCCCATTCGGGACCCCCCTAAAGCGTCCCCGGAACCCCTGAGTGCACCCGCACCCACAGCTGCCCGGCACAGCCATTTCTGGGAATTCATCTCATCTCATCTCCCGCGGCCCCAGAGCCCCTCAGAACACAGTCCCCCGCCTAAAATTCCTGCCGCGCCCAGCGCCCATAAAAGCACGGATAGAGCTCCCTGAGCTCCCCCCCAAGGGGTCCCGAGCCGCTTAAGCTTCCCCGAGGACCTCAAGTCGCGGCTTGGACGCAAAAGTATCCCCCAACATCGTGTTCGAGCCACTTCCGGGACTACAGCTCCCATCATGCTCCGCTATTCCAGCAGGGACTTTATCTCCCGTCATGCACCGTGCCCCGGCGAGAGCCATTGCAGCTGCGTCTCGAACTCCCGTGATGCTCCGCGGCCCTGTTAAACCGAATGATACCCGCTCCTACAACTCCCATCACCCCCCGCGCCCCAGAGAGCCCCGTTCGAGCACCCCAAGGGCCCGCCCGGACCCCGAAGGGCCCCAAATTCTCCTCCCTGACCTCCAAGGGCTCCCCTGGACCCCCAAATGCTGCCCCGGACCCCGAACTGTCCCTCAGAATCCCTGAGTGCCCCTCCAAGTTCTCACCCGGCTCCCCCAAGTGTCCTCCAGACCCTCAAGTTCTCTCTGAATTCCCTCCCCAGACCTAAAACAGCCCCAAATGTGCCCCAGAAATGTCTCCAGGCACCCCAAAGTTCCTCCCCTTGACACTATCGGAGAAAAAGATGATAAAAATGATGCCAAAAGGACTACAAATATTACTAGTTTCCATAAAGCGGGAGAAATATATAGCCAATAGACATGAATTAATTAAGGAAATTGTGTTACTTATAAACAATTGTTATGAATTGAAGCAAACTCCAATAAGCTTAGTCCAATTGGAATTTATTAATTACAGCAAGCAAGGCATAAGCAAAATCAGCGCTGGGCGACAGGGGAGCCTCCGCTGGCCAAGGACTGCCGCACCCACTGCTCGATACAGTCTAACTTTTATACTGTATCTCTTCTCACTGGGGACGTGTCCAGAAAGTTCTCTGCGCACGTGTCTTCTTGGTGCTAAGGGGTCCTCCTCTGCTGGTCGTTGTCTGATGAAGGCTGCTAGTCTTCCTCGGTCGTCCTCCGGTCGACTCCTCCTCATCTAGTGGTCATACCTAAAATTCTAGAAGTTATGGTTTATTGAGCATTTATTAAGCAAAAAATATTTTAAGCAAGCATTTATTAAGCAAAAATATACTTGTGATTGTATGCGGTTTTGGTTACACGTGGTTTTAGGTCTAAGTGTTTTATTCCCTCTATCTTTAGCCCTTTAGTGAACAGAACATGAACAAAACACACCAGGTTCCACCACACAATGACCAATAAATTTTTGGTTGCTAAAAATGTATGGATTTTTAAATATAAATATTGAAATTTGGTAATAGAGACATAGAATAATACTAATATAAATAAAAAATAATTATAATTTTAGTAATTCAATGCATTTTTTTTTAAGGCAAAATGTATAATTTTTTTATGCTTTGGGATGTCAGTCTGTAAGAGAGTCCAAAGATCCCTCATTTGCCTCACAACCGCCATCGAGGACGGAGATTGAAGCCCTTCCCAAGGACTGAGACTGAGATCCTTAAAATTCTAACAGGGGGGCTGGGCTGACTGAAGCGGGATGTCTGCCATTGGGAGCGGGATGTTTCCCATAGGAACCAGTCCTGAAACAACGGGCCCCGCTCACTGCTGGCACCGGTTTGTCCTGTTCAGAACTGGACTGTCTGTACCTGTGAGAGAGTCTGTCTGAAATATCCTCCAATCTGCCTCACAACTGTCACTGAGAGATCGCTCAGAAGACCCCCTTTGTCCCATTCCTGGCCCTACAGTGGAAAGTTCCCCACCAAGCCAGGGGCTCTAAGACCTGAAGGAATTGCTAAGTTACTGTTTCCACAGGTGCATTTTTCTGCATGCTACACTGAGCCCAATGAGAAGAAGGGGACACTGAGCCCTTTTTGCAACAATAGCCTTGGAAGCTGTCCCACCTCTTGGCCTGGCTGAACTTCTCCTGAGCTTTTGAGTGGTCTCCCACAGAAGACCCCTCTCGTTCATCTGCAAGCACTGTGACAGACAAGCTGAGATGACAGAAGCCTCTCCACCAGAGAAAAACCTGAGAAATCCCCACGTGAGAAAGGCCGCTCCTACACTCCCCAAGGACTGGGACTGAAGCCCCCAGCCCGGGGAGGTGCGCGGGGGAGGCGAGCTGACCAAAGCAAGATGGATGTTGCAGGTGTGGGCATTGGACCACGAAAACAATAGCCCTCGCCCACTGATATAAACTGTGTGTACCCCTTTTCCAAATACCATTATTTTACCAGATGATACAATAGATTCAGTTTTGAAATAATCCCCCTCCCCCCTCAACAAAAAGTGTATAATTGGAGTCCAGATGGACTGCATCTCGGAGATCTCCCCAATGTAACAGGCAGATCCTCAACTGGACTGGACCTAAGGAGTTTGTCTCTACGTTTGGTAGCTATATTCCCCTTTTTCTTTCTCTCTCTCTTTCTCTGTCTTTCTCTCCCTTAATCCCTCCATCGCATTTTGCTGTGGTCATTCAATAAAGGTGCATTTGTTTGGATTATTGCTGCAACACCCCCCTGTACCGTGTTGGTTCTTTTTGCACCCTGAGATCCCTTATGAACCATCATGAAACCCATTCATAGAGACGGATCGCGACAACCTGTTCTCAAGGGACTCATTCTCCACTGTCCTGTACCTGTTCCCTCGATGTGCCGTCCTGCTCCCCTCCCGGCGGTAGATTATAAAAGACCCCAAGTTAACCAAAGACTTTGAGATTCTCCCCGAGGTTTCAAGATGGATCTGTTGGCCGGACCACGAGGATTTCGTGTCTATGTTGGTAGCTATTCACCTCCCCCCACTTTCTCTCTCTCTCTGTCCTTTATCTCCTTTCTAATCCTTCTATCACATCTGCTCTGGGCACTCAATAAAAGGTGCATTTGTTTTGGTTAATACTGAAAGTCCCCTGCTGTGTGTGTTTGCACTCTGAGATCGGTAAAACGAACCATCAGGACCCCCCTTGTCCCAGCGGATCGTGACACGGCCTGATGGGGTTGCTGCCCACAGCACGTGAACGTGATCTTCTTGGTGGTGGCTACAGTGGTTCATCTGGTCTTGCTTTCCGATCTCCCTATCCCAGAATTACCTATGCCACCTGCTTTTCTCATACTGTGGTTCTCTGTAATTCCTTAATTAGTCAGCCCTTATTAAGTTCACTCTTGGAATAGGGGAATATCAGCTCCCCATCATATCGAGTGCATTTGAATGCACTTGAATGCATTTTGCCTGCATTCAAAATATGGTCCCTGTTTTTGATTTACTGTGGAATCTCTGTTTGTATTTTCTGCCTCTGTTGAGGTTGGGATTGAAGGTACTTGAGATGATATTTCAGACTCAGGTATTCATTGTTTCTTATCAGTGAAACAGCCTCACAACCATGAGTTCTGCAGCCTTTCATTAGCAAGGCACAAAATGGCTCACTGTCTCTTGTTACAAGGCCTGGATGGTACCAAGGAGACCACGGTGATACTGGGGATCCAAGAGACCGTGGTGACACCATGGAAACTCATGGAACCGTGGGCATTGTGACACAGCAAGGCTTCATGGAACCAAGAGTCAACTGCGACCCTACCAAACCTCATGGAACCAAGGGCCCATTGTGACACTGAAGAACTTCAGGGAACCAAGAGTCGCTTGTGACACGGGGGGTACTCATGAAACCATGGTGACCATTTTGAAACTTCAAGGCCTGATGGAAGCAAAGGGTCATTCTGGCACTTCTGAGCCTTGGAACCAAAGGGACCATAGTGACACAGTGGGGCTCTGTGGAACCAAGGGGCCACGGTGACATTGGGGAGCGTCATTGAACCAACTGTCCATGGTGACACTGCAGGGCCTGATGGAATCATGGACACCATTGTGACACTACAAGGCATCATGGAAGCAAGGGGCCACTGTCACACTATGGGGCCTCTTGGGGCCCAGGGGCAGTTGTGATACCATGGAAATTATGGCAACATGTGGCACCATGAAACCAAGGAGACCCTTGTGACACTACAGGAACCCATGGCACTAAGGATCCATGGAACAGTGCAGGACACATGGAACCGAGGGGCCATTGTGATGCTGTAGAACCAAAAGGGCCCATTGTGACACTGTGGGCCCCCATGGATCCAAAGGTCCAGTTTGACATTGCAGGGCCTCATGGAATCCTGGAGACCACTGTGAAACTTTGAGGCCTTGTTGAATTAAGTGGCCCTGCAGGTCCTCATGGAACCAGTGAGACCCCTTAGAACCAAGGGTCCATTGTGACCCTGTGGTACCAAGGTGTCGTGGGTTGACCCAGGCCAGATGCCAGGCATCCATGAGAGCTGCTCGCTCACTCCCCTCTGCAGGACAGAGAAAATTTAATAAAGGGCTCATGGGTTGAGATAAGGACTGGGAGAGATCACTCATCAAATACTGTCCTGGGAAAAACAGGCTTAGCTTAGAGATATGAAATTCATTTATTACTAACAAACTCAGAGCAGGAAAAGGGGAAATAAAATAAGCCCCTCTCCTCCCTCCTTCCAGCTCTACCTCCTACCCCAGCAGTGCAGGGAGACGGGGAAAGGGGGTTATGGTCAGTTCATCACCCATGGCTTCTGCCCTTGCTCACGGAGAGGGGGGGTTCCCCTGCTGCACCGTGGGTCCCTCCCGAGGGAGGCAGTTCTGCAGGAACTTCTCCAATGTGAGTCCATTTCAGGGGCAACAGCCCTCTGCAAACTGCTGCAGTGTGAGTCCATCCCAGGGACAGCAGTCCTTCCCAAACTGCTGCAGCATGGGTCACTCTTCCATGGGGTGCATTCCTCCAAGGACAGGCTGCTCCAGCCTGGGAGCAGGGGCCCTCTCTCCATGGCTCTCCTACAGGGTGTCTGGGTCTCCAGTGCATGGAGCACCTCCTCCCCCTCCTTCTGCACTGACCTTGATGTCTGCAGAGTTGTTCTTCTCACATGTCTTCCCTCTGCTCTTTTCTGACTGGAGTTAAAACTGCATGACAATCTCTATTTTAGTTTCTTTTTAAATCTGTTATCACGGAGGCGCTACCACCATTTGTAACTGGCCCAGCCTTGGCCAGCAGCAGGTCCATCCTTGAAGCCATCAGGGATTGGCTGTGCCAGACACGGTGGAAGCTTCCAGCAGCTTCTCACAGGAGCCATCCCTGTGCCCCACCACTGCCAAAAACTAGGCCATGGTACCAAGGGGCTGTTGTGACTCTGGGGGGCCACATGGAACCAAGGGGCAAGGGTGGCACTGTGGGGCCACTGGAACCAAGGAGCCACGGTGACACTGTGGGGCCTCATGGAACCAAGGAGCCACGGTGACACTGTGGGGCCACGTGGAACCAAGGAGCCACGGTGACACTGTGGGGCCTCATGGAACCAAGGAGCCACGGTGACACTGTGGGGCCTCATGGAACCAAGGAGCAAGGGTGACACTGTGGGACCTCATGGAACCAAGGAGCCACGGTGACACTGTGGGGCCTCATGGAACCAAGGAGCCACGGTGACACTGTGGGGCCTCATGGAACCAAGGAGCCACGGTGACACTGTGGGGCCTCATGGAACCAAGGCGCAAGGGTGACACCGCAGGGCTTGGTGGAACCCAGGTTCGATGTGACACTGCGTGGCTTCATGGAGCCAAGGAGAGCACTGTGACACTATGGAACCTAATGGAATTATCAGAAACGATACAACTTCTGGTTTCTTTTAACGTAACTTCAGTCAGGGGTTTGTTTGCCCAGGTAGAGGGGAATTGAAGTTTCTCTTCAAAAGACTCTGCTCACCAAGGCTGGGTGAGGCCTGATGAGCTTAACATCTACAGATTGGGAGTGGCCAGAAGATGAACAGGAGGTAAATGAACATTAATGAACATCACCCCCAGAGTGCAGAGACACCTGGTCTGGGAAAAGATTGAGAAGGGAATCAAAGAATGAGGACTTAATTGACATCAAAGGCGAACGGATCAATCAGCAATAGCAGATGGAATACTAAGAATTGGATAATTTGAGAGCAAAGAACATTAATTTCTTTGGGTTTTTTCTGTATAAATATGTGAAAAGCGTAGTAAAGAACAATGTGTGATGGAATGATTTTCACTGTGGAATCCGGACACGTGTGGATGGAATAATTTCTGTTGCATGTGATGGCCGCAATGACATCCTGGCAAGAATAAAGTAATGCCTAAATTCTGTAAGGTGTTGTTGGAGTTTCTGTTTTTCATGCAGTTTCAGTGTCAGTCCAGTGAGGTCCATCACCAACACAGGCTCTTTCTGGACTCTTTAGAGAAGAGAACCGGAGGCCACAATTGCACAAACCTCTCAGAGACTCCCAAGCAAAAGCAAAACCCAAAGTCCGTCGGAGCATTAAGGAGCCCCCAGGGCCATTCCTGAGCAAGGCTCCCCAGGGACTCCTTCCAGCAGATCCCTGAGGCCACTGGGATGTGAGGCAGGGGGGGATGCTGAGGGCAGGACAAGGGGCTGACAGTGCCCAGCCTGGCTGGGGCTGTGCCAGGAGGCCCCAGTGCCTCAGGACAAGGTGTCTCCTCCCAGCCCTTGGTGGCACAGACCCTGCTGTGCCCAGGGCACCAAGATGTGGCTTCTCCTGGGCACTGCAAGCCCTGCCAGGGCCCTTGGCCATGTCCAGCACAGCTTGTCCTGCACTGTCCCACAGCTGCTGCTGTGTCCCTGCAGGCTGCACACTCCCATCTCGCTGCCCCCTGGCTCTGCCCTGCCACTGCCAGCCCTGCCCTGACCTCTGTCCACCCTCACCCTCTGTGTCTGGGGACACACACACATGCACTGAGCTCATCCCCCTCCTTCTGGGTGCTGCTCCTGCCACAGCACTGCCCTGGGAGGGTTCATTCCTCACAGGAGCTGCTGTGTTTGTACTGGAGCATTTTATAGCTCTGCTTCTGCCTCTCTGGCAATTGTCTCTTCAAAGAGCTCTCCAAGGAAAAGATTCATTCAATTGTGGAATAGCAGAGGTGGGAAGAGCCCCCTGAGCCCCCTTGGCCTGGGTGTGGCTGGGATGGAGTTCCCTTTGCCCAGAGCACCCCTGTCCTGCTGTGCTTGGCTCTTGTGGCTGCAGCAGGGCTGGTCCCAGCCCAAGGCTTTGGCTGTCCCTGAGCAGGGCTCGCCCCACATGAGGCTTTTCTGCAACCCGCTCCCCCAATGGGCTGGGGGTGGGCAGGTGTTCCTGGGGGCGCAGGGATGGGACAGCTTGGCTGGACTGACCCAAGGGCTCTTCCATTCCCTGTGATGTCCAGATCAGCAGGGAAATGAGGGGGACAAGAAGGTCTCTGGATTTTCTGTATTAATACATTTGTCTTCCAAAGCAACCACTACAGGTGCTGAACTCTTGTTTTCCCATGGTTTTCCTTGCTTCTGCATTTGGCCTTTGCTTTTTGGTCCCTCCAGTATTAATCTCTCTTTATGATGACCCCCAATGTTTTCACCTTATTTTCTCCTGTTTTCTGATGAAGGAGGGACAGTGACAGAGACACCTGGTTGTCACTTGATGGCCAGAGGGGTTTAACCACAGTCACCCTGCCCAACTTTTCTCTTATGGGCACAGCCAGAAATGTCAGGGCTCTGCCAGGTGCCCACCCCTGAGCTGGGCTCATGCCCTCCTCCCAGCCCCAGGGCTGCCCAGGGACACGAGTCCTTCCCTTGCACACACACACAGAGTTCATTGCAGCACGGGCAGGGGCTCCCTGGGCTCTGCTGCCACTGCCAGAGCCTGGCAGGGACCTCAGCCCTGCGGGTGTCACCCTGCCCTGCTCTGCCCTGCCTGAGGTGCCCCACGGCCAGAGGGATGGACACAGGGAGCTCTGTGCTCAGGAGCTCGTCCCAGCCCTGCACTCAGGGGTTCCCAGGGGATGTTACTCTCTGGAAAGTCCAGGAGCAGCTGAAGGAGTTTGTGCTCACTGGGTTTATGTCCCCTCACACACACAGGATGTTCAGGGCTATGGAGTGTCCATGCACTGCAAACACAGACTCCTGACCCGGGCACTTGATGTCCCTCCATGGAGAGAAGAAGAACCTCTGTGACCTGGGGTGAGAGGCCACTGCTGTAGCAGTGCTGGCTTTGCACTGCTGGGACAGCCCCCACCCTGATCACTGCCACACTTCTGCTGGGCACTGCTGGTTTCCTCTCCAGGGCACTGTGCTGGGCACATCCCTGAGAGTAACTGGGAAGGAGATTGAAGCTTTCAGGCCCTGCACTGGGGAGATGCCCTTGCATGATGGAAATGCTGCTGCAGAGCCCAGCTCTGTCCCAGCAGTGCCCACAGCCTGTCCCTGCCTGCAGTCCCTGGACAGGCACACAGCAGGACAGGGACTGAGCTGGCAGAGCCCTGAGGCCCTAAACCAGCACAGGGGTTCTGAAGGGGAGTGTGGCAGTGAAGGAAGGGGAGATTATGGAGGAGAAGCCCTGGGGCTCCCTGGCAGTGAGGAGCACTGGGGTTCCATTTTCTCCTCCAGCTCTGCCCAGAAGCACCAACTCTACAGCTCCAGAAAAGCCAGGGAAGAAAGATGTCAGGCACACATGGCAATACACAATTCTTCAATGTAGTAGTAGAAGTACAGCTCCTGGTTTATACAGTCACTGGGTGCCACTGGAAAAACAAACACTGAATTTAAAATGTATAATCAAAGATTTTGGTGTGAACAAATTCTCAAAAGTATAACAACTGTGCCAGCAGTAAAAAATGCATGGCACAGAACGAGCATAAATATGTAACATCATAACAGCTATGCAGGAGAATGACTATTTATTGCTACTGAAAACCATCTGTGATCATTTTCCTCAAGGCAGCCTTGAGCTCCTGGTTCCTCAGGCTGTAGATGAGGGGGTTCAGGGCTGGAGGCACCACCGAGTACAGAACTGACACTGCCAGATCCAGGGATGGGGAGGAGATGGAGGGAGGCTTCAGGTGAGCAAATGTGCCAGTGCTGAGGAACAGGGAGACCACAGCCAGGTGAGGGAGGCAGGTGGAAAAGGCTTTGTGCCGTCCCTGCTCAGAGAGGATCCTCAGCACAGCCCTGAAAATCTGCACATAGGAGAAAACAATGAACACAAAAGAACCAAAGGCTAAAGAGGCAACAACTACAATAATTCCATGCTCCCTGAGTTTGGAGTGTGAGCAGGAGAGCTTGAGGATGTGTGGGATTTCACAGAAGAACTGGCCCAGGGCATTGCCATGGCACAGGGGCAGGGAAAATGTATTGGCTGTGTGCAGCAGAGCATTGAGAAAGGCACTGGCCCAGGCAGCTGCTGCCATGTGGGCACAAGCTCTGCTGCCCAGGAGGGTCCCGTAGAGCAGGGGTTTGCAGATGGACACGTAGCGGTCATAGCTCATGACTGTGAGCAAGGAAAATTTTGCTGTGGGGAAGAAGAAAACTAGAAACACCTGTGCAGCACATCCTGAGTAGGAGATGGTCCTGGTGTCCCAGAGGGAATTGTGCATGGCTTTGGGGACAGTGGTGCAGATGGAGCCCAGGTCAGTGAGGGCCAGGTTGAGCAGGAAGAAGAACATGGGCGTGTGCAGGTGGTGGCCGCAGGCTACGGCGCTGATGATGAGGCCGTTGCCCAGGAGGGCAGCCAGGGAGATGCCCAGCAAGAGGCAGAAGTGCAGGAGCTGCAGCTGCCGCGTGTCTGCCAGTGCCAGCAGGAGGAAGTGGCTGATGGAGCTGCTGTTGGACATTTGCTCTGTCTTGGCATGGGGGTCTGTAGAATAAGTAATCATGCAATACTTCAGTTTGTGGAGAATTTCAAATATCCCAGCACAGCCTGGGGGCACTTTCCCTCCACTGCCTGCCCAGGGCTCTGCTACCTGGAGCTGTCCCTGCCAGCAGCTGCTCCCTGTGCCCAGGACTGGGCCATGTCAGTGCTGCCTGAGCGCAGCTCAGCCCTGGGGGCTCAGCTCTGCCCTGCAGACCCCTCCCAGCTCTGGCACTGCCCAAGGGCAGCTCTGGCTCTGCAGGCTCTGATGGGAATGTCAGAGCAATCCTGAAAAGGACTGGAAAAGCGATGCTGATGCTGCCCTAAGGAACCCTGTGCAGTGTTTCTGGCACTGCCTGGTATATTCAGATCTCAGAGAATTTTTTTTTTTTTTAATAATTTTTCTCTGTCTAAAGTGAGACAGGAATATCTAAGTGCATTTTTCTATCCAGGCATCCCAGAGAAATGGATTAATAAAGCAGGATTTTTTTGTTTTATGCAGACCCTGCTTTGCTGTGCTTATCATTTAATCTACTAGGAAATACCCTGGAGATCAGTGTCATGCTGGGAGCATCCCTTAACAATGTAGCATCCTCACCACACAACAGAAACTCTTCCAAGCCTTACCAGCTGTCTCCTCCCACCCAGATCTGGTCCCACAGTGCTTAGAGCAGCTGCCAGGGCTGGCTGAGAGCTGTCCCGGGCAGGCAGCAGAGTCCCTGCCCCAGCAAAGTGCCCTGGGCTGCAGGACCCTGCTCTGCAGGACAGCCCTGGGCACCCCTGGCTGCTCTGCACAAGAGACAATCAGAGAATGTACTCACAGCGTCTGGAGGCGTTGGGATGTTCCAGCTTTAGGAGATGGCTCCAGGAGCTGCAGCTGCCTTGTCCTGCAGCCAGAGGTTCCTGTGCCAAGGGCTGGCAGTGATTCTCCCCCAGTCACTTCTCAGCATCTTCACAGCCCTGACTGATTGAAAATCTCTCTGTCTCTGTGCTGTGCCCGGGGTGGCCGCAGACAGTGCCCTCAGCCCTGCTGGGTTGGGAGAGGAGCTGCTCCTGAGGATGTGTTATTTTGAAGATCTTCTTGATTGCCAGGAGTTCCTTCTGTTCCAGGAGCCCAGCCCAGCTCAGCAGAACAGACACAGCACAAGGACTTCTCTTGTGGGTTGGGTGCTCAGGCCCTGAACATCACTCCCTGAGAGGGAGTTGAAGAAATCTCTCAAGAATTCAAAGTCACAATCAATCTCCAACGTTTCTTCAAGTTTTAATGGGTCCCACTGAGGGACAAGACTGAGAAAGTGTCCCCAGGTTCCAGTTAGAGCAGAACACTGGAGGCAGTGATGACAGCTGGGGAAAAACAAGGCAAAGGTGTCTTTGGGGCTGAGCAAATCTGGATGTGTTTCAGGAATGCAAAGGGCCAAGGCCTGAGCCCCAGCCCCTGGCCAGGCAGATCCTGTCCCTCCCTCCTTGCTCAGGGCTCTTCCCGGGATGGGCACTGGCATGTGGGGATGTGCAGTGCCAAGGGCAGGAGCATGGGGCGGCCCCTGCCAGGCTGCTGAGCAGGGACAAGGAGGCCATGAGGCCCCAGGCCTGCAAGGGTCACTTGTCTCCTGCTCTTGGCTCAGGCCCAGGCCCAGCAGCCATGGCCAAAGTGCTGCCCAAGTTGCCTCTGTCAGGGCCTGGCAGCTGCTGCCCATGCCTGTGCCCTGTGCAGCCCAGGCTGTGCTACGGTGTCCCTGCCCTGCGCCTCTGTCCCTGCAGGCTGTGCTCATCCCCCGGCTGCCCCACCTGGCTGGCCCCTTCCTTTGCTGACAGCTCTGCCTCCTGCCTGCCTCTGCCTGCCCACACAAAGCCTTGGGCTGACCCAGGCTCCTTCTGAGGGATGTGTTGCACCACAGCCCTGCCCTGGCAGGGAAATTCCTTGTTCTTTTTTCCCAGTCTGGGCCTCCCAAGCTGCCCTTTGCATTAACACTTTCTTTCTCTGGCTGTACTCTACTATGTCAAAAGGATCCACCATCTCTGAATCCATCCTTCAGTCCCTCCCAGGGCTCTCCCCTTCTGTCCTCAGTCTGCACCCCACTGAGCACAGAGCTCCTCTGTCCCTATACAGTGCTCATGTGCTTGAGGCCATGGGCGCCTGGACAAGAAGGACGGTTCTTTCCTACAGGAAGGAAACCACAGAGCCCCAGGGTTTTGAAGGCAGATGAGAGGCAGGTACTGGAGGCCAAGGTAAGCCAGACCTGTCTGTCCTTGCAGCTTTTGTCTGAAAGCAACCCTTGGATATTTGGGGAGTTTTGGAGGTGCAATTCCATTTCAGCCATATGTAGCAGTGTATTTCTATAGCCATGGGTGCCTGGACCAGAATGACAGCTCTTCTGCACAGGAAGGAAAGGGCAGAGCCCCAGTGTTTCACAGGCAGATGAGAGCTGGTCTTCAGGAATCCAAGGGAACCTAGACAGTCCTGGCAGCTTTTATCTGGGAGCTCTCTTGGATATAAGGAATTTTGGAGGCAGATTCCCAGTTTTGGCTATGGATGCCTGCACATGAGAGATGTTTCTTTCCATGGAAAGAAAAGCACAGCCCCCCCAGTGTTTTGACGGCAGATGAGAGGTTGCCCCCCCAGATGCCAAGGCCATCTAGAGCTGTCTGTTCTGGCAGATTTCATATAGGAACAATGCTTTGATATAATCAAATATGGAGGTAGAATCCCAATTTCAGCCCTGAACCCCTGGAGGAGAAGGAGAGTTCTTTCCCAGAGGAAGGAAAACATGGAGCTCCATGGCTTCAGGGCCAGATGAATAGCAACCCTCAACATGCCAAGGTCAGCCGGACCAGCCAGGCTAAGCCAGCAAGACTTGTTCCATGTTCTTGGACCCTGGGGGCCCTGCAGCAGAACGTTGTTTCCAGAAGGCCCAGCGATACCACAGTGGTCTCCTTGGCTCTGCAGTGTCACACTGGCCCCTTGCTTCCATGGGGACCCATAATGTCACACTGGCCCCTTGCTTCCATGGGGACCCATAGTGTCACACTGGCCCCTTGGTGCCATGGGGACTCAGAGTGCCAGAATGGTCTCATTGCTTCCATGAGTCCCTGCAGTGTCACAAAGAGCTCCTTGGTTCCACAAGGCCCTGCAGAGCTCCTTGATTCAACAAGGCCTCAAAGTGCCAGAATGGTCTCCAGGACTCCATGATGCCCCACAGTGTCACAAGGACACCTTGGCTCCATGAAACCCTGAAATGGGGAAAGGCCCCTTGATTCCATTGGGCTCCTCCCTGTCACACGAGTTCTTGGTTCCACCGCACCCTGTAGTGTCACAATGGTCTCCTTGGTTCCACAGAGTCAGAATCTCTCGGTGGTCTCACGGAGCCCCACTAAGATCCCCTTGATTCCATGAGGCCCCGCCGTGCTACAATGACCCTTAGGTTAAATGGCCCCTTGGTTCCAGTGAGTCCTGAAGTGTCATAATGGTCTCCATGGTTCCACGAGGCCCCAGAATGTCACAATGGACTTTTGGTTCCACAAGCTTTCGTACAGCCAACAGCAGTGTCCTTGGCTCCACAGTGTCACAAGGGACCCTTTGTTCCATGAGGTTCAGTAGAGTGAGATGGACACCTTGATTCCAT
This sequence comes from Haemorhous mexicanus, assembly GCF_027477595.1. Taxonomy (NCBI): domain Eukaryota; kingdom Metazoa; phylum Chordata; class Aves; order Passeriformes; family Fringillidae; genus Haemorhous; species Haemorhous mexicanus. The sequence goes on along the minus strand of NC_082356.1, from coordinate 4,349,677 downwards.
GAGGTTCTGTAATGTCCCAATGGACTCCTTGGTTCCATGGCCCTGCTGTCCAGAATTGCCCCTTGGTTCCATGAGGTTCTGAACTGTCAGCAGGAATCACCTTGGTTCTGCAGTGTCATAACCAACCCTTGGTTCCATGAGGTGCCAAGCCTCCCACAGCCTCTCAGAGACCCTTCTCCCCCTCACGGCCCCTCACAGCCCCAGGCCTGGGGCTCCTCCCAAAGGAGAAGGGGTCGGGCCCTGCTTGTTCTCCTTTTATTTCAGTCCCTTCACAGCCACGAGTGAAGAAAGGCTGAAATGGAGCCTTTCCCCAGCATTTCCCTCGGGGTTCATTGCGGGCTGAAGCTCTGTGCTGGCGCTGGCCCGAGCGCCACCATCCCTGCAGCCGCCAGGCCTTTGCTGTCCCCCCGTGTCCGTTCCCTGTCCCCGAGTCCCGCCCGGCTCTGGCAGCAGCAGCAGCCGCAGCGCAGGGGGCGCCGGCCCGGCCCAGCCGGGGCTCCCGGCCAGGAGCAGCAGCAGCGCCGGCCCCTTCCCGCCTGCTCCTGCCTCGGCTCCCGAGGGCTTTTTCCAGCTCAGTTCTGGAGTAGAGCAGAAATCACCCACACCCAGCCCTGACTGTGCAGGGCCCACCTGTGCTGCCCTGACCCAGCCCGCAGAGAAAGAAAGGATCGGGTTCCAGCGCTGTTTTCAGCACTGCTTTACTCACCCTGAGGTGACAGCAGGAGGCTGCTGCTGCCTTTGCCTTGGCAATTGGAGATCATGGCTGCTCTTGCCACTTGAAATTTATCTGTAAAACTGCAATTGCCTTTTTTGATCAGTGCTACCCAGAGTGCTTTTTTCGTGATGGTGAATGTGGGAATTCTTAAAATCAGAGGATTTTGGGAAAGCTGAAAAAGGCAGGCTTCAGAGACACCAGAACTGTGATTAGAGCTGAGCTGTAACCATGAGATAGGGCAGCAGAAAAGTTAAATAAGAAGTGGGAAAGTATGGACAAATAGAACAATAGTTTGTGTATTAACGCTTGGTTAGAAAAACTCCCTAAGCTGCAGAAAAGTATATCTAGCCTGATATTAGGAAGTACTGAGCTTAATAAATGAGCTCTGAGCATTTTGTTTTAAGGCTTAGAAGCAGGTATTGTATTCGAAATAATCAGGTATTGTTTTAACCGAAGGTACGTGTGCTTATAATGGTTGGATAGAACTACTGTCAATATGCTTCTGCTTTGTGTGATTGGTCAAAAAACTCTTAAAGTTAGTTGTAACATTGAGTTCTTTGTCTGCTGCCGAGGAGACAAACTGCCAGCATCTTCCCATTGTCATAACCATGTAATGAGACTGATGCTGGAAAATAAACACCTCAAGACACTGTCCTCAGCAGTCCCGTCCTGTTTGTGATTTTGTACATAGACCCCCGGCCGGCAATAGGTGAACTCAGGCTTTTGGTCACAGGCATCATGATTAGCAGATCTTGAAATCCCCTAAAGTCCCTGAGCACTAAGTCAAGGAGAATTAAAGCCACACAGACCACATTTGCAGTGCTCAAACACGGCCCTGTTGCTGCTGCTGCTGAAATAAAATCATCTGATAGAGGCCATCACAGAAATTGCCTCTCAAGTGTCAAATCAAATGAAAAAATCCACCAGGAGAAAGAGAAACCAGAACTTCTCGACTCACTTCATTGTTTCTCCTTCTGAGCAGCAGCAGCAGCAGCAAGTGGAGATGCGCAGAGGTATTTCCAGCTGCTGCTGATCCCAGCTGGAGCCCAGCCTGCTGCCCAGTCCCAGCGGGAAGCTGAGCCCAGCCCGGGGAGCTCCCGCAGTGTCGGGAGCTCAGCGCATGCGGGGCCAGGCCCAGAGCCCCGGGCACGGCCGCCCATTGCGGGGCAGCGGCGCAGACGGAATGTCCTGCGGCCCAAACCTCCTGCTCCTGCCACACAGCGCCAGCGCTCTCCCCCTCCTCCTCCTCTCCCAGCACGGCACAAATTCCAGCTCGGAGGAGGCTTCCCCAGAGAGGGCTCAGGCTCCTGCTTCAGCCTCAGGGTCCCTGCAGAGGAACAGGGCATCTTTCGGGCACTTCCACAAGCTCAGGGCTGCCATTTCATGGGCAATCTGGGATGAAAATGGACTTGTTAGGAAGCACAAAAGCAGAGGGAATTGATCAGAAATTATTAGGAAAAAATGACCCTTCTTAGAGAAAAAGTTCGCAAAGTCATTCCCTGCATTTTTCCTTTTCAAATTCTTCCAGTCATCTCCTGACAGGTCCAGCATGTTCTGGTACTTTTCATGAACTGACTGTACTCTTGATTCATATCAATGCATGAGACGGAGAAGCATCTGAACTGAACACTGAAACAAACTCCCTCTGTCAGGCCATTTTCATCTTCTAGCTCACTTTCAGTATGTCCACGGGCATGTTGGAATGATTATCCCACAGCTCTCCATTTCAGATTGCAGGCTCTGGAGGTTCTTTCTCTGCATTCAGTCAGGTTTGCATTCCCTAACAATTCCTGGTAGCCCATCATGTTTTCTTAAGGTAGAACAGTAACATTGAAAACCTCACCAATGGCACAACTGCCCAGCCAACAAGGAGAAGAAAGAACAAGCAGTAAAGTTCTTCAAATATTTGTCCTGCTTTGCTGCAAGAGTCGTGCTGCACGCACGGTGTGGAAAGCCAAGAGGAGCTGCAGTTGGTGGCACATCTTGTGACAGAAGCTGCACCTCGTTCTCCAGGAAAGATTCTTGGAAAGAGCAAAGAGGACTGAGGAGCAGATGATGGGAAAACTGAAAGAGCTTTTAAGAAATTCAAAGAAAACAGAAAGAAACCATCTGAGATGTTTTACTCGATTTATTTTTATGCTCCCCTTTTCCATCTTGCACTACTTCTCCTTCCCATTAATTCCAAATGGATCTCACTTCTAAGATCCATGACTTGGCAAGTTGTAGACACTGTCAAATACCATGAGCTACACCCAGTTTGCCTTCCCCTGGTTTTCTTTGGAAAGCAATGCTGGAGAGGTAAGTGCAGTGCCTGGGTCACGTATAAATTCAGCACTCAGGGAATGCTCTCCGATAGTGTTTGACCCTCAGCAGGGACAATGCACAGCAGGGACTGAGGGGATTCCTGTGCCGCTGTGTGGGAGTGCAGACTCTGGGTCTTGGCTGAACACGGCCAAGTTCCCGTGTTTGGACAGGCTCAGGGGCTGCCCCCGGGGAGCGCGGGGCTCGGCGCGGGGGCGAGTGGGCAACGGACAAACGGACACGGGGACAAACGGCCCCGGCGCTTCAGTTGCAGCGGCAGCAGCAGCAGCGAAAGCAGCAGCGAAAGCAGCGACTTTGCCGAGCCCCTCTTGCTTGTCCTCTCCCTCTCCCGCAGTCCGGCTGTTCCCGCAGTCCCGCTTGTCTCTCCCTGTCCCGGTCTCCCTTTCCCGGGGTCCCCTCCTCTCCCAGTCTCTCTCCCCATGCCCAGTCGGGCCATGCCCCCAGCCCAGCCCCGGCCCCGGGCAGGGCTGCCCCGTCCCCGGCCCCGGGCGTCCCGCCGCGGTCTCGCCTCCCGCCGGCTCTGGTTGTACTGGCGGTGGCGCTGCTGGGCGGGCATCAGTGCCTGGGGCTGGGGCGGCATCGCCTCCCTTTAGCTCCGCCTGGCCCGAGCCTGGCCCCGGCCCCGGCCCTGGCCCCGGCGCCTCCCGGGGCCCGCGGAGGACACAAGCGGCACGGCCGCTCCCGCCACCTCCGCTCCTGCTTGCCCGGCCCGAGCTCCGCCACTCGGCAGCGCGGCCGCCGGCCCCGAGCCGCCGCTGTCCCGCTGCAGGGAGTGAACGCCTGGGGATGGCCGGCCCGGGGCGCTTGAGGGGCGCTCGGGGGCCGTTGCCGGCCCCGGGCCGAGCGCTGACAGCCGCGTCCCGCCGGCAGGGAAGGCGCAGCAGGGCCTGAAGGAGCAGTACCGGCTGGGCTCGCTGCTGGGGCGCGGCGGCTTCGGCAGCGTCTTCGCGGCCACGTGGCTCTCGGACGGCGCCCCGGTGAGCGGCGGGCGCAGGAGGAGGAGGAGGAGGGGGCGGAGGAGGAGGAGGGCGGAGGATGGGGCTGGGCAAGCTGGACGGCGAACTCAGCTCGCTGCTGCCCTTGGATTTGCAGGTGGCCATCAAAAGGGTGCCACGGGAGCGCGTCCGGCACTGGGGCGAGCTGGTGAGTGAGCGGGGCCAGCGGGAGCAGCCGGGCCGTGCCGGGCGGGGATGAGCCGAGGCCCGGCAGGGTGGAAGCCTCCAGGATGCCTCGAGGGAGAGCGGGCGTGGGGCCAGCGCAGGGCACAGAGCATCCCAGGCTGGCTGAGGGCTTCCCAAGCCCCGGCGCGGCATCAGCCCCACTGACGGCATCGTGCTCCTCCCGCAGCCCGACGGCACCAGCGCACCCCTGGAGATCGTGCTGCTGGCCAAGGTGTCCACTGGCTTCCCTGGTGTGGTCCAGCTGCTGGAGTGGCTTGAGCTCCCCAACGATGTCTTGATGGTGCTGGAGCGCCCGGAGCGGTGTCAGGACCTGCAGCATTTCATTCAGGCACGGGGCTTCCTGCCCGAGGAGGTGGCGCGGGAGCTGTTCCGCCAGGTGCTGGAGGCTGTGCGACACTGCACCAGCTGCGGGGTCCTGCACAGGGACATCAAACCAGAGAACATCCTGGTTGACCTGGCCACCGGGCAGGCCAAATTGATTGACTTTGGCTGTGGCACGTACTTGCAGGACACAGCCTACACTCACTTTGCAGGTGAGCCCACACAGGGTGTGCTCCTGGTCCCAGCATCTCATGGCCCAACATCTCACAGCCCAAGCTGGGTGTGGCAGTGGGGATTCTCCCTTCTGCAGCCCTTCATGGCACTGAGACTTCAGCCAAGTTGCTTTTGAGCAGGGCTGGGTGTGGAGCCAGCTTCCAGCCCTGCAGGCAGCCTTTGCCCACCACTCTGCCCAGGACTGGGGCTAGGGCAGCCAGCCCAACAAAAACACCCGTGGGTGGGGGTAGCCGAGAGGGGGGGTCGGAACCAGGGCCCCAGCCAGTTTGGTGTGCTGGTGAGAAAGGGCTTGGACTGTTCCACTCGCCTGCTTTGTTTTGGGTTCATAATGTTTTTTGGAGCAATGCAGGCAGGGAGGATGCAGGCATGGTTTTTCCCCCAGCACTGAGTGGTTTCTTCCTTGTTATGGTGGGGCCTTGCCAGGGCTTCCACTGCCCTCTTCCAACCCCAGTGGCTTCTTTTCCAACCCCAAGTCTGTACACAAGTCCCAGGTGCTGGTGAGAGGGCAGTGCGTCACACCCCATGTGCCACTGGAGCAGGGATGCTGGGGCCAGGCTCTGGGAGCAGCAGCATCCCCCGATGAACTCCATCTGTATTCCATAGAAACACGGTCATACAGCCCCCCGGAATGGACCCACTTTGGCTGGTACTATGGCAGGCCAGCTACCATCTGGTCCCTGGGCATCCTGCTGCACCAGATGGTCTGTGGGGAGCACCCTTTCAGGAGGGGCCAGAACATCAGCTGGGACCATCAACTCTCGCTGCCACAAGGGCTCTCTCAAGGTGGATCCTCATCTCTGGGCACGGGGGAATACCAGTGCTGGGAGACAGCAGCGGGCTCGTGAGCATCCTGCTCTGGCAGCTGCTGAGGAGGTGGCACATGTCCTGCTCTCCTGCTCTCCTCCAAACCAGGGAATGGATGGGAAAGCTTAGGCCCAGCTCTGAGCACATCCAGCATGGCCTGGGCACGGGAATAGTGGGGCAAAGCCAACAGGAGCCTTCTCCAACTGACCAGCGGTTTGTGGTTTCTCTGCCCAGAGTGCCAAGATCTGATCAGGCGGTGTTTATCCATGCTGGACTTGGAAAGGCCCTCATTAGAAGAGCTGCTCTGTCATCCTTGGATGCAGGATATTCATCTGCCCTAGAAGAAGGGAGAGAGCCACAGGCACACTGTGATGCAGGGCCCTGGTAAGTTACAGCTCCACACATGCCTTGGCAGTCAGAAGCAAAGGAAGCCAGACTTTTTTGTCCTGCCCGTGTCACTGCCCAGGGCTCATCAGATGGGAACTCAAAGCCCTTGTGCTGGAGCTGAGCTGCTCTGCCCAGCACTGGTGGCCACCATCTGAGCTGGTTTTGCTTGTCCTGGTTCCCTGACAGCTGGGGCCTTGGGCAGAACCTGAGAGCCTGGTCTCACCGCAGGGAAGGAGAAGGCGCCCCTGGAGAAGCTGTACCAGGTGGGACTGCTGCTGCTGGAGACAGCGAGGATGACATCAAGGATGGCAACCTCTTCCTGGACCTGGCCACTGGCCAGCTGAAGATGATGGACTTTGATTGTGGCACCTTCTTCAAAGCCAGACTCCACAGCAAATTTGCAGATGAGTCCACACGCAGGGGGATGCTCCCAGATTTGGGCATTGCACAGCGTGGCAGGGAACCAAAGGTTCCCCCTTTGCTGGGGCAGATGCAGCTGATCCTTCAGTCGCCTGCCCAGCTGGTTTTGGCAGGGCTGGGGGTATGGGCTGGGCTGGGTACGAAATGGGAGTGGGCTCCTGGTCCTGCCAACAGCCCCCAGCCCCCACCGTGCCCCGGGATGGGGCTGGGGCAGCCAGCCCGACACAAACAAATCCCCATGGTGGGAGCAGAGGTGGGACTCTAGAACCTGTGCTGAGGCTGCTTTGCTGTGCAGGCAAGGAAGGGCTTGGGCTGCTCCACTGCCCTTGTTTGCTTTGGGATCAGCATTATTGTGGGGGGCAGTGCAGGGGGGAAGGGAGAAAGCCTGGGCTTCCCTTCCCCGTGTGTGGGTTTTTCCTTGCATGCAGGGGGTGGCCTTCCTTAAGGCCCTGGCAGAGATAAGATTTTTTTACCTTTTTTCTTGTTTCCCCTTTTTGTCTGTAATCTATTTTCAATAATTTGTTGTTTGTTTTTCTAGATGAAGCCTTATAGGTTGGGTCCAGTCTGGATCAGGAAGTGCTTGGGACCAGCTGCAGTGTGGATGGGCCGTGCCCTTGGAGACGGCTGAGGACATCGTTTGGGACCAGCTTTTCTTCCAGCAGGGGAGGGCGTGAGGTGGGTCCCCGTCTGCCTGGCATGGTGGGATCAGAGCTTCTGGGAGATGGCAGCGAGCACAGGAGCCTCCTGCTCTGGGCAGCTGCTGAGGAGGTGGATGTGCCCTGGCTGGCTGCAGGCTGGGCACACGTCCTGCCCTCCTGCCCTGCTGCCAAAAGCAGCAGTGATGGGCAGCTCTGGGCACCGCTCTGAGCACGGCCAGCATGGCCTGGGCACCGTGGGCAGCTTGGACAAGGGCACAGGAGCCTTCAGCTGACGGGCGGTTTCTGCTTTCTCTCCTTGCAGCTGGGCTCTGCGGGTGCTGACTGCATGACTGATAAAATTACATCATCCCATTGGGAGAAGCTCCACCCAGGGGATGGAGCCTAGCATTCCTTCCTGGATGTAATCTGACAGTTGGAACACCACAGCACCTTTCCCACTGGATTCCCAGAGGAAGACCAGACCAATCCACACCACCACTGGATCTTCAAAGGAAAACTCCACCCTTCTACAGGATCACTGCTTTAACAGAACCTCACCTGTCTCTCCAGGAGAAGTGCAGCCACCATTTAATGGGATTACTACCAACACCCTGACACAAAGGGAGTCAGACCATATTCTGACTCTGCCAGTGTTGTTTTGTATTACTGCATTGTTTTTTTGGGGTTTTTTTTCCTTCTTACTAAAGAAGTTATTCCTTGTCCCATATCTTTGCCTTAGAGCCCCTTAATTTCAAACTTATAACAATTCAAAGGGAGGGGCTTCACATTTTCCATTTCAGGGGAGGCTCCTGCCTTCCTTAGCAGACACCTGTCTTTTCAAACCCAGACAAACATAAATATCCTTGTTGGCAGTGTTTGATTGGCCAATAAATCCTTAAAAAGGTCTTGTAACTAGGAGTCTTGTGACCTTCTGAGCCTTGCGGTGGAGATGTGAGCCAAACTCATCCTTCCTGTCTATGTAGAAGAAAAAGAAATGGCAACAGCTAAAAAATTCAGAGGTCTGGTCTCTAACTCGTTCCAAACTCCTTCAAGTCCCCCGAAGTGTGATTTAGCTACAAATAGATGACAAGGACTCTTATTGCTGGCTCTTTGACTCCAAACCAGCTGCTTCAGAAACTTTCACATAACACTGTGTAGTTAGGTGCCAGAAATGTATCATTTTAAGAAACTTTCCCAACTGACTTGAATAGAGGTTTGTTTGTAGGGTATTTGAGGGGAAACCCTCCCAGCAGAGGTTTGGGCTTTGGCCTAGCTGTGTCCCTGCTGGCTGTGAAGTATACCATCAGCTGCAGGGGTTTCTGGGCTAAAAATATAATTGAGTCGCGTTGAATTGCTCTTTTTGGCCTATAAAAGCTGGATCCACTTTCAGGGCAAATTTGGAAACCTCATCTCTGGGTGAATGGATGACCTAGGATTTTCCCAATTGCTGGGAATAGTTCCCCAGGTCCTTGGTGTAAAATGCTGCTCCCCAGCAAGTGCAGATCTGCAAGATGATAAGCAATTTAGGCAATTGGTGATGATTCTTTCTAAATAGCTCTCTCTCTCTTATAGTACTTATTTAGGTGCACTATCTTGCTTGTTTTTGCTTGTCACAAAAATCGAGTGCACATTTTTATTGAATGTATCATCTTACACTGTGGTTCCTTCTTATTGACAGTAAAATAAGGACATTATTTCCAGTGGTGTGTCCATTAAATCACCTCTGTCAATTGTCAGAACACCAGGAGGCCCCTGAGGAGCCAGGGCGGTGGGAAGCCCTGAGCAATTGGGTGTCAGAGGCCACAAGCAGCCCCCAGGCAGCCGCCTTGTCCCTGGCACCCGGCTGCTCTGGCGCTTCCCCAGAGCGTCTCCCAGGCCTGCGGCAGAAGCCCTCGAGGCCAGGCCTCAGCAGGAGGGTGGGGGCACCCCCGAGGTGCCCAGGCTGGGCTGGCTGGGGACAGGGAGGGCAAAGCTCCCCTGCTGGGGCATGGGATGAGGTAGTGGGAAGTCAGAGAACCTGAGGTTTTACCCCCCAAAATGTTCTGTCTTTGCCCTAACATTTCCCTCAGGTTTTGTCCCAAAATGATCTCTATGTGTCCTCTAGAAATTACTCAGACTTCTCCTCAAAAGTAACTTTGTCCCCTAGAGATGACCTCAAATCTTCCTGCTGAAATGTCCACCCACTACATGTACTTGACAGATGACCTCCAATTTCATTATTCTCACAGTCCAGTGATTACCTCAACTTGAAAGCCCAAATGTTCATTGCGTGCCCTACAGGTGACACCAGGCAATTCCAGCATTCCTGTGCTGTGAAGTTCTCTTGCTCTAAGCTACTGCAGCTTTACCCCTCTCAAAGTGAAACACTCCCTAGTCCTGAGACAACACTGCCCCATCCTCCTCGGTGGGTATGAGCGCAGGGCAGCCCCAGGGCAGCTCCCCCACGGCTTCTGGAAGGCCGCCCGGCGCCTGGCCCCGAGGGGCGGCCACAGCGGGTTGGAGCTCCCGCCCGCGGCTGAGGGGACCGGCGGGGCGGGGCCGCCCGCGCCTGGGCGGGAAACGCTCCCTGCGGCGGGGAGCGGGCGGCGGCGGCGCAGCGGGGACCGGCCCGGCCCTGCCGTGTCCCTCAGGGCGAGCCCACGTCCCCTCAGCGGCCCTGGTGTCTCTTCAGCGAGCGGCATGTGCGCTCGGCGACACGTGGCGTGCCTGTGTCCCCTTCAAGGGACGCTTGGGTTTCCTCAGGAACACCGACGTTGTACGCTGAGGGACACGACAGACACCCGCCTCCCCTCAGGGACTCTCATGTGCCCTCAGTGGCATGCTGGGCATCTGCATGCCATTCAGAGACCTTCATGACACCTCGGCCACACATGGGGCATCTGCCTTCCCTTCAGTGACACATAAGGCACCTGCAACCTGCTGGGGAAGCCTCAAGTCTGCTCAGTGACCCACGTGCGCCCTCAGCACTGGGACACCCACCTTTCCCTCAGTGACCCTCACGTCCCGCCAGCAAATCAAGAGGCAGCAGCCATCCTGTAGGTGACTCAGAGCAAGTGCAGTGGGTCATGGTGGCCAGGGCCCAGCAGCAGACAGAAAGCCATCAGAGCTGGGGGAAAGGCTCTGCTCTGCTTACAGCGTGGGCTGAGGGCCGGAAGAGCTCCATTTCCCCCTTTGAGATGTTGGAGACAGGGCCTTTCCCCCTTCTTATAGGGCTGCCCCTCTCTGCAGGCAGCCAAAGGAGCACGATGGCAAAAGGCCAAGCACAGCAAAGCAAAGAGCCAGCCCTGCACACACAGGGAGGTGGCCCAGTGCAAAGCCAGCGGGGCACCCTGAAGGTGCCACACTATGCCACACTACCATGTGTCCCTGCCCTGGGAATGCCAGGAATGCCCTGTCCAGGCCTTTCTGTGGCCCCTCTGGGCTCAAAGCTGCTGTTCTTCTGGCTCAACGGCACCTAAAGCTCAGAGCTCAGCCTCCCCCACAGCAACAGGAACAAGACTTAGCAAGCAGGCAGTGGAGCTCAATGCCTAAGGCTGAAGGGCCTGGGGCTCCAGTCTCGAGCACAGGGAGGGCACACGCCCAGCCCCACAACTCCTGGCCCCACAGCCCTGAAAGGCCGGGAAGCCAAAAGGCTTCTGGCCATTTTTCCTGCAGCACTGCACACCTGGGCAGCTCACTGAGCACAAGCACCCTTTTCCCCTCTTCTTCAATGCCCTGCAGGTCCTGGCAGCAAAAGAAAGATCCTGGGTGTCTGTCTATTATAACACATCCTATATTTATATACTAAAGAAAAACAAAAAGAAGAAAAGAACAGTCTTGAACAAACTGAAAATCTCTGCTGGCTCAGGTGGCCCCAGCAGACAGAGCCTCTGGGCTCATCTCTGTGCAGAGCTCCAGCAGCGCAGGCAGCTGAGCCCCAGCAGACGAAGCCTTGTCCTCCATGGCCCACGGAGCTCACCATGCAGATTCCTGAAGGTGGAATATCGAGGTCTGTCTAATGCCCTGAGGATATGCCAAGTTTGAATTGACAGGCTGCTGACAGAGGGGCTGATGTCATTTGCCATTACTTCCAGGGCTGTAACAGAGAGGAACAGAGCCATGGTCAGATGCCACATCTGCAGGGAGCTGAGGAGAGCGCCCTGCCAGGGCCATCCCAGCCCGCACTAGCCATGGCCAGGATGGAGCAGGGTCCAAGGGGATGAGCCCAAAGAGCAGCCATGAATCCCCCACATGGCCCTTAAATCTCAGTGTGCTCCACCCAGGCCAGCCCTCGTCCGCACAAGGAGCAGAGCCCTCCACAGACGGGACAGGGCTTGCAGCTTTCCCCTTGCCAGCCCCCACTGCCAGCCTGCTGCCCTCACTCACCACTGTAGATAAGCTTCAGCTCTTGATACTTCCCCGTCAAGCTCCGCCCGGCCATCCCTGGGAACACAGAGCCTGTCACAGCCCCAGCGGCACAGCTCCCTGCCAGCATTGCTGCCGGCACTGTGGCTACACACCCTGCTGGCCCGGCAGGGCTCAGCCCGGCCCTGGCTGCACGCTGCCGCCCCAGGGCACGGCTGAGAGAGGGCGGCAGCAGCGCCGGGGCCAGGCGGGGCTCGATGGCGCCGGGCCTGGGTGGCGCTGCCGTGGCAGCAGGCAGGGCTGGGGCCGAGCTGTGGTGGGCTGGGGAGGGAGCCCGGGCTCGTGGCTCACCAATGAACCTGATGGCCGCCACTCGCAGGGACTCCTGTGGGCTCTGCAGGTAGGGCAGGGCCCGGCGCAGGTGCTCGGCCGCTCTGCCCTCGTCGTCTGCCAGCTGGAGAGAGCAGCAGGAGGGAAGGGTTAGCGTGGGCTCAGCCCCTTGGCCGAGCGCTGCCTGTGCCCAGCCCCAGCCTCCCCTGCCTGCACAGCCCTGAGGCGCGGCCAGCAGCTGCTGGTGCCGGGCTCTGGAGGGTGCAGAGGGCCGGCTGCTGCCCGGGGAGCCGCGGTGCCGGCCCGCCCCACAGCTCCGCTGGGCCAGGGCTCCATCGGAGCCTGGCTCGGGCCCAAAGGAGCCTGGAGAAGAGCCCGCACGGCCTCTGGGTGCAGCAGCGGGCAGGGGCACAGCTACCAGCCCCGCACTCTGAGCACTGCCCTCGGGGGCCTTCTCCAGGCTGAGGCTGGGGCTTCCAGGCCGTCCTTACTAGGCAGTTGGCGAAAATCCAGAGTTTCTCCTTCGTCACCAGTCTTTCAAGATCCCTCCTCTTCAGGAACTTGACCACACAAAGCAGCGTTTCCTGAGAAGCCTGGAGAGCAGCAGAGATGCAGAGATGGCCCCACAGCCCAGGGCGCAGGACTCACGTCCCTGTGCCAAGGCCTGGAGGAGGCTGCAGCCCGGCAGGCGCCAGGGCAGGAGGCAGCCGAGCCCCCTGCCAGGGGGACAGCAGCAGCCCACGAGTCCTCACCTGTGCCACACGCCGATTCCCATCATGGCAGTGGAAGAAAAGTGGGAGCAGGCTGTGGCTCACTTGTGTCTTCAGGGCCTTTATTTTCTTTTCCAGTGGAAGAGTCAGCAATGTTTGGAAGAGCAATATGGAGAGCTGCTGCACCTGGCTATTATTCTGAAAGAAGAGAAGAAAAGAAGACCTCAGCATGGGCTGCAAGGGGCTCAGCTGGGTGCAAGCCTGCAAATCCACAGGGCACCAAGTGTCCAGGCAGCACCCAGTGGCCGTGGCTGGGCGCACAGAACCTTACGTGGTCAAAGAGAGGCGGGAGCGCCTCAGCCAGCTGCAGTGCAATCAGGCTGGGTATTGGCGTGTCCTTGTCCAAGATTATAAAGCTGAGTACCATGACCTTTATCTTAACTATCTCTCCATCTTTATCCCACAGGAGCCTCACAAGTCCTTGAGTCAGGCTCCACATTTTTCTGGTCTGTGTGGATCACAAGTTTATGAAATTCCACCCTGCTGGTGCAGGGCCTAGAGGCCAAATGCCTGTCCCAAAGCACTCGGGCAGCTGAAGGGGAGGCAGGAGAGCTGGGAGCAACTGCCCCAGCGCCCAAAGCCCAGCCAAGCCCAAGCGACTGCATTCCCCAGTGCAGCTTCAGCTGCTGCCCCCTTCTCACCATCAAGGGATTGTCAGTGAGCCTGAGGAGGGCCTTGAATGCCAGGAGACGCCTCTCCCTGCACTCGCTCTTCAGGTACCATGAGAAGATTTGCAGGACTCTGTCAGCATCGCATTCCCTCAAGCCCAGGAACTCGAGGACCTGAAAGGCACAGGGCAGTGAGAGGGGACCCGGCCGGCAGGAGCCCAGAACTGCACAGGGCTGGGCCCAGGCAGCAGCACAGGGTGCGGGCACCGTCCCAGGCAGCTGTGGCTCCGAGAGGGCAGAGAGCTGGGGAGCAGCTGAGCGAGGCAGTGCTGGCCATCAGGCTCACCTCCACAAGGAACGCCAGGGCAGGCAGATCCCAGCGTGGCTCCTGTGTGCTGAGCAGCCGGAGCAGGTAACGAAAAATCCGGGAACAGGAGGGTAGGGAGACACAGCACATCTCCCTGGCAGGAGAAAAAGGAACCAAGACTGTGAGCCAGGGGGACAAATGTTTCCCAGGACTGACTCACAGAGGTCTGGTCTTTCCCCAGCATCCTGCAAGTGCACCTGGGATATTTCGGAGGTGGCTCCTTTTGTCCACCCTCCTCTCCCAGCCTTTTCTAGTCTGCTCGGCCGTCCCTCAGTGACAAGGCCCTCTGGGCTACAACCAGGGGGACTGTGTGGGCCACCTGGGCACAGAGCACAAATGTCAGAGGCAGTGGGGAGAAGGGGGTCTCACCTGGCCAGCAGACCCACGGCATAGTGGCTGGTGTCAACAGAGAGCAGCGTGTCCCAGCCACACCTGCGTTCCATTGCCACCACCACATCCTCCTGCTGCGTTCGGCAGAGCAGGGACTTCAGGGTCTGCACTGCAAACCTGCATGCAGAGCACAGCCCAGGTCACGCTGGCAGCACTGGCTCCTTCACCGGCCACGTGGCAGGGACAAGAGGAGTGGGATGGAGCACCTGTTGGGGCTGGTGGCAAGGCCATGCTCTTCCTGGCATCCCATCCAGAAGGTATCGACCTCCTCTGGCACATCCAGAGTGCTGAAGAACACTTGGAAGAGCAGATGCACAAAGAGGCGGGGGAAATACGCCGTCACCACACATGGGACACAAGGCTCCTGGAGGATCTTCCACATCACCACGGTGGCCTGCAAAGGACAAAGTCCCCCAAGACAGTGCTCAGTGCCGAGGTGTCCGTGTGGCAGGGCCCAAGTGTGGCAGGGAGAGGCCCGGAGAGATGCAGGGGGAGCACCGGGCTTGGTGGGCCTGAAGCTGGGCCAGGTTTCAGGCGAGTGCCCGAGGCAGGGAGATACAGTGGGGGAAGGAAGATGGAGAGCTGCTGGAGAGGCAGCCTTGAGGCCAGCAAAGGCCAGTTGCAGAAACTCACAGCCAGGGCAAAGACACCCGTTTTGTCCCCATCTGAGGTGCACGTGCTGTGCTCTGGCCAGCTCCCCAGCACATCCAGGAGTATCAGCAGCACCAGCTCCGCAGTCCTGGGCGAGCCCATGATGGTCTTCCACATGGCCATGGAAGCTCTATGAGGTTAAAGCTCTGTCTCAGGGGGGTCTCAGACAAAGCATCAGGGCCTGGGCGTCTCTAGGGGCCCAGGTGGACCGCTGGCTCTGCCTCTGCCCACTGGCCCTTGCCAGCAGCACTCAGGCTCAGGGGCTGACACGCCAGGGCTGGCAAAGGGAGCAGCCAGAGGGCCCTGGAACTCTCTGTTGGTCAGACACCTGCAACAGGCTGTACAGGCTGATGGGCTGGGGAGCCCTGAGCCCTCTGGGCAGGTGGGTCCCATACCTGTCACAGGATGGGGACACACGCAGGAGCGTCATTACTGCATCATTTGGCTGTGCTTCGGTGAGATCCAGCAGGGGCTTGTACAGCCTGTGCTCCACAGAATCATTAGCCATGATCCGCTGGTGGATGTACCTGACCAGGGCGGGCACCTGGAGAAGGCACAGGGAGACTTGGAAAGTTGCCAGAGGGAGGAATGTCCCCAGCTTCCCCAGAGAAGTGCTGCCCTTCCCACCACACTGCCATGTGGCCTCAAATGCTCACAGGGACCAGCAGACGTGGCTTGGGAGGCCAAGCAATTCCTGGGAAGATCAAACCCTGGCCACAGGCTGCTTACTTGCTTTGGACTGTAAAAAACTTCCTCTACAAGCATACACAGGAGGGCAGCACTGGTCTCATGTTTGAGGACCTCTGAATGTGCTCTAAGGCCTGTGCCCATAGCCCTGGTCTCTTCCTGCCGAATGCTCTTGATGAATTTGCAGATGAACTGTAGGAGAAGGTCAAGAAGCCAGGGGTATTCCATGGAGTGCTGCACACACCATGCTCGGCTGAGCAGGGACAGCAGGCCCAGCCCAGGTGGCTGCAGGTACCTGCGCTGTTCTGCGGAAGCGGCCATGGCTGGATTCCTGCTCTTGTGTGAGCTCCAGGGCTGGATCGGGCAAAGAGCAAGAACAGGCAGAGCTGAGGGCATGCGGGAGGGGCTGGAGAACACAGCCCAGCCCTGCTCCTCCCAGGCAGGGAGAGCCCCGGGATGCTCCAGGGGGATGGAGCACGGCTACTGCAGGGTGTCTGCCCAGCCGCTCTTCCATCCTGTCCATAGGCATGTCCCCAGGGGGTGGCATGGCATGGCATGGCATGGCATGGCATGGCATGGCATGGCATGGCATGGCATGGCATGGCATGGCATGGCATGGCATGGCATGGCATGGCATGGCATGGCATGGCATGGGGTCAAGCTGGCTGCAGGCCCCAGTCCTGTGGCCGAGCTCTGCCACTCACCCTCCTGCTGTGGATGGAATGGCACCACCTCTTCAGTCTCCTCTGCTGGGGCAGCTCCAAGGCCTTCTTCCTCCCCTTCCACCCAGGCCAGCTTGGGCACTTTCGGGCATCTCTGCTCCATGTCAGTGACTGGAGCTACTTGCAGGAGAAATGCCTTGGAAAAGCTCCGCGGCACCAAATCTCACACTCTGCCCTTGAGGGCAGTGCAGAATAGAAGCTTCGGACGGCCACGGGTCAGCAAGTCCTGTGGTCTGGCCTCGAGGTCAGCTGCAGGAACAATGCCTCGGAAAGGCTCTGGGTCAGACACGATCGAAGGCGCTGTGCGGGGGCTCCTCACGGCACCGCTCTGTGCTGTCCTGTCCCGTTGCCTGCTCCGAGCACTGTGGCCTGCTCTTGTCACCACCAGCTCCTATGTCACCACGTGTCACAAAGAGCCCTTGGACACCCCTTCTGTGCCATGGTTACCATGCTGCCCCGTGTCACAAAGGGCCCCTGCACACACTGCCCCCTGCCCTGGGGCCGCCCCCAGCCCACCCAAAGTGGCCCAGGCTGGAAGGAATCTCTCACCCCAAGTGTTTAAGGCAGCCCGACGGGGTCTTTAGGAACAGCTCAGACCATCAGCAAACGCTGCCCTGCTCTCTGGGCTCAGGGCAGCAGAAGGAGACCCCAGGTCTGCCGAGGCAGCCGCTCTGGGAAGGGCACGGGGCCTTCCACAGAAGCTGGCACGGCCTCCTTGGGACACGTCCCAGCTGGTGGCCATCCTAAACCTGTGGGTGTGACATGGACAGGGAACGTGTGGGCCAGGGCACGAATGCTGCTCTGATCCCTGGGCCTGGGGAGCACTGACATCAGCAGGTGTGGCAGAGTCCCTGCCCAAGCAGACCTGCCACCCCCCGAGCCCTGGCAGCGCTGGTGCCCATCTCCTGCCCCAGAGACCTGTGCCCCCGGGGGGCTTCTGTGCCAGAGGGAGCCAAAGCCCACGTGCATTGGGGGCTGTGCTCCTTCCTGCAGGGGCTGTTGGCAGGAGCACCTGGAGCAAATGCTGGCAACACTTGGTCTCGGTCAGAAGCTCTCACTCCATGCTGAAATTATTTTCTATTGAAGTAATTTCCTTTAGCACAGAAACACCTTAGTGGTGAAGGCACAGAAGAATCTGGCGTTTCAGACTCCTCACTTCAGGAAAGCTTTACTTCCCATTGCTCAACTCAAGGAGTTCCAAAAAGTTGCAAACTTCCCAAATTCATTGGGATGGCCTGAGAAGGTGAAGAGTTGGAAGTTTGATTCCCATCCCAAAGCAGCAACTCATTTACCCTAACATCATCCACTGAGAGTCACTTTACAGAACATAACACTACACAGAGGCAAAAAAAAGGTCATTCTTTGGTTTGCAAACAGTTGTCAATGAAGGGATGATAATATCCTAATTCTCTTAAGGAAAAAAAGCTGTCCAGAAATGAAAGTCCACTCAGTGTTGCAAAAGTAGCCCAAACAAATGAGTAGATGGCAAAAGGGCTAATCCTCCCCCTGGTACAGATATCTAAGTGGCCAGTAAAGTACAGCTCTCCCTTCTTGTTCCCTGCAGGAGAATCAGGACCATGAACAGGAAGAGTCACAGATATTCTTTCTGCCCTCCAAACCAAAGCTATGCCAAACCACAGATGCTGCCTTCAAACTGACTCAAATGCCAGCCTAGACCTCTCACCTTCCAGACAACTCCTTCCCCAACACTTCACCAACACCAACCCTCCCAAACTCCCACCCAGAAGCTCTCAACACCCCACCAGGACCCCCAGCTGACCCCGTCCCTCCACAGAGCTTTCCCACCCTCCAGCACACGCCCTGGTTCCCTGCAGGTGCCGTGGGATGGCACTCAGGGGGATCTGCTCCAAGGCCTTCCCCGGTGGCAAGCTCAGGCTGCCAGGCCTGGGGTTCCTGGATCACCCTTCCCACCTCACTGGGAGCTCCCTGGGAAGCACTTTCCTTGAGAAGCAAGCTCCAAAGGCATTTCCCCACATGTGTAGATTTCCTGGGGAACACCAACACACTCTTAAGAAAAGCTGGCAAGGCTGAATGCTCCAGCTCTAGCTCCTATTCCCCCAAGTGTGTTTCCAGGTGGAGGTTCAGAAGTGCAGCCCCAGGCCCTCTACAAACACAAGGTGCCTGCTGCCTCTTCACCTGCCTCAACTCCTGCCTGCGCTCACGGCAGGAAAACCAGGCTGTTGCCAGCCAGAGCCCAGAGCCCTGTCCCCACAGGACGCTCTTGCCAGAACCTTCCAGAACTCTCTGCTGTGCACGCAGAGCTTTTCATGCCCGCTCCCAACAGGCTTTGGAATGCAGAGCACAACCTGGCTGGTTCTGCCACCAGCACGCCCCAAACACAGGTGGAGGAAGAAGCAGCAGGGGTTGTTTTGCGGCCATGCCCAAGAGAAACTGGAAAGGTGCCCTCGCTCTGGTCTCACTTGGTTGGCTTTCTGACTGGGTCTGAGCCTGGGGCTGCCATTCCTCATTGTGGGGACCAGAACCACACCTGGGATCCCAGCACTGCCAGGCAGCGCTCCAGGCACTGGCACGGTCATGTGTCTGAGTCTCGGGCACCGTGCTGCTGCTTCATTTGCTCTTAGGCACACCCAAAGCTCTCTGTTGAGCCCAGATGGTCTCTGGTTCTGCCCTCTTCCTGATCCTGTGCAGGGATGGAGCAGTGCAGTGCTTTCAGGAAGCTGTTCTTGAAACCTTCCAGCATTCCAAGCTCCTTTGCCCTCTGTGGATGCTTGCCATGGAATGCCTCACAGCTGGGTTCAGAGCATCCTCAGCTTGGCTCTTCCAAAGTCCAGGGGCTCCAGGGTGCTCAGCAAGATCAGTGGTGTGGAAATGGATCTTCAGCACAGGGACCCTTCCAGCCTGATCTGCCCTCGTTCCTCTGTGTCTGTGCACAAAACACGGCATGGAAGAGAACACCAGGAGGGGCCTGTGTGTCCCAGGGCTCTGGATTTGCATTGCTCCAGCTCCACAGAGATGGGGGTAAAGTGAAGAAGCCAAACAGTTTATTAATGGAAGGGGAAGCAAAGGGATGAGCTGGGAGGGAAGAAAGGGGATGGGCAGGGTCTGAGGGCTGGAGGGAGGGAGCTGTCACCAGGGAGGGAGAAGGTGGGAGCTATGGGAGCTTCCCACAGGCTCAGCTGTGCCAGTCATCAGCTGTGCCTGGAGCTCCAGCTGGTCTCCTCTGGTCTCCAGGTTGTCTCACCTTCCAAGGGATCTGGAGGTCTTAAAGAGACACTGGTTCTTCTGAGCCAGAAGATGAAAGTAGTTCTGCAGCTCTTCCCTCAAACATCATCTGTATAAATGTGCATATATGGGAAGGGATGTTGTCTTCACTCAGGCCTTGAAGGGCTGGAAGAGAGAGGAACAGAGCCACAGTCAGAACCTGGATGTTCAGGAATCCAAGGAGACCTTCCTGCCAGGGCCATCCCACCCAGCTCTTGCCATGGCCACAAGACAGGAGGGGCCAAGGGGATCAGCTGCAAGGTGCTGGCCATGAATCCCCTCACCCATGTCCCTGAAATCTCTGTGTGCTCTGCCCACGCCACCCTTGTCCACAGAAGGAGCGAAGCCCACTGCAGCCAGGGCAGGGATTGCAGCTCCCTGCCCAGGCATTGCAGCTCACCCAGCCAGCCCCTGCTGACAGCCCGCTGCCCTCACTCACCCTCGTGGAGGGCCTGGAACTCTTCCTTCTGCCCCATCAAGAGCAGCCTGGCCATCCCTGGGAACACAGGCTAACCATAACTAAGGCTGCTGTGGCTGTTATCCAGTTTGTTTTATGGCTTAATAAGGTGAGAAATTCATGGATTTTTAACTTCCTCTGGAAGGCGAGCGCATGGATTCAGAGCTATCACACACTAACTGTCTGTTTTTGGGGTATTTTAAAAATAGTACTTACTGTGAGGAAATGACACCGGGGGAAACTTTCTCTCAACCCTTCACCCAGCTCTTTGGGTCTGCCCCACCACTTTTCAAAGGGTTCACATCCACTCTAAATGCTAATGATATCATACAGTGGTTGTTTTTGCTGATAGGCCTGTTCTATTTAGCATTCAGAGATAGGGGAAGATTAACCTGGATAACCACGCTGACACCTACCCCAGAGACAAGGGATGCTGCTGCCCCAGAGCCTGACCCTGCTCCACAGCCCATCTCAGAAATGAACCACCCAGATTGGGTTCTGGTGAAGGAGATGGTCCAGATGCTGAAGGAGTACATTTCCCCAGCTGGTGAAAACCCTCCCCCTGCCTCAAAGAGGGAGAGTCTGATGGTGCAGCAGTGGAACCCACAGATGTTACAACCATCCAGGTTCCAACTGAACTGCAAAGGCAGTCACAACCAGCAGT
Organism: Haemorhous mexicanus; assembly: GCF_027477595.1. Classification (NCBI taxonomy): domain Eukaryota; kingdom Metazoa; phylum Chordata; class Aves; order Passeriformes; family Fringillidae; genus Haemorhous; species Haemorhous mexicanus. The sequence goes on along the minus strand of NC_082356.1, from coordinate 4,329,422 downwards.
AGTCACTTCTGCGAAAACAGGGATTTCTAAGATGAAATCAGAGCACCCAGATAAGGATAAGAATGGAGGGCCCTCACAACCCACAGGGGAGCCAGTGGTTGAGATCATCACTGAGTCCCTGACATACAAATGTGACGGAGTCGACGGGAGACAAGCACATCCGATGATGATCAACAAGTCTCAATTTATTGATTTAACATGCGTGCTCTTATAACAGTGATAATAAGGCTCATACATATTGCAAAACTAAAGCTCACTATTGGTTCGCTATAGAAGGTCAGCTCAACCTTTGCTATCAGATACTCAGGATGCCTATGTTTTCTCCCCTCATTAGCTAGTCTCTGCTTCTGCATCCCGTTATCGTATAACTTCCTGCTCAAGGACACTCTGGCCCTGCCAAAGGCCCCCGACCAGAGGCCCATTGCTTTACCAGCTGTATTTTATCATGTCCCTTCTCTTCAAGCCACGTCTCCACAAAACTCTCCACACAAAAGTCTCTGTAATCTGCACAAAGACATTGTACAACGGGGATATGAGGCTTAAACAACCTGGTTACTCCGGGTCTGGGTCCTTTTGGGTACAGGTGTGCAACTGGATGGTTGTGAGGCACGGAATTTGGGACTCTTGACCCAGGACTCAGGTATGAATGAGATTTTTGTAAGAGTGTCAGGGTCCCTTTCCCTCTGGGAGTGGCTTTTAATGAGTGTCAAAGAGAGGTTTGTCCACAGGGAGAGAATGCAGGAGCACCACCATAGAATGTGCTGGAAGACCCTCGAGGAAGGGATCCAACAGCTGAGAGAAGTGGCAGCATTGGAGGTACTCTTTGGGAGGGATGGACAGCATGACAATGACCCTGACAAAATCAGGTGCACAGGGCAAATGCTGTGGAGTCTGGCAGATCTGGGGCCATCTCAATACACCACCTTCACTGCAACGATTAATGCTGATACCAACCAAGAGACAAGCTTAGAAATTGTGAGAGTATGATCGATGGCCCAATGCAGGCTCATGTCTCTGCTATTATTAAGAGCCTACAAGAAGAGATGAGGGTGGAGGGAGAAAGAACAGTTCCCACATGGCACCAGTGCGAGTCACAGGCCCCAAAGTCACAGCCCAGCATTCCCCAGCCAGAGAGAGAGGCTACACCCCAAGGGCTGACCTGTGGTTCTTTCTGTGTGACCATGGGGAAGACATGGGAAGGTGGGATGGGAAACCCACTTCTGTCCTGGCAGCACGGGTGCGTCAGCTCAAGGAGGGAAACACTAATGGAGGGAGTTCCACTAAAGTGAAGGTAGCCTCAACCTCCCATGTCCAAGCTACCGGGTATGATCTGTCAGGTCCCCTTGAAGGAACCTCTACCGTGTATGCCCAGGAAAGACATAATAACCAGGGTTAGAGTGGCCCTGCCTCTAGCTGGGAAGAGGCACATCTTCCCAGCTAGAGGCAGGGCCTCTAGCAGATCTTCTGGACGGTGTGCATCTGATGGCCTGGCACATCATAGTGACAAAAATACGATGCCTTGGTTGATACTGGTGTGCAGTGTACCCTGATACCATCAGTACATGTTGGGGCAGAATCTGTTTCCATTGCTGGGGTGATGGGGGAAATGGCAGCAATTGACCCTGTTGGGAGCCCAGGTGAGCCTGACTGGGAAGGAGTGGCAGAAACATCCCATTGTGACTGGCCCAGAGGCTCTGTGTATTCTGGGCATAGACTTCCTCCAGAATGGCTATTACAGAGAACCAAAGGGACTCAGGTGGGCTTTTGGCATAGCTGCTGTAGAGGCAGAGAACATTAAGCAGCTGAACACTCTGCCTGGACTATCAGAAAACTCATCTACAGTAGGACTGCTGAACGTGGAAGAGCAGCATGTGCCAATTGCCACCTTGACAGTGCACTGCCAGCAGTGTCAGATGAATCAAGATGCTGTGATCCCCATCCACAAAATGATCGGTGAGCTGGAGAGCCAAGGGGTGGTCAGCAAAACCCACTCACCCTTCAACAGCCTCACTTGGCCTGTGTGCAATTCTGACAGAAAATGGAGATTGACTGTGGACTATCATGGCTTGAATGAAGTGACTCCACCACTGAGTGCAGCTGTGCCGGACCTGCTGGAACTCCAGTACGAGCTGGAGTCCAAGGCAGCAAAGTGCTTTGCCACTGTTGACATTGCCAACATGTTTTTCTCTACTCCTCTGGCAGCAGACTGCAGGCCTCAGTTTGCTTTCACCTGGAGGGGTGTGCAGTACACCTGGAACCGATTGCCCCTGGGGTGGAAGCACAGCCCCACCATCTGCCATGGACTGATCCAGGCTGCACTGGAAAAGGGTGAGGCTCCAGAACATCTGCAGTCCATCAGCGCAGTACATCAGTAGTACTGCAGTACATCAGTGACATCATTGTTTGGGGGAACATGGCAATGGAAATATTTGAGAAAGGAGAGAGGATCATCCAGATTCTGCTGGAAGCTGGCTTCGCTGACAAGAAGAGCAAAGTCAAGGGACCTGCCCGAGAGATCCAGTTCCTGGGAGTAAAGTAGCAAGATGGTGTTAGATTTCAACTGAGGTCATCAACAAGATCACTGCAATGTCTCCACCAACCAGCAAGAAGGGAACACAAGCTTTTGCCACAGGGTTTTGGAGAATGCACATTCCCGAGTACAGTCAGATCATGAGCCCTCTCTACCTGGTCTCCTGCAAGAAGAACAATTTCCACTGGGGCCCTGAGCAGCAGGAAGCCTTTGCCCAGATCATGCAGGAGATCGCTCATGCAGTAGCACTTGGCCCAGTCAGGACAGGACCAGAGGTGAAGAATGTGCTCTACTCTGCAGCCAGGAACAATGGATTGTCCTGGAGCCTTTGGCAGAAGGTGCCTGGGGAGACTTGAGGCCGAGCACTGGGATTCTGGAGCCAAAGTTACAGAGGGTCCAAAGCCAACTCCACTCCCACAGAGAAGGAAATTTTGGCCGCCTATGAAGGAGTTCAAGCTGCCTCGGAGGGGATTGGCAGAGAAGCACAACTCGTTCTGGCACCTCGACCACCAGTGCTGGGGTGGATGTTTAAAGGAAAGGTTCCCTCTACCCACCACGCCACCAACACTGCATGGAGCAAGTGGATTGCTCTTATCACACAGCGAGCTCGTATTGGAAACCTGAATCACCCTGGGATTTTGGAGATAATTACAAACTGGCTGGAAGGTGAGAACTTTGGTCTCACTGATGAAGAGGAGCAGGAACAAGTGACACAGGCTGAGGAAGCTCCACCAGCCAACCAACTACCAGCAGAAGAAACACGCTACGCTCTTTTCACTGAAGGTTCCTGTTGCATTGAAGGGATGAACCAGAAATGGAAAGCAGCCGTATGGAGCCCCACATGACAGGTTTCACAAGCTACCAAAGGAGAAGGTGGATCAAGTCAACTTGCTGAACTCAAGGCCATTCAGCTGGCCCTGGGCATTGCTGAAATGGAAAAGTGGCCAAAGCTCTACCTTTATACTGATTCGTGGATGGTAGCCAATGCTCTTTGGGGCTGGCTGGAAAGGTGGAAAAAGGGCAACTGGCAGCATAGAGCAAAGCCAGTCTGGGCTGCTGATGAGGGGAAAGACATTGCCTCTGGGGTAGAAAATCTGTCTGTGAAAGTCTGTCATGTAGATGCCCATGTCCCCAAGAGTAGAGCCAATGAGGAGCACCGAAGCAATGAGCAGGTAGGTCAGGCTGCAAAGACAGAGGTGTCAAAGATAGACTTAGATTGGCAACATAAGAGGGAGTTATTCTCACCTTGATTGACCCATGATGTCTCAGGTCATCAGGGTAAAGATGTCATTTCTAAGTGGGCACGAGAGCGAGGGGTGGATCTAACCATGGACAGTGTTTCTCAGGTTATCCACGACTGTGAGATGTGTGCTGCCATCAAGCAGGCCCCGCGAGTGAAGCCCCTGTGGTATGGTGGGCGGTGGTCCAGGTACAAGTATGGGGAGACCTGGCAGATTGACTACATCACACTGCCCCAGACACCCCAGGGCAAGCTCTACGTGCTGACCATGGTAGAAGCCACCACAGGATGGTTGGAGACCCACCCTGTGCCTCATGCCACTGCCCAGAACACCATCCTGGGCCTGGAAAAGCAAGTCCTGTGGAGACATGGCACCCCTGAGAGAATTGAGTCAGACAACAGGACCCATTTCAAGAATGGCCTTATCAACACCTTGGCAAGGGAACATGGTATTGAATGGATATATCATATCCCCTATCATGCACCAGCTGCTGGGAAAGTTCAACAGTGTAACAGACTAATTCTGACTACCCTGAAGGCACTTGACAGGGGAATCTTCGGAAATTGGGAAATGAACTTAGGAAACGCAGCCTGGATGAACCTATTTGAACACTGGAGAACATTGTTACCCCATGGAATCTCATGGAACCAGGTGTCCATGGTGACAGAGCCAGGCCTGATGGAACGCTGGAGAACAATGTAACCCAAGGGAATCCCATGGAACCAGGTGTCCATGATGACAGAGCCAGGCCTCATGGAACACAGGAGAACATTTTTACCCAAGGAAATCCCATGGAACCAGGTGTCCATGGTGACAGAGCCAGGCCTCATGGAACCTAATGGAACACTGGAGAACATTGTTAGCCCATGGAATCTCATGGAACCAGGTGTCCATGGTGACAGAGCCAGGCTAATGGAACCTAATGGAACATAGGAGAACATTGTTACCCAATGGAATCTCATGGAATCAGGTGTCCATGGTGACAGAGCCAGGCCTGATGGAACACTGGAGAACATTGTTATCCAAGGGAATCTCATGGAACCAGGTGTCCATGGTGACCGATATGGGCCACATGGAACACCGGAGAACATTGTTACCCCATAGAATCTCATGGAAGCAGGTGTCCATGGTGACCGATCCGGGCCTCATGGAACACTGGAGAACATTGTTAACCAATGGAATCTCATGGAACCAGGTGTCCATGGTGACTGAGTCAGGCCTGATAGAACCTAAAGGAACACTAGAGATCATTGTTACCCAAGGGAATTTCATGGAAGCAAGTGTCCATGATGACAGAGCCAGGCCTGACGGAACACTGGAGAACATTGTTACCCCATGGTATCTCATGGAACCAGGTGTCCATGGTGACGGAGCCAGGTTAAATGAACATAATGGAACACAGGAGAACATTGTTACCCCATGGAATCTCATGGCACCATGCGTCCATGGTGACAGAGCCAGGCCTGACGGAACATAAGGGAACAAAGTAGAAAGTTGTAAGCCCACGGAATCTCATGGAACCAGGTGTCCATGGTGACAGAGCCAGGCCTGATGGAACACTGGAGAATCCTGTTACCCAATGGAATCTCATGGAGCCAGGTGTCCATGGTGACAGATGCAGGCCTGGTGGAACACTGGAGACTATTGTAACCCAAGGGAATCCCATGGAACCAGGTGTCCATGGTGACAGAGCCAGGCCTGGTAGAACACTGGAGACTATTGTTACCCCAATGGACTCTCATGGAACCAGGTTTCATGGTGACAGAGCCAGGCCTGATGGAACCCTGGAAAACATTGTTACCCAAGGGAGCCCCATGGAACCAGGTGTCCATGGTGACAGAGCCAGGCCTGATGGAACCTAATGGAACACTGGAGAACATTGTTAGCCCATGGAATCTCATGGAACCAGGTGTCCATGGTGACAGAGCCAGGCTAATGGAACCTAATGGAACACAGGAGAACATTGTTACCCAAGGGAATCTCATGGAACCAGGTGTTCATGGTGACAGAGCCAGGCCTCATGGAACACTGGAGAACATTGTTACCCAATGGAATCCCATGGAACCAGGTGTCCATGGTGACAGAGCCAGGCCTGATGGAATCTAATGGAACAGAGGAGAACATTCTTAGCCCATGCAATCTAATGGAACCAGGTGTCCATGGTGACAGAGCCAGGCCCGATGGAACACTGGAGAACATTGTTACCCAAGGGAACCCCATGGAACCAGGTGTCCTTGGTGACAGAGCCGGGCCTTACGGAACCTAATGGAACACAGGTGAAAATTGTTAGCCCATGGAATCTCATGGAAATAGGTGTCCATGGTGACAGAGCCAGGCCCGATGGAACCTAAAGGAACACTAGAGATCATTGTTACCCGAGGGAATTTCATGGAAGCAAGTGTCCATGGGGACAGTGGCAGGCCTGATGGTACACAGGAGAACATTGTTACCGCATGGTATCTCATGGAACCAGGTGTCCATGGTGACAGAGCCAGGCCTGATGGAACACAGGAGAACATGGTTTCCCGAAGGGAATCTCATGGAACCAGGTGTCCATGGTGACAGAGGCAGGCCTGATGGAAAACTGGAGAACACTGTTACCCCATGGAATCCCATGGAACCATGTGTCCATGGTGACAGAGCCAGGCCTGATGGAACACAGGAGAACATGGTTACCCAAGGGAATCTCATGGAACCAGGTGTCCATGGTGACAGAGGCAGGCCTGATGGAAAACTGGAGAACATTGTTACCCCATGGAATCCCATGGAACCATGTGTCCATGGTGACAGAGCCAGCCTAATGGAACCTAATGGAACACTGGAGAACATTGTTACCCAAGGGAATTTCATGGAACCATGTGTTCATGGTGACAGAGGCAGGCCTATCTAACACTGGAGACTATTGTTACCCAGGGGAATCCCATGGAACCAGGTGTCCATGGTGATAGAACCAGGCCTGATGGAACCTAATGGAACACTAGAGATCATTGTTACCCAAGGGAATTTCATAGAAACAAGTGTCCGTTATGACAGTGGCAGGCCTGATGGAACATAATGGAACACAGGAGAACATTGGTAGCCCATGGAATCTCATGGAACCAGTTATCCATGGTGACAGAGGCAGGCCTGACGGAACACAGGAGAACATTGTTACCCCATGGTATCTCATGGAACCAGGTGTCCATGGTGACTGAGCCGGGCCTCATGGAACCTAATGGAACACAGAGAACATTGTTACCCCATGGTATCTCATGGAACCAGGTTCCCATGGTGACTGAATCAGGCCTGATGGAACACTGGAGAACATTGTTACCCCATGGAATCTCATGGAACCAGGTGTCCATGGTGACAGAGCCAGGCCTGATGGAAATAAGGAGAACATTTTTACCTACTGGAATCTCATGGAACCAGGTGTCCATGGTGACAGAGGCAGGCCTGATGGAACACTGGAGACTACTGTTACCCAAGGGAATCCCATGGAACCAGGTGTCCATGGTGACAGAGCCAGGCTAATGGAACGTAATGGAACACAGGAGAACATTGTTTCCCCATGGAATCTCATGGAACCAGGTGTCCATGGTGAAAGAGTCAGGCCTCAAGGAACACTGGAGAACATTGTTACGCAATTAAAACCTATGGAACCAGGTGTCATCGTGACACAGCCAGGCTAAAGGAACCTAATGGAACACAGGAGAACATTGTTACCCAATGGAATCTCATGGAACCAGGTGTCCATGGCGACAGAGCCAGGCCTGATGGAACACTGGAGACTATTGCTACCCAAGGGAATTCCATGGAAGCAGGTGTCCATGGTGACAGAGCCAGGCTAATGGAAACTAATGGAACACTGGAGAACATTGTTAGCCCATGGAATCTCATGGAACCAGGTGTCCATGGTGACAGAGCCATGCCTGATGGAACCTAATGGAACACTAGAGATCATTGTTACCCAAGGGAATTTCATGGAAAGAAGTGTCCTTGTTGACAGAGCCAGGCCTGATGGAACACAGGAGAACATTTTTACCCAAGGGAATCCCATGGAACCAGGTGTCCATGGTGACAGAGTCAGGCCTGATGGAACACAGGAGAACATTGTTACCCCATGGTATCTCATGGAACCAGGTGCCCATGGTGACTGAAGCAGGCCTGATGGATCACTGGAGAACATTGTTAGCCTATGGAATCTCATGGAACCAGGTGTCCATGGTGACAGGGGCAGGCCGGATAGAAAACTGGAGAACATTGTTACCCCATGTATTCTCATGGACCCAGGTGTAGATGGTAACAGAGCCAGGCCTGATGGAACACTGGAGACTATTGTTACCCAAGGGAATTCCATGGAACCAGGTGTCCATGGTGACAGAGCCAGGCTAATGGAACCTAATGGAACACAGGAGAACTTTTTTACCCCATGGAATCTCATGGAACCAGGTATCCATGGTGAAAGCGTCAGGCCTTACGGAACCTAATGGAACACAGGTGAAAATTGTTAGCCCATGGAATCTCATGGAAATAGGTGCCCATGGTGACAGAGCCAGGCCCGATGGAACCTAAAGGAACACTAGAGATCATTGTTACCCGAGGGAATTTCATGGAAGCAAGTGTCCATGGGGACAGTGGCAGGCCTGATGGTACACAGGAGAACATTGTTACCGCATGGTATCTCATGGAACCAGGTGTCCATGGTGACAGAGCCAGGCCTGATGGAACACAGGAGAACATGGTTTCCCGAAGGGAATCTCATGGAACCAGGTGTCCATGGTGACAGAGGCAGGCCTGATGGAAAACTGGAGAACACTGTTACCCCATGGAATCCCATGGAACCATGTGTCCATGGTGACAGAGCCAGGCCTGATGGAACACAGGAGAACATGGTTACCCAAGGGAATCTCATGGAACCAGGTGTCCATGGTGACAGAGGCAGGCCTGATGGAAAACTGGAGAACACTGTTACCCCATGGAATCCCATGGAACCATGTGTCCATGGTGACAGAGCCAGGCCTGATGGAACACAGGAGAACATGGTTACCCAAGGGAATCTCATGGAACCAGGTGTCCATGGTGACAGAGGCAGGCCTGATGGAAAACTGGAGAACATTGTTACCCCATGGAATCCCATGGAACCATGTGTCCATGGTGACAGAGCCAGCCTAATGGAACCTAATGGAACACTGGAGAACATTGTTACCCAAGGGAATTTCATGGAACCATGTGTTCATGGTGACAGAGGCAGGCCTATCTAACACTGGAGACTATTGTTACCCAGGGGAATCCCATGGAACCAGGTGTCCATGGTGATAGAACCAGGCCTGATGGAACCTAATGGAACACTAGAGATCATTGTTACCCAAGGGAATTTCATAGAAACAAGTGTCCGTTATGACAGTGGCAGGCCTGATGGAACATAATGGAACACAGGAGAACATTGGTAGCCCATGGAATCTCATGGAACCAGTTATCCATGGTGACAGAGGCAGGCCTGACGGAACACAGGAGAACATTGTTACCCCATGGTATCTCATGGAACCAGGTGTCCATGGTGACTGAGCCGGGCCTCATGGAACCTAATGGAACACAGAGAACATTGTTACCCCATGGTATCTCATGGAACCAGGTTCCCATGGTGACTGAATCAGGCCTGATGGAACACTGGAGAACATTGTTACCCCATGGAATCTCATGGAACCAGGTGTCCATGGTGACAGAGCCAGGCCTGATGGAAATAAGGAGAACATTTTTACCTACTGGAATCTCATGGAACCAGGTGTCCATGGTGACAGAGGCAGGCCTGATGGAACACTGGAGACTACTGTTACCCAAGGGAATCCCATGGAACCAGGTGTCCATGGTGACAGAGCCAGGCTAATGGAACGTAATGGAACACAGGAGAACATTGTTTCCCCATGGAATCTCATGGAACCAGGTGTCCATGGTGAAAGAGTCAGGCCTCAAGGAACACTGGAGAACATTGTTACGCAATTAAAACCTATGGAACCAGGTGTCATCGTGACACAGCCAGGCTAAAGGAACCTAATGGAACACAGGAGAACATTGTTACCCAATGGAATCTCATGGAACCAGGTGTCCATGGCGACAGAGCCAGGCCTGATGGAACACTGGAGACTATTGCTACCCAAGGGAATTCCATGGAACCAGGTGTCCATGGTGACAGAGCCAGGCTAATGGAAACTAATGGAACACTGGAGAACATTGTTAGCCCATGGAATCTCATGGAACCAGGTGTCCATGGTGACAGAGCCATGCCTGATGGAACCTAATGGAACACTAGAGATCATTGTTACCCAAGGGAATTTCATGGAAAGAAGTGTCCTTGTTGACAGAGCCAGGCCTGATGGAACACAGGAGAACATTTTTACCCAAGGGAATCCCATGGAACCAGGTGTCCATGGTGACAGAGTCAGGCCTGATGGAACACAGGAGAACATTGTTACCCCATGGTATCTCATGGAACCAGGTGCCCATGGTGACTGAAGCAGGCCTGATGGATCACTGGAGAACATTGTTAGCCTATGGAATCTCATGGAACCAGGTGTCCATGGTGACAGGGGCAGGCCGGATAGAAAACTGGAGAACATTGTTACCCCATGTATTCTCATGGACCCAGGTGTACATGGTAACAGAGCCAGGCCTGATGGAACACTGGAGACTATTGTTACCCAAGGGAATTCCATGGAACCAGGTGTCCATGGTGACAGAGCCAGGCTAATGGAACCTAATGGAACACAGGAGAACTTTTTTACCCCATGGAATCTCATGGAACCAGGTATCCATGGTGAAAGCGTCAGGCCTGATGGAACATAATGGAACAAAGGAGAACATTGTTAGCCCATGAAATCTCATGGAACCAGGTGTCCATGGTGAAAGAGCCAGGCCTGGTGGAACCTAATGGAACACAGGAGATCATGGTTACACAAGGGAATTTCATGGAAACAAGTGTCCATGGTGACAGAGGCAGGCCTGATAGAACACAGGAGAACATTGTTACCCCATGGTATCTCGTGGAATCAGGTGTGCATGGTGACTGAGTCAGGCCTGAAGGAACACTGGAGAACATTGTTACCCCATGGAATCTCATGGAACCAGGTGTCCACGGTGACAGAGACAGGCCTGATGGAAAACAGGAGAACATGGTTACCCATGGGAATTTCATGGAACCAGGTGTCCATGGTGACAGAGCCAGGCTAATGGAACCTAATGGAACACAGGAGAACATTGTTACCCAAGGGAATCTCATGGAACCAGGTGTCCATGGTGACAGAGCCAGGCCTGATGGAACCTAATGGAACACTGGAGGACATTGTTACCCCATGGAATCCCAGGGAACCAGGTGTCCATGGTGACAGAGCCAGGCCTGATGGAACACTGGAGAGTATTGTTACCCAAGGGAATCCCATGTAACCAGGTGTCCATGGTTACAGATCCAGGCTAATGGAACCTAATGGAACACAGGAGAACATTGTTACCCTATGGAATCTCATGGAGCCAGGTATCCATGGTGACAGAGGCAGGCCTGATGGAACCCTGGAGAACATTGTTACCCCATGGTATCTCATGGAACCAGGTGTCCATGGTAACAGAGGCAGGCCTGATGGAAAACTGGAGAACATTGTTACCCAATGGAATCTCATGGAACCAGGTGTCCATGGTGACAGAGCCAGGCTAATGGAACCTAATGGAACACAGGAGAACATTGTTACCCAATGGAATCTCATGGAACCAGGTGTCCATGGTGACAGAGCCAGGCCTGATGGAACCTAATGGAACACTGGAGGACATTGTTACCCCATGGAATCCCATGGAACCAGGTGTCCATGGTGACAGAGCCAGGCCTGATGGAACACTGGAGAGTATTGTTACCCAAGGGAATCCCAGGGAACCAGGTGTCCATGGTGACAGAGCCAGGCTAATAGTACCTAATTGAACACCGGAGAACATTGTTAGCCCATGGAATCTCATGGAACCAGGTGTCCATGGTGACAGGGCCAGGCCTGATGGAACCCAGAGAACACTGTTACCCAAGGGATTCCCATGAAAACAGGGGTCCATGGTGACAGAGCCATGGTAATTTAACCTAATGGAACACAGGAGAACATTGTTAGCCCATGGAATCTCATGGAACCTGGTGTCCATTTTGAAAGAGCCAGTCCTCATGGAACACAGGGGAACATTGTTACGCCATGGAATCCCATGGAACCAGGTGTCTATGGCGACAGTGCTAGGCCCCATGGAACACTGGAGAACATTGTTACTCCATGTGTTAGCTTTCAGGAACACGTAATCACGAGAAATGATTATATGCAGGCGCTTTTATTGAGGAGCTCTGGGTGTCAGTGGTAAAGACCCAAATCTGACTCCGACTTAGGTTCCGGATGGATATGCTTTTATATTCTATCGTTATATAACTTTCATATTAATTATTAAACTTACATTGTTCTATAGTATACATAGATTTCAGCCAAGCATGGCCACCTTAGACTAGGAACATACAGTTTCTCAGTGTTCTTCTTATGATTATACAGTAATTATTTTAACCACTAAACAATCATTTCAGCTAGCAATTATACTACTTACGCAGGTAAAACACAAGGCTTAACATTTCAGAGTTTATCTTAGCATTTTCCAGGGCGCCACTATCATTATTCCCCCTTTGAAAGCATTTTCACTTCACTATAGGTGTAAATGTTTTCACTTGATACAGTCTTTTACTTCTCAATTTATGTTTGATGTTCTTCAAATCCAGGGTTGATGTAAAAGTTGTCGTGGATTCTATTATGGGCTGGAGAACTAGAAGATAGTGGATGTGGATCTCGTGTCAGTGCCTTTATTATTTTCTGGTTCCAGGACGTTTTCTTCTGTATTTCTCTCCTTAAAATGGTGTAAACTAACGAAATTGCTAAGAATACAATTAGTAAGATTATCACACTCTCAATGATAGATTTAATCTATGAACTCACATTCCACCCTAACCCTTTAAAGATTTTTCCTAACTAGCTTGGAGTCAAATCTTTTTGCTCTTCTTGTGCCTCATGCTCTATTTGTTTCAACTGATTGATGTCATATTCTACATCTGCAGTTACATTTGGGATGTGAATGCAGCAATGATCAACTCGTCCCTTTAAAAATCCACATACTCCATGCTCTTTCAGGAGTAACAAATCTAAGGCTAATCGATTTTGCAAAGTCATTTTTGTGGTGGTTTGTAATTGTACGTTTAATTCTTTAAATCTTTCTCTGGTGATTTTTGCTAGTCTATCTACTTGGCCTGTAAGTTTGTACAGCATCTCTCTATTCTGATAGTTTGCTATAGGACCGAATAAAGACTCTAGGGCCCACCCAAGTTTCATTCCACTAGAGGGTTCTTGCCAAGTGTCATCTGGATTTTTGTTGTCTAGAACTTCTCGTCTTGCTCTTATTTGCAGAAGTTCATATTTTCTATTAAATGAGGACTTTTTCCAAATTGGACATAAGGTTGGGAGGCCCAAAGTAATTTCTTTTACTTTCCCATCTACAGGCAGATGTGTGTAGTATTGTCCACAAGGGTCCCAGGATGAGGGAAGAGACGAGAAAGTTGACTCCATGTATCAGCAAGCTAGGTTTATTATTTTATGATAAAAAATATATTAAAACTATACTAAAAGAACAGAGAGAAAAGATTTCATCAGAAGGCTAAGCTAAGAATAGGAAAGGAAGGAATAACAAAGGCTTGTCTCCGACCGAGACGGTCTGGACAGGTGAACTGTGGTTGGCCGTTAATTCCAAACAACCAAATGAGACCAATCACAGATTCCCCCTGTTGCATTCCACAGCAGCAGATAAGAATTGTTTACAGTTTGTTCCTGAGGCCTCTCAGCTTCTCAGGAGGGAAAAATCCTAAGGAAAGGATTTTTCCTAAAACATGTCGGTGACATCTCACCCTTTTTATTTTAAATAAATTAAAAGGAAAAAGTGTTTGCAATTTCATCTGCTGGCCCATGCAGAGGAAAGAACAAGCACCTGAGAGGCTTAATGTTGCCAATCAAAACATCAATCAGTGCTGATGTGGAACCGTCAGGGAAATTCTTCACCTGCAAAACATCAAATTACATCACACACCAAAACAATCTTAAGATATAAGAAAATGCAAAAACAATGAAAAGAAAGTTCATTGCTTCAAGTCCAAACAGCTGAGTTTCAGGGAAAGTCCAAACTGAAGATGTTCCTCTCTGACATCGCTGAAAGTCCCTTTTGGTCCTGAAACAGGCTTGCTTGGCTTTTCAACGCTTTTTGAGCTGCTAGCTCTTTCAACTCTTTTTTTTTTTTTTTTTTTTTTTGACGAAAGAGCAGCAGCAGAGAGGAGCCACTGAGGCCCTGCGGGGGCCCTGGCCCTCGTGGAAGGATCAGGGATCCCAGACCTGGCCTACAGAACGGTGGCCCAGGTCCTGACGGGGGAAGCAAAGCCCCCGAACCAAACAGCCGCTGGCCGGGCGGAGGCCCTGGCCCAGGGAACCGAGCCAAACGGCCCAGACCCGGCCCGCGGAGCGGGCTCCGTGGTCTCACAACCCGGCACTCTGCTGCCAATGCCTGGGCAGCACGAGTGACCGAACGCTTCATCCCCTCTGAACCGGTGCAGACCAGCAGCTGGGGAAGAGAAGCTTTCCCAGGGATCATCACCCCAGATCTGGGGGTGCTTTGTCCCCAGAGCAATTGAGCGACGCTCACTTTCCACTGTTTCTCCTGCCTCTGCAACGCAAATGCAAAAGGTGTTCCTCCTTTCTGCCCCTCGGTACCACCCCCACTCCCTGCGGGCTGGGGACCAGAAGCAGAAGGCTCAGGAGCCACCTCCCCCACGGTGCTGGGGTGCGCAGGGGGAGTCAGGCATTCCAACCCCCAACGGGAACCTCCGAACCAAACCCGAACCGGCCCGCGAAAAACGCTGAGCTTGAAAGCAGGCAGACGGGCTGAGCCCGCAATCAGCTGTCGAGCCACAACCCCCCCACGGAGGGGCAGACCGGCATCCCCTTCCCCTGTCCCAGCTCCCCCCGCAGGGCCAGCCTCGGGACAGCCCGAAAAGCTCGGGGGGGAATCCAGGCTGATCGCAGGCGCCGCGGTGGCCGCCGCGGGGAGCGGCGGGGCCACGGGCGACTCCAATGATGGTTCCGCTTGGTGGTTCTCAACCTCAGCCTCCTCCACGGGCATGGCAGGCGAAGGCGGAGCCGCCGCGCTCGGAGCCCTCACGGGCTCTGCTGGAGGGTCGAACGCGGATTCGACCGGCGCGGGCGGCGCGGCATCGACCCCCGCCGGGCTGGGGACAGCAGCCGCGTCTTCTCCGGGTACCGGGAGCTGCATCGCGGGCGCAGACAGCAAAGCCGGCGGAGCCGACACGGGAGGCGCCGGGACAGCCGCGGGGGGCGGCAGGGGCGCGGGGCCTGCGCCCACCGGTGCCGCCTGCACTGTTGTCTCACTTTGCTTCGGGAGCGGCAGCGCAGTCGTGAGCTCTTGGCGATTGCTGTCGAGTGCGTCGCCTAGCAACTCGGGCGAAGCCGCGGGAGGCGGTGCTTCTGCCACGGGAACGCCGACAAACTCCGCTGGAGGCGACGGGTCCGGTCCGGGCTGAGGCGGTGCCGCGGGAGGGGCCGCGGGGACTGGCACCTCCTGCGGGGCGGGTTGGGGTGGGGCCCGCGGCTCCGGCTCGGGCGGCGGAGCGAACTCACCTCCCCCCTGAGAGCAGCGAGGCGGGGGAGGCGGTTCCGTCGGAGCATGCTCCAAAGGCCCAGAAAAAAACTTTTCTTCTGTCGCGGGCAAAACTTCGCCCCCCCGCCGCGATTCGGGGGGGCTGGGAACCTGCAGGCCGTGGATTTGCACTGTTTCCCCTCTTGCCAGCGCCAGCGAGAAGGGAGACATACCTCGGCAATCCGCAATCCACTGATATGTAGACGCTTTCCGTTTCAAAACTGGGAAGAGAGTTCTGAATGACGGATAAACCCGAGGAAATCCAAGTCCCCGGTAAAGAAGGTCTCGGATAATGAATTCCATGCATTCCCATATGTATGAATCAAGGGCATACAGCACATCAGTGAAAAAGCCATGGTGCTTTGCCCACCTGAAAAACTCATAGAAATGTATCTTCAGCATACGAATTCTGTCCTCATGACCCCATTTTTGCCAGAGGCCAATAAGTTTCTCCTCTGAGGGAGAGAATGGAACCTCCACCTCCGTAGGCACCCTTGTCCAGATCCGAATCTGCCTTGTAAGAAGGGAAGCATTTTCAGGAAGGGAAGAGTTGACAGTACCTTGTGACAGTGTCCTCTGGGCTTCAGCAGGCTGCTCTGTGCCGCGAAGACTTCTGGACATCTTGTCTGGGAGACTTTTCAAAAGGTTCTCTCTGTGGCCAGCCAAATGAAGAATTCTTCCTCACTCAGGGTCCAATTGTGGTGATTTCACTCGAGGCACCATCTGTCAGTTCTGTCCTCGGTGTTCACCTTCTGTGGTGGTGCTCCTTTTTTTACTCGGGGTCACCATTTGTAGTATTGTCCACAAGGGTCCCAGGATGAAGGAAGAGACGAGAAAGTTGACTCCATGTATCAGCAAGCTAGGTTTATTATTTTATGATAGAAAATATATTAAAACTATACTAAAAGAACAGAGAGAAAAGATTCCATCAGAAGGCTAAGCTAAGAATAGGAAAGGAATGAATAACAAAGGCTTGTCTCGGACCGAGACGGTCTGGACAGGTGAACTGTGGTTGGCCGTTAATTCCAAACAACCAGATGAGACCAATCACAGATTCCCCCTGTTGCATTCCACAGCAGCAGATAAGAATTGTTTACAGTTTGTTCCTGAGGCCTCTCAGCTTCTCAGGAGGGAAAAATCCTAAGGAAAGGATTTTTCCTAAAACATGTCGGCGACATATGAGCAGAATGTTTTCATCTGAAAACACCTTGGAGAGGGCCCAAAGATTTCCCAAGCTGGGGCTTGCAGGCCTCAAGAACATAACCCATGGAGGTTGATGTGCCTGGTCACAGTTGAGAAGAGACTGAGGAGAGAACAGGAGTGGCTTGGCAGGGCTTGAAGGGTGGATTCATAAGTGGTGGAGCTTTTTCTCCATAGTGGGAAAGAGCCAGATAGAGAAATGATACCACAAATGCACCTGGGGAGGCCCAGAGAGGACAGAAGAGAGGAACCAGGCACCAGAGCAGGGCTGAGGTACAATGCGTCCTGCAGAAGGAGTCTGGGTCAGCCCAAGGCTTTGTGTGGGCAGGCAGAGGCAGGCAGGAGGCAGAGCTGTCAGCAAAGGAAGGGGCCAGCCAGGTGGGGCAGCCGGGGGATGAGCACAGCCTGCAGGGACAGAGGCGCAGGGCAGGGACACCGTAGCACAGCCTGGGCTGCACAGGGCACAGGCATGGGCAGCAGCTGCCAGGCCCTGACAGAGCCAACTTGGGCAGCACTTTGGCCATGGCTGCTGGGCCTGGGCCTGAGCCAGGAGCAGGAGACAAGTGACCCTTGCAGGCCTGGGGCCTCATGGCCTCCTTGTCCCTGCTCAGCAGCCTGGCGGGGGCTGCCCCATGCTCCTGCCCTTGGCACTGCACATCCCCACATGCCAGTGCCCATCCCGGGAAGAGCCCTGAGCAAGGAGGGAGGGACAGGATCTGCCTGGCCAGGGGCTGGGGCTCAGGCCTTGGCCCTTTGCATTCCTGAAACACATCCAGCTTTGCTCAGCCCCAGAGACACCTTTGCCTTGTTTGTCCCCAGCTGGCATCACTGCCTCCAGTGTTGTGCTCTGACTGGAACCTGGGGACGCTTTCTCAGTCGTGTCCCTCAGTGGGACCCATTAAAACTTCAAGAAACTTCAGGGTTTAAATTTAAGTTTGAGTTTTTGAGTAGCTTTTTGAACACTCTCTCAGGGCCTGAGTCTGATGTAAACAACACCATCCCTGAGAGGGTCATTAAAGTTTTCCTAGTCCAGTTATGGAGAAAGATTTCAAAGACCTTGTAAGAAATACACATTCCTATTTTAAAGGATGTATTTAATTTATTTCTCTTTAGAGCAGAGGTGATCCCAGCATTCTGTGACTGATATTGACCCAGGGTCTCTCCTCAGGAGCTCTGGCCTGATCACAGAAACTGTGCCTTGAGCTGTGGGTGACACTGGGACAAACTGGGAGTGACGCTGGGGAGGACTGGGACAAACTGGGGACACTGGAAACACTGTGGGGAAGACTGGGGACACTGGGGCATCCTGTGGATGACACTGGGGGGGAACTGGAAGGGACTGGGAATAAACTCAGGTGTGTTGGGAAGGACTGGAAGGGCACTGGGGTTGTACTGGGTTCTGCTTGGGATGAACTGGTCTGTAATGAGGTTGTACTGGTCTGTACTGGGGGTGAACTGGGTTGTAGTGGGAGGGACTGGAGGGGGTGAATGGGCTGGGGTGAATGGGCTCTTCCCGCCTCCACCGCCTCCCATTTGCCGAGGCTCCCGCCTATCACCGCGCGCAGCCAATCAGCACCAGAGATCGGTGTCTCGGGGGCGGTGCCTAGCATAGACGCCGTCTTCTATTTCTAACTACAACTCCCGTCATGCCCCGCGGCTCAATTGAGCCCCATTGGAGCCGGGACTACAACGCCCGTCATGCCCCGCGCTCCACAGACATTACCCCCCCCCCCCCCCCCCCGGGGTCCGCCCCCATCTGTCCCGTAAGTGTCCCCCAGACACTCCAGGATCCCTCCGTGCCCCCTCAGCGCCCATTCGGGACGCCCCGAAAGCGTCACCGGACCCCCTGAGTGCACCCGCACCCACAGATGCCCGGCACAGCCATTTCTGGGAACTCATCTCATCTCCCGCGGCCCCAGAGCCCCCTCAGAACACAGTCCCGCGGCTAAAACTCCTGCCGCGCGCCGCGCCCATAGGAGCACGGATAGAGCTCCCTGAGCTCCTCCCCAAGGGATCCCGAGCCGCTTAAGCTCCTCCGAGGACCTCAAGTCGCGGCTCGGACGCAAAAGTGTCCCCCAAAAGCCTTCCCGGACCGCCTAACATCGTGTTCGAGCCACTTTTGGGACTACAGCTCCCGTCATGCTCCAACTGCCCAGCAGGGACTTTATCTCCCGTCATGCACCGTGCCCCGGCGAGAGCCATTGCAGCTGCGTCTCGAACTCCCGTGATGCTCCGCGGCCCTGTTAAACCGAATGATACCCGCGCCTACAGCTCCCATCACCCCCCGCGCCCCAGAGAGCCCCGTTCGAGCCCTCCAAGCGCCCGCCCGGACCCCGAAGGGCCCCAAATTCTCCTCCCCGACCTCCAAGGGCTCCTCTGGACCCCCAAGTGCTGCCCTGGACCCCGAACTGTCCCTCAGAATCCCTGAGTGCCCTTCCAAGTTCTCACCCGGCTCCCCCAAGTGTCCTCCAGACCCTCAAGTTCTCTCTGAATTCCCTCCCCAGACCTAAAACAGCCCCAAATGTGCCCCAGAAATGTCTCCAGGCACCCCAAAGTTCCTCCCCTTGACACTATCAGAGAAAAAGATGATAAAAATGATGCCAAAAGGACTACAAATATTACTAGTTTCCATAAAGAGGAAGAAATATATAGCCAATAGACATGAATTAATTAAGGAAATTGTGTTACTTATAAACAATTGTTATGAATTGAAGCAAACTCCAATAAGCTTAGTCCAATTGGAATTTATTAATTACAGCAAGCAAGGCATAAGCAAAATCAGCGCTGGGCGACAGGGGAGCCTCCGCTGGCCAAGGACTGCCGCACCCACTGTTCGATACAGTCTAACTTTTATACTGTATCTCTTCTCGTTGGGGACGTGTCCAGAAAGTTCTCTGCGCACGTGTCTTCTTGGTGCTAAGGGGTCCTCCTCTGCTGGTCGTTGTCTGATGAAGGCTGCTAGTCCTCCCCGGCCATCCTCCGGTCGACTCCTCCTCATCTTGTGGTCATACCTAAAATTCTAGAACTTATGGTTTATTGAGCATTTATTAAGCAAAAATATTTTAAGCAAGCATTTATTAGGCAAAAATATACTTGTGATTGTATGCGGTTTTGGTTACACGTGGTTTTAGGTCTAAGTGTTTTATTCCCTCTATCTTTAGCACTTTAGTGAACAGAACATGAACAAAACACACCAGGTTCCACCACACAATGACCAATAAATTTTTGGTTGCTAAAAATGTATGGATTTTTAAATATAAATATTGAAATTTGGTAATAGAGACATAGAATAATACTACTATAAATAAAAAATAATTATAATTTTAGTAATTCATTGCATTTTTTTTTAAGGCAAAATGTATAATTTTTTTATGCTTTGGGATGTCAGTCTGTAAGAGAGTCCAAAGATCCCTCATTTGCCTCACAACCACCATCGAGGACGGAGATTGAAGCCCTTCTCAAGGACTGAGACTGAGATCCTTAAAATTCTAACAGGGGGGCTGGGCTGACTGAAGCGGGATGTCTGCCATTGGGAGCGGGATGTTTCCCATAGGAACCAGTCCTGAAACAACGGGCCCCGCTCACTGCTGGCACCGGTTTGTCCTGTTCAGAACTGGACTGTCTGTACCTGTGAGAGAGTCTGTCTGAAATATCCTCCAATCTGCCTCACAACTGTCACTGAGAGATCGCTCAGAAGACCCCCTTTGTCCCATTCCTGGCCCTACAGTGGAAAG
Organism: Haemorhous mexicanus; assembly: GCF_027477595.1. Lineage (NCBI taxonomy): Eukaryota > Metazoa > Chordata > Aves > Passeriformes > Fringillidae > Haemorhous > Haemorhous mexicanus. The sequence continues at coordinate 4,308,987 of NC_082356.1, read as the reverse complement.
TTCCCCGCCAAGCCAGGGGCTCTAAGACCTGAAGGAATTGCTAAGTCACTGTTTCCACAGGTGCATTTTTCTGCATGCTACACTGAGCCCAATGAGAAGAAGGGGACACTGAGCCCTTTTTGCAACAATAGCCTTGGAAGCTGTCCCACCTCTTGGCCCGGCTGAACTTCTCCTGAGCTTTTGAGTGGTCTCCCACAGAAGACCCCTCTCGTTCATCTGCAAGCACTGTGACAGACAAGTTGAGATGACAGAAGCCTCTCCACCAGAGAAAAACCTGAGAAATCCCCACGTGAGAAAGGCCACTCCTACACTCCCCAAGGACTGGGACTGAAGCCCCCAGCCCGGGGAGGTGTGCGGGGGAGGCGAGCTGACCAAAGCAAGATGGATGTTGCAGGTGTGGGCATTGGACCACGAAAACAATGGCCCTCGCCCACTGATATAAACTGTGTGTACCCCTTTTCCAAATACCATTATTTTACCAGATGATACAATAGATTCAGTTTTGAAATAATCCCCCTCCCCCCTCAACAAAAAGTGTATAATTGGAGTCCAGATGGACTGCATCTCGGAGATCTCCCCAACGTAACAGGCAGATCCTCAACTGGACTGGACCTAAGGAGTTTCTCTCTACGTTTGGTAGCTCTATTCCCCTTTTTCTTTCTCTCTCTCTTTCTCTGTCTTTCTCTCCCTTAATCCCTCCATCGCATTTTGCTGTGGTCATTCAATAAAGGTGCATTTGTTTGGATTATTGCTGCAACACCCCCCTGTACCGTGTTGGTTCTTTTTGCACCCTGAGATCCCTTACGAACCATCATGAAACCCATTCATAGGGACGGATCGTGACAACCTGTTCTCAAGGGACTCATTCTCCACTGTCCTGTACCTGTTCCCTCAATGTGCTGTCCTGCTCCCCTCCCGGCGGTAGATTATAAAAGACCCCAAGTTAACCAAAGACTTTGAGATTCTCCCCGAGGTTTCAAGATGGATCTGTTGGCTGGACCACGAGTATTTCGTGTCTATATTGGTAGCTATTCACCTCCCCCCCCTTTCTCTCTCTCTCTGTCCTTTATCTCCTTTCTAATCCTTCTATCACATCTGCTCTGGGCACTCAATAAAAGGTGCATTTGTTTTGGTTAATACTGAAAGTCCCCTGCTGTGTGTTTGCACTCTGAGATCGGTAAAACGAACCATCAGGATCCCCCTTGTCCCAGCGGATCGTGACACGGCCTGATGGGGTTGCTGCCCACAGCACGTGAACGTGATCTTCTTGGTGGTGGCTACAGTGGTTCATCTGGTCTTGCTTTCCGGTCTCCCTATCCCAGAATTACCTATGCCACCTGCTTTTCTCATACTGTGGTTCTCTGTAATTCCTTAATTAGTCAGCCCTTATTAAGTTCACTCTTGGAATAGGGGAATATCAGCTCCCCATCATATCGAGTGCATTTGAATGCACTTGAATGCATTTTGCCTGCATTCAAAATATGGTCCCTGTTTTTGATTTACTGTGGAATCTCTGTTTGTATTTTCTGCCTCTGTTGAGGTTGGGATTGAAGGTACTTGAGATGATATTTCAGACTCAGGTATTTATTGTTTCTTATCAGTGAAACAGCCTCACAACCATGAGTTCTGCAGCCTTTCATTAGCAAGGCACAAAATGGCTCACTGTCTCTTGTTACAAGGCCTGGATGGTACCAAGGAGACCATGGTGATACTGGGGATCCAAGAGACCGTGGTGACACCATGGAAACTCATGGAACCATGGGCATTGTGACACAGCAAGGCTTCATGGAACCAAGAGTCAACTGCGACTCTACCAAACCTCATGGAACCAAGGGCCCATTGTGACACTGAAGAACTTCAGGGAACCAAGAGTCGCTTGTGACACGGGGGGTACTCATGAAACCATGGAGACCATTTTGAAACTTCAAGGCCTGATGGAAGCAAAGGGTCATTCTGGCACTTCTGAGCCTTGGAACCAAAGGGACCATAGTGACACAGTGGGGCTCTGTGGAACCAAGGGGCCACGGTGACACTGGGGAGCGTCATTGAACCAACTGTCCATGGTGACACTGCAGGGCCTGATGGAATCATGGACACCATTGTGACACTACAAGGCATCATGGAAGCAAGGGGCCACTGTCACACTATGGGGCCTCTTGGGGCCCAGGGGCAGTTGTGATACCATGGAAATTATGGCAACACGTGGCACCATGAAACCAAGGAGACCCTTGTGACACTACAGGAACCCATGGCACTAAGGATCCATGGAACAGTGCAGGACACATGGAACCGAGGGGCCATTGTGATGCTGTAGAACCAAAAGGGCCCATTGTGACACTGTGGGCCCCCATGGATCCAAAGGTCCAGTTTGACATTGCAGGGCCTCATGGAATCCTGGAGACCACTGTGAAACTTTGAGGCCTTGTTGAATTAAGTGGCCCTGCAGGGCCTCATGGAACCAGTGAGACCCCTTAGAACCAAGGGTCCATTGTGACCCTGTGGTACCAAGGTGTCGTGGGTTGACCCAGGCCAGATGCCAGGCATCCATGAGAGCTGCTCGCTCACTCCCCTCTGCAGGACAGAGAAAATTTAATAAAGGGCTCATGGGTTGAGATAAGGACTGGGAGAGATCACTCATCAAATACTGTCCTGGGAAAAACAGGCTTAGCTTAGAGATATGAAATTCATTTATTACTAACAAACTCAGAGCAGGAAAAGGGGAAATAAAATAAGCCCCTCTCCTCCCTCCTTCCAGCTCTACCTCCTACCCCAGCACTGCAGGGAGACAGGGAAAGGGGGTTATGGTCAGTTCATCACCCATGGCTTCTGCCCTTGCTCACGGAGAGGGGTGGTTCCCCTGCTGCACCGTAAGTCCCTCCCGAGGGAGGCAGTTCTGCAGGAACTTCTCCAATGTGAGTCCATTTCAGGGGCAACAGCCCTCTGCAAACTGCTGCAGTGTGAGTCCATCCCAGGGACAGCAGTCCTTCCCAAACTGCTGCAGCATGGGTCACTCTTCCATGGGGTGCATTCCTCCAAGGACAGGCTGCTCCAGCCTGGGAGCAGGGGCCCTCTCTCCATGGCTCTCCTACAGGGTGTCTGGGTCTCCAGTGCCTGGAGCACCTCCTCCTCCTCCTGACTGACCTTGATATCTGCAGAGTTGTTCTTCTCACATGTCTTCCCTCTGCTCTTTTCTGACTGGAGTTAAAACTGCATGACAATCTCTATTTTAGTTTCTTTTTAAATCTGTTATCACTGAGGCGCTACCACCGTTTGTAACTGGCCCAGCCTTGGCCAGCAGCAGGTCCATCCTTGAAGCCATCAGGGATTGGCTGTGCCAGGCACGGTGGAAGCTTCCAGCAGCTTCTCACAGGAGCCATCCCTGTGCCCCACCACTGCCAAAAACTAGGCCATGGTACCAAGGGGCTGTTGTGACTCTGGGGGGCCACATGGAACCAAGGGGCAAGGGTGGCACTGTGGGGCCTCATGGAACCAAGGAGCCATTGTGACACTGTGGGGCCACGTGGAACCAAGGAGCCACGGTGACACTGTGGGGCCTCATGGAACCAAGGAGCCACGGTGACACTGTGGGGCCTCATGGAACCAAGGGGCAAGGGTGACACTGTGGGGCCTCATGGAACCAAGGGTCAAGGGTGACACCGCAGGGCTTGGTGGAACCCAGGTTCGATGTGACACTGCGTGGCTTCATGGAGCCAAGGAGAGCACTGTGACACTATGGAACCTAATGGAATTATCAGAAATGATACAACTTCTGGTTTCTTTTAACGTAACTTCAGTCAGGGGTTTGTTTGCCCAGGTAGAGGGGAATTGAAGTTTCTCTTCAAAAGACTCTGTTCACCAAGGCTGGGTGAGGCCTGATGAGCTTAACATCTACAGATTGGGAGTGGCCAGAAGATGCACAGGAGATAAATGAACATTAATGAACATCACCCCCAGTGTGCAGAGACACCTGGTCTGGGAAAAGATTGAGAAGGGAATCAAAGAATGAGGATTAATTGACATCAAAGGCGAACGGATCAATCAGCAATAGCAGATGGAATACTAAGAATTTGATAATTTAAGAGCAAAGAACATTAATTTCTTTGGGTTTTTTCTGTATAAATATGTGAAAAGCATAGTAAAGAACAATGTGTGATGGAATGATTTTCACTGTGGAACCCGGACACGTGTGGATGGAATAATTTCTATTGCATGTGATGGCAGCAATGACATCCTGGCAAGAATAAAGTAATGCCTAAATTCTGTAAGGTGTTGTTGGAGTTTCTGTTTTTCATGCAGTTTCAGTGTCAGTCCAGTGAGGTCCATCACCAACACAGGCTCTTTCTGGACTCTTTAGTGAAGAGAACCGGAGGCCACGATTGCACAAACCTCTCAGAGACTCCCAGGCAAAAGCAAAACCCAAAGTCCCTGGGAGCATTCAGGAGCCCCCAGGGCCATTCCTGAGCAAGGCTCCCCAGGGACTCCTTCCAGCAGATCCCTGAGGCCACTGGGATGTGGGTCAGGGGGGGATGCTGAGGGCAGGACAAGGGGCTGACAGTGCCCAGCCTGGCTGGGGCTGTGCCAGGAGGCCCCAGTGCCTCAGGACAAGGTGTCTCCTCCCAGCCCTTGGTGGCACAGACCCTGCTGTGCCCAGGGCACCAAGACTTGGCTTCTCCTGGGCACTGCAAGCCCTGCCAGGGCCCTTGGCCATGTCCAGCACAGCTTGTCCTGTGTTGCTGTGTCCCTTCAGGCTGCACACTCTGATCTCACTGCCCCCTGGCTCTGCCCTGCCACTGCCAGCCCTGCTCTGACCTCTGCCCACCCTCATCCTCTGTGTCTGGGGACACACACACATGCACTGAGCTCATCCCCCTCCTTCTGGGTGCTGCTCCTGCCACAGCACTGCCCTGGGAGGGTTCATTCCTCACAGGAGCTGCTGTGTTTGTACTGGAGCATTTTATAGCTCTGCTTCTGCCTCTCTGGCAATTGTCTCTTCAAAGAGCTCTCCAAGGAAAAGATTCATTCAATTGTGGAATAGCAGAGGTGGGAAGAGCCCCCTGAGCCCCCTTGGCCTGGGTGTGGCTGGGATGGAGTTCCCTTTGCCCAGAGCACCCCTGTCCTGCTGTGCTTGGCTCTTGTGGCTGCAGCAGGGCTGGTTCCAGCCCAAGGCTTTGGCTGTCCCTGAGCAGGGCTCGCCCCACATGAGGCTTTTCTGCAACCCGCTCCCCCAATGGGCTGGGGGTGGGCAGGTGTTCCTGGGGGCGCAGGGATGGGACAGCTTGGCTGGACTGACCCAAGGGCTCTTCCATTCCCTGTGATGTCCAGATCAGCAGGGCAATGAGGGGGACAAGAAGGTCTCTGGATTTTCTGTATTAATACATTTGTCTTCCAAAGCAACCACTACAGGTGCTGAACTCTTGTTTTCCCATGGTTTTCTTTGCTTCTGCATTTGGCCTTTGCTTTTTGGTCCCTCCAGTATTAATCTCTCTTTATGATGACCCCCAATGTTTCCACCTTATTTTCTCCTGTTTTCTGATGAAGGAGGGACAGTGACAGAGACACTTGGCTGTCACTTGATGGCCAGAGGGGTTTAACCACAGTCACCCTGCCCAACTCTTCTCTTATGGACACAGCCAGAAATGTCAGGGCTCTGCCAGGTGCCCACCCCTGAGCTGGGCTCATGCCCTCCTCCCAGCCCCAGGGCTGCCCAGGGACACGAGTCCTTCCCTTGCACACACACACAGAGTTCATTGCAGCACGGGCAGGGGCTCCCTGGGCTCTGCTGCCACTGCCAGAGCCTGGCAGGGTCCTCAGCCCTGCGGGTGTCACCCTGCCCTGCTCTGCCCTGTCTGAGGTGTCCCACAGCCAGAGGGATGGACACAGGGAGCTCTGTGCTCAGGAGCTCGTCCCAGCCCTGCACTCAGGGGTTCCCAGGGGATGTTACTCTCTGGAAAGTCCAGGAGCAGCTGAAGGAGTTTGTGCTCACTGGGTTTATGTCCCCTCACACACACAGGATGTTCAGGGCTGTGGAGTGTCCGTGCACTGCAGACACAGACTCCTGACCCGGGCACTTGATGTCCCTCCATGGAGAGAAGAAGAACCTCTGTGACCTGGGGTGAGAGGCCACTGCTGTAGCAGTGCTGGCTTTGCACTGCTGGGACAGCCCCCACCCTGATCACTGCCACACTTCTGCTGGGCACTGCTGGTTTCCTCTGCAGGGCACTGTGCTGGGCACATCCCTGAGAGTAACTGGAAAGGAGATTATAGCTTTCAGGCCCTGCACTGGGGAGATGCCCTTGCATGATGGAAATGCTGCTGCAGAGCCCAGCTCTGTCCCAGCAGTGCCCACAGCCTGTGCCTGCCTGCATTCCCTGGACAGGCACACAGCAGGACAGGGACTGAGCTGGCAGAGCCCTGAGGCCCTAAACCAGCACAGGGGTTCTGAAGGGGAGTGTGGCAGTGAAGGCAGGGGAGGCTATGGAGGAGAAGCCCTGGGGCTCCCTGGAAGTGAGGAACACTGGGGTTCCTTTTTCTCCTCCAGCTCTGCCCAGAGGCACGGACCCTGCAGCTCTAGAAATCAGGGAGGAAAGATGTCAGGCACACATGGCAATACAGAGTTCTTTATTTTGTGTTAGCATATATGTAGTATACATATGCTGGTTTTCCAGTATCTGGGTGCAAAAAGAAAGATAAATATTAAAATAAAAATACTGGAGTCAAACATTGTTCTGTGAACAAATTCACAAAAGTTTAACGCCTATGTAAACGGCAAAAAATACAGGACACAGAGTGAGAATTAAAGAGTAACATCATAAGAGATATGCAGAAGAATGAGAGTTTATTGCTTCTGAAAACCAATTGATATCATTTTCTTCAGGCTATTCCTGACCTCCTGGTTCCTCAGGCTGTAGATAAGGGGGTTCAGGGCTGGAGGCACCACCGAGTACAGAACTGACACTGCCAGATCCAGGGATGGGGAGGAGATGGAGGGGGGCTTCAGGTAGGCAAAGGCTGCAGTGCTGAGGAACAGGGAGACCACGGCCAGGTGAGGGAGGCAGGTGGAAAAGGCTTTGTGCCATCCCTGCTCAGAGGGGATCCTCAGCACAGTCCTAAAGATCTGCACATAGGAGAAAACAATGAACACAAAAGAACCAAATGCTAAACAGGAACCAACAGCAAGAAATCCAAGTTCCCTGAGCTGGGAGTGTGAGCAGGAGAGCTTGAGGATGTGTGGGATTTCACAGAAGAACTGGCCCAGGGCATTGCCGTGGCACAGGGGCAGGGGAAATGTATTGGCCGTGTGCAGCAGAGCATTGAGAAAGGCACTGGCCCAGGCAGCTGCTGCCATGTGGGCACAAGCTCTGCTGCCCAGGAGGGTCCCGTAGTGCAGGGGTTTGCAGATGGACACGTAGCGGTCGTAGCACATGATGGTCAGGAGGGAAACTTCTGCTGAATAGAAAAGGACAAACAGAAACACCTGAGCAGCACATCCTGAGTAGGAGATGGTCCTGGTGTCCCAGAGGGAATTGTGCATGGTTTTGGGCACAGTGGTGCAGATGGAGCCCAGGTCGCTGAGGGCCAGGTTGAGCAGGAAGAAGAACATGGGCGTGTGCAGGTGGTGGCCGCAGGCTACGGCGCTGATGATGAGGCCGTTGCCCAGGAGGGCAGCCAGGGAGATGCCCAGCAAGAGGTAGAAGTGCAGGAGCTGCAGCTGCCGCGTGTCTGCCAATGCCAGCAGGAGGAAGTGGCTGATGGAGCTGCTGTTGGACATTTGCTCTGTCTTGGCATGGGGGTCTGTAGAATAAGTAATCATGCAATACTTCAGTTTGTGGAGAATTTCAAATATCCCAGCACAGCCTGGGGGCACTTTCCCTCCACTGCCTGCCCAGGGCTCTGCTACCTGGAGCTGTCCCTGCCAGCAGCTGCTCCCTGTGCCCAGGACTGGGCCATGTCAGTGCTGCCTGAGCGCAGCTCAGCCCTGGGGGCTCAGCTCTGCCCTGCAGACCCCTCCCAGCTCTGGCACTGCCCAAGGGCAGCTCTGGCTCTGCAGGCTCTGATGGGAATGTCAGAGCAATCCTGAAAAGGACTGGAAAAGCGATGCTGATGCTGCCCTAAGGAACCCTGTGCTTATTTCTGGCACTGCCTGGTATATTCAGATCTCAGAGAATTTTTTTTTTTTTTAAATAATTTTTCTCTGTCGAAAGTGAGTCAGGAATATCTAAGTGCATTTTTCTATCCAGGCATCCCAGAGAAATGGATTAATAAAGCAGGATTTTTTTGTTTTATGCAGACCCTGCCTTGCTGTGCTTATCATTTAATCTACCAGGAAATACCCTGGAGATCAGTGTCATGCTGGGAGCATCCCTTAACAATGCAGCATCCTCACCACACAACAGAAACTCTTCCAAGCCTTACCAGCTGTCTCCTCCCACCCAGATCTGGTCCCACAGTGCTTAGAGCAGCTGCCAGGGCTGGCTGAGAGCTGTCCCGGGCAGGCAGCAGAGTCCCTGCCCCAGCAAAGTGCCCTGGGCTGCAGGACCCTGCTCTGCAGGACAGCCCTGGGCACCCCTGGCTGCTCTGCACAAGAGACAATCAGAGAATGTACTCACAGCGTCTGGAGGCATTGGGATGTTCCAGCTTTAGGAGATGGCTCCAGGAGCTGCAGCTGCCTTGTCCTGCAGCCAGAGGTTCCTGTGCCAAGGGCTGGCAGTGATTCTCCCCCAGTCACTTCTCAGCAACTTCACAGCCCTGACTGATTGAAAATATCTCTGTCTCTGTGCTGTGCCCGGGGTGGCCGCAGACAGTGCCCTCAGCCCTGCTGGGTTGGGAGAGGAGCTGCTCCTGAGGATGTGTTATTTTGAAGCTCTTCTTGATTGCCAGGAGTTCCTTCTGTTCCAGGAGCCCAGCCCAGCTCAGCAGAACAGACACAGCACAAGGACTTCTCTTGTGGGTTGGGTGCTCAGGCCCTGAACATCACTCCCTGAGAGGGAGTTGAAGAAATCTCTCAAGAATTCAAAGTCACAATCAATCTCCAACGTTTCTTCAAGTTTTAATGGGTCCCACTGAGGGACAAGACTGAGAAAGTGTCCCCAGGTTCCAGTTAGAGCAGAACACTGGAGGCAGTGATGACAGCTGGGGACAAACAAGGCAAAGGTGTCTCTGGGGCTGAGCAAAGCTGGATGTGTTTCAGGAATGCAAAGGGCCAAGGCCTGAGCCCCAGCCCCTGGCCAGGCAGATCCTGTCCCTCCCTCCTTGCTCAGGGCTCTTCCCGGGATGGGCACTGGCATGTGGGGATGTGCAGTGCCAAGGGCAGGAGCATGGGGCGGCCCCTGCCAGGCTGCTGAGCAGGGACAAGGAGGCCATGAGGCCCCAGGCCTGCAAGGGTCACTTGTCTCCTGCTCCTGGCTCAGGCCCAGGCCCAGCAGCCATGGCCAAAGTGCTGCCCAAGTTGCCTCTGTCAGGGCCTGGCAGCTGCTGCCCATGCCTGTGCCCTGTGCAGCCCAGGCTGTGCTACGGTGTCCCTGCCCTGCACCTCTGTCCCTGCAGGCTGTGCTCATCCCCCGGCTGCCCCACCTGGCTGGCCCCTTCCTTTGCTGACAGCTCTGCCTCCTGCCTGCCTCTGCCTGCCCACACAAAGCCTTGGGCTGACCCAGGCTCTTTCTGAGGGATGTGATTCTCCACAGCCCTGCCCTGGCAGGGAAATTCCTTGTTCTTTTTTCCCAGTCTGGGCCTCCCAAGCTGCCCTTTGCATTAACTCTTTCTTTCTCTGGCTGTACTCTACGATGTCAAAAGGATCCACCATCTCTGATCCACCCTTCAGTCCCTCCCAGGGCTCTCCCCTTCTGTCCTCAGTCTGCACCCCACTGAGCACAGAGCTCCTCTGTCCCTATACAGTGCTCATGTGCTTGAGGACATGGGCGCCTGGACAAGAAGGACGGTTCTTTTCTACAGGAAGGAAACCACAGAGCCCCAGGGTTTTGAAGGCAGATGAGAGGCAGGCACTGGAGGCCAAGGTAAGCCAGACCTGTCTGTCCTTGCAGCTTTTGTCTGAAAGCAACCCTTGGATATTTGGGGAGTTTTGGAGGTGCAATTCCATTTCAGCCATATGTAGCAGTGTATTTCTATAGCCATGGGTGCCTGGACCAGAATGACAGCTCTTCTGCACAGGAAGGAAAGGGCAGAGCCCCAGTGTTTCACAGGCAGATGAGAGCTGGTCTTCAGGAATCCAAGGGAACCTAGACAGTCCTGGCAGCTTTTATCTGGGAGCTCTCTTGGATATAAGGAATTTTGGAGGCAGATTCCTAGTTTTGGCTATGGATGCCTGCACATGAGAGATGTTTCTTTCCATGGAAAGAAAAGCACAGCCCCCCCAGTGTTTTGACGGCAGATGAGAGGTTGCCCCCCCAGATGCCAAGGCCATCTAGAGCTGTCTGTTCTGGCAGATTTCATATTGGAAAAATCTTTTGATATAATCAAATATGGAGGTAGAATCCCAATTTCAGCCATGAACCCCTGGAGGAGAAGGAGAGTTCTTTCCCAGAGGAAGGAAAACATGGAGCTCCATGGCTTCAGGGCCGGATGAATAGCAACCCTCCACATGCCAAGGTCAGCCGGACCAGCCAGGCTAAGCCAGCAAGACTTGTTCCATGTTCTTGGATCCTGGGGGCCCTGCAGCAGAACTTTGTTTCCAGAAGGCCCAGCGATACCACAGTGGTCTCCTTGGCTCTGCAGTGGCACAATGGCCCCTTGCTTCCATGAGGCCATGCAGTGCCAAAATGGTTTCCTTGGTTCCATGGGACTGTGCAGAGTGCCACAATGGCCCCTTGGTTCTATTGGGCTCCCCAAGATCACAATGGACCCTTGGACCCACAGGCATGGCTGTGTCACACTGACCCCTTGGTGCCATGGGGACCCATAGTGTCACACTGGCCCCTTGGTGCCATGGGGACCCATAGTGTCACACTGGCCCCTTGGTGCCATGAGGACTCAGAGTGCCAGAATGGTCTCATTGCTTCCATGAGTCCCTGCAGTGTCACAAAGAGCTCCTTGGTTCCACAAGGGCCTGCAGAGCCCCTTGATTCAACAAGGCCTCAAAGTGCCAGAATGGTCTCCAGGACTCCATGATGCCCCACAGTGTCACAAGGACACCTTGGCTCCATGAAACCCTGAAATAGGGAATGGCCCCTTGATTCCATTGGGCTCCTCCCTGTCACATGAGTTCTTAGTTCCACCGCACCCTGTAGTGCCACAATGGTCTCCTTGGTTCCAAAGAGTCAGAATCTCTCGGTGGTCTCACGGAGCCCCACTATGATCCCCTTGATTCCATGAGGCCCCGCCGTGCTACAATGACCCTTAGGTTAAATGGCCCCTTGGTTCCAGTGAGTCCTGAAGTGTCATAATGGTCTCCATGGTTCCACGAGGGCCCAGAATGTCACAATGGACTTTTGGTTCCATGAGCTTTCGTACAGCCAACAGCAGTGTCCTTGGCTCCACAGTGTCACAAGGGACCCTTTGTTCCATGAGGTTCAGTAGAGTGAGATGGACACCTTGATTCCATGAGGTTCTGTAATGTCCCAATGGACTCCTTGGTTCCATGGCCCTGCTGTCCAGAATTGCCCCTTGGTTCCATGAGGTTCTGAACTGTCAGCAGGAATCACCTTGGTTCTGCAGTGTCATAACCAACCCTTGGTTCCATGAGGTGCCAGGCCTCCCACAGCCTCTCAGAGACCCTTCTCCCCCTCACGGCCCCTCACAGCCCCAGGCCTGGGGCTCCTCCCAAAGGAGAAGGGGTCGGGCCCTGCTTGTTCTCCTTTTATTTCAGTCCCTTCACAGCCACGAGTGAAGAAAGGCTGAAATGGAGCCTTTCCCCAGCATTTCCCTCGGGGTTCATTGCGGGCTGAAGCTCTGTGCTGGCGCTGGCCCGAGCGCCACCATCCCTGCAGCCGCCAGGCCTTTGCTGTCCCCCCGTGTCCGTTCCCTGTCCCCGAGTCCCGCCCGGCTCTGGCAGCAGCAGCAGCCGCAGCGCAGGGGGCGCCGGCCCGGCCCAGCCGGGGCTCCCGGCCAGGAGCAGCAGCAGCGCCGGCCCCTTCCCGCCTGCTCCTGCCTCGGCTCCCGAGGGCTTTTTCCAGCTCAGCTCTGGAGTAGAGCAGAAATCACCCACACCCAGCCCTGACTGTGCAGGGCCCGCCTGTGCTGCCCTGACCCAGCCCTCAGAGAAAGAAAGGATCGGGTTCCAGCGCTGTTTTCAGCACTGCTTTACTCACCCTGAGGTGACAGCAGGAGGCTGCTGCTGCCTTTGCCTTGGCAATTGGAGATCATGGCTGCTCTTGCCGCTTGAAATTTATCTGTAAAACTGCAATCGCCTTTTTTGATCAGTGCTACCCAGAGTGCTTTTTTCGTGATGGTGAATGTGGGAATTCTTAAAATCAGAGGATTTTGGGAAAGCTGAAAAAGGCAGGCTTCAGAGACAGCCGAACTGTGATTAGAGCTGAGCTGTAACCAGGAGATAGGGCAGCAGAAAAGTTAAATAAGAAGTGGGAAAGTATGGACAAATAGAACAATAGTTTGTGTATTAACGCTTGGCTAGAAAAACTCCCTAAGCTGCAGAAAAGTATATCTAGCCTGATATTAGGAAGTACTGAGCTTAATAAATGAGCTCTGAGCATTTTGTTTTAAGGCTTAGAAGCAGGTATTGTATTCGAAATAATCAGGTATTGTTTTAACCGAAGGTACGTGTGCTTATAATGGTTGGATAGAACTACTGTCAATATGCTTCTGCTTTGTGTGATTGGTCAAAAAACTTTTAAAGTAAGTTGTAACATTGAGTTCTTTGTCTGCTGCTGAGGAGACAAACTGCCGGCATCTTCCCATTGTCATAACCATGTAATGAGACTGATGCTGGAAAATAAACACCTCAAGACACATTCCTCAGCAGTCCGGTCCTGTTTGTGATTTTGTACATAGACCCCCGGCCGGCAATAGGTGAACTCAGGCTTTTGGTCACAGGCATCATGATTAGCAGATCTTGAAATCCCCTAAAGTCCCTGAGCACTAAGTCAAGGAGAATTAAAGCCACACAGACCACATTTGCAGTGCTCAAACACGGCCCTGTTGCTGCTGCTGCTGAAATAAAATCATCTGATAGAGGCCATCACAGAAATTGCCTCTCAAGTGTCAAATCAAATGAAAAAATCCACCAGGAGAAAGAGAAACCAGAACTTCTCGACTCACTTCATTGTTTCTCCTTCTGAGCAGCAGCAGCAGCAGCAAGTGGAGATGCGCAGAGGTATTTCCAGCTGCTGCTGATCCCAGCTGGAGCCCAGCCTGCTGCCCAGTCCCAGCGGGAAGCTGAGCCCAGCCCGGGGAGCTCCCGCAGTGTCGGGAGCTCAGCGCACGCGGGGCCAGGCCCAGAGCCCCGGGCACGGCCGCCCATTGCGGGGCAGCGGCGCAGACGGAATGTCCTGCGGCCCAAACCTCCTGCTCCTGCCACACAGCGCCAGCGCTCTCCCCCTCCTCCTCCTCTCCCAGCACGGCACAAATTCCAGCTCGGAGGAGGCTTCCCCAGAGAGGGCTCAGGCTCCTGCTTCAGCCTCAGGGTCCCTGCAGAGGAACAGGGCATCTTTCAGGCACTTCCACAAGCTCTGGGCTGCCATTTCATGGGCAATCTGGGATGAAAATGGACTTGTTAGGAAGCACAAAAGCAGAGGGAATTGATCAGAAATTATTAGGAAAAAAATGACCCTTCTTAGAGACAAAGTTCGCAAAGTCATTCCATGCATTTCTCCTTTTCAAATTCTTCCAGTCATCTCCTGACAGGTCCAGCATGTTCTGGTACTTTTCATGAACTGACTGTACTCTTGATTCATATCAATGCATGAGATGTAGAAGCATCTGAACTGAACACTGAGACAAACTCCCTCTGTCAGCCCATTTTCATCTTCTAGCTCACTTTCCGTATGTCCACAGGCATCTTGGAATGATTATCCCACAGCTCTCCATTTCTGGCTGCAGGCTCTGGAGATTCTTTCTCTGCATTCAGTCAGGTTTGCATTCCCTAATAATTCCTGGTAGCCCATCATGTTTTCTTAAGGTAGAACAGTAACATTGAAAACCTCACCAATGGCACAACTGCCCAGCCCACAAGGAAAAGAAAGAAGAAGCTGTCAAGTTCTTCAAATATTTGTCCTGCTTTGCTGCAAGAGTCGTGCTGCACGCACGGTGTGGAAAGCCAAGAGGAGCTGCAGTTGGTGGCACATCTTGTGACAGAAGCTGCACCTCGTTCTCCAGGAAAGATTCTTGGAAAGAGCAAAGAGGACTGAGGAGCAGATGATGGGAAAACTGAAAGAGCTTTTAAGAAATTCAAAGAAAACAGAAAGAAACCATCTGAGATGTTTTACTCGATTTATTTTTATGCTCCCCTTTTCCATCTTGCACTACTTCTCCATCCATTAATTCCAAATGGATCTCACTTCTAAGCTCAATGACTTGGCAAGTTGTAGACACTGTCAAATACCATGAGCTACACCCAGTTTGCCTTCCCCTGGATTTCTCTGGAAAGCAATGCTGGAGAGGTAAGTGCAGTGCCTGGGTCACATACAAATTCAGCATTCAGGGAATGTGCTCCGATAGTGTTTGACCCTCAGCAGGGACAATGCACAGCAGGGACCGAGGGGATTCCTGTGCTGCTGTGCAGGAGTGCAGACTCTGGGTCTTGGCTGAACACGGCCAAGTTCCCGTGTTTGGACAGGCTCAGGGGCTGCCCCCGGGGAGCGCGGGGCTCGGCGCGGGGGCCAGTGGGCAACGGACAAACGGACACGGGGACAAACGGCCCCGGCGCTTCAGTTGCAGCGGCAGCAGCAGCAGCGAAAGCAGCAGCGAAAGCAGCAGCAAAAGCAGCGACTTTGCCGAGCCCCTCTTGCTTGTCCTCTCCCTCTCCCGCAGTCCCGCTTGTCCCGCAGTCCCGCTTGTCTCTCCCTCTCCCGGTCTCCCTTTCCCGAGGTCCCCTCCTCTCCCAGTCTCTCTCCCCTTGCCCGGTCGGGCCATGCCCCCGGCCCGCCCCCGGCCCCGGGCGGGGCTGCCCCGTCCCCGGCCCCGGGCGTCCCGCCGCGGTCTCGCCTCCGGCCGGCTCTGGTCGTACTGGCGGTGGCGCTGCTGGGCGGGCATCAGTGCCTGGGACAGGGGCGGCATCGCCTCCCTTTGGCTCCGCCTGGCCCGAGCCTGGCCCCGGCTCCGGCCCCGGCCCCGGCCCCGGCCCCGGCCCCGGCCCCGGCCCCGGCCCCAGCCCCGGCCCCTCCCGGGGCCCGCGGAGGACACAGGCGGCGCGGCCGCTCCCGCCACCTCCGCTCCTGCTTGCCCGGCCCGAGCTCCGCCACTCGGCAGCGCGGCCGCCGGCCCCGAGCCGCCGCTGTCCCGCTGCAGGGAGCGAACGCCTGGGGATGGCCGGCCTGGGGCGCTTGAGGGGCGCTCGGGGGCCGTTGCCGGCCCCGGGCCGAGCGCTGACAGCCGCGTCCCGCCGGCAGGGAAGGCGCAGCAGGGCCTGAAGGAGCAGTACCGGCTGGGCTCGCTGCTGGGGCGCGGCGGCTTCGGCAGCGTCTTCGCGGCCACGCGGCTCTCGGACGGTGCCCCGGTGAGCGGCGGGCGCAGGAGAAGGAGGAGGAGGAGGGGGCGGAGGAGGAGGAGGGCGGAGGATGGGGCTGAGCAAGGCGGGCGGCGAACTCAGCCCGCTGCTTCCCTTGGCTTGCAGGTGGCCATCAAAAGGGTGCCACGGGAGCGCGTCCGGCACTGGGGCGAGCTGGTGAGTGAGTGGGGCCAGCGGGAGCAGCCGGGCCATGCCGAGCGGGGATGAGCCGAGGCCCGACAGGGTGGAAGCCTCCAGGACGCCTCGAGGGAGAGCGGGCGTGGGGCCAGCGCAGGGCACAGAGCATCCCAGGCTGGCTGAGGGCTTCCTGAGCCCCGGCACGGCATCAGCCCCACTGACGGCATCGTGCTCCTCCCGCAGCCCGACGGCACCAGCGCACCCCTGGAGATCGTGCTGCTGGCCAAGGTGTCCACTGGCTTCCCTGGTGTGGTCCAGCTGCTGGAGTGGCTTGAGCTCCCCAACGATGTCTTGATGGTGCTGGAGCGCCCGGAGCGGTGTCAGGACCTGCAGCATTTCATTCGGGCACGGGGCTTCCTGCCCGAGGAGGTGGCGCGGGAGCTGTTCCGCCAGGTGCTGGAGGCCGTGCGGCACTGCACCAGCTGCGGGGTCCTGCACAGGGACATCAAACCAGAGAACATCCTGGTTGACCTGGCCACCGGGCAGGCCAAATTGATTGACTTTGGCTGTGGCACCTACCTGCAGGACACAGCCTACACTCACTTTGCAGGTGAGCCCACACAGGGTGTGCTCCTGGTCCCAGCATCTCATGGCCCAACATCTCACAGCCCAAGCTGGGTGTGGCAGTGGGGATTCTCCCTTCTGCAGCCCTTCATGGCACTGAGACTTCAGCCAAGTTGCTTTTGAGCAGGGCTGGGTGTGGAGCCAGCTTCCAGCCCTGCAGGCAGCCTTTGCCCACCACTCTGCCCAGGACTGGGGCTAGGGCAGCCAGCCCAACAAAAACACCCGTGGGTGGGGGTAGCCGAGAGGGGGGGTCGGAACCAGGGCCCCAGCCAGTTTGGTGTGCTGGTGAGAAAGGGCTTGGACTGTTCCACTCGCCTGGTTTGTTTTGGGTTCATAATGTTTTTTGGAGCAATGCAGGCAGGGAGGATGCAGGCATGGTTTTTCCCCCAGCACTGAGTGGTTTCTTCCTTGTTATGGTGGGGCCTTGCCAGGGCTTCCACTGCCCTCTTCCAACCCCAAGTCTGTACACAAGTCTCAGGTGCTGGTGAGAGGGCAGTGCGTCACACCCCATGTGCCACTGGAGCAGGGATGCTGGGGCCAGGCTCTGGGAGCAGCAGCATCCCCCTGATGAACTCCATCTGTATTCCATAGGAACACGGTCATACAGCCCCCCGGAATGGACCCACTTTGGCTGGTACTATGGCAGGCCAGCTACCATCTGGTCCCTGGGCATCCTGCTGCACCAGATGGTCTGTGGGGAGCATCCTTTCAGGAGGGGCCAGAACATCAGCTGGGACCATCAACTCTCGCTGCCACAAGGGCTCTCTCAAGGTGGATCCTCATCTCTGGGCACGGGGGAATACCAGTGCTGGGAGACAGCAGCGGGCTTGTGAGCATCCTGCTCTGGCAGCTGCTGAGGAGGTGGCACATGTCCTGCTCTCCTGCTCTCCTCCAAACCAGGGAATGGATGGGAAAGCTTAGGCCCAGCTCTGAGCACATCCAGCATGGCCTGGGCACGGGAATAGTGGGGCAAAGCCAACAGGAGCCTTCTCCAACTGACCGGTGGTTTGTGGTTTCTCTGCCCAGAGTGCCAAGATCTGATCAGGCGGTGTTTATCCATGCTGGACTTGGACAGACCCTCATTAGAAGAGCTGCTCTGTCATCCTTGGATGCAGGATATTCATCTGCACTAGAAGAAGGGAGAGAGCCACAGGCACACTGTGATGCAGGGCCCTGGTAAGTTACAGCTCCACACATGCCTTGGCAGTCAGAAGCAAAGGAAGCCAGACTTTTTTGTCCTGCCCGTGTCACTGCCCAGGGCTCATCAGATGGGAACACAGAGCCCTTGTGCTGGAGCTGAGCTGCTCTGCCCAGCACTGGTGGCCACCATCTGAGCTGGTTTTGCTTGTCCTGGTTCCCTGACCGCTGGGGCCTTGGGCAGAACCTGAGAGCCTGGTCTCACCCCAGGGAAGGAGAAGGAGCCCCTGGAGAAGCTGTACCAGGTGGGACTGCTTCTGCTGGAGACAGCGAGGATGACATCAAGGATGGCAACCTCTTCCTGGACCTGGCCACTGGCCAGCTGAAGATGATGGACCTTGATTGTGGCACCTTCTTCAAAGCCAGGCTCCACAGCAAATTTACAGATGAGTCCACACCCAGGGGGATGCTCCCACATTTGGGCATTGCACAGCCTGGCGGGGAACCAAAGGTTCCCCCTTTGCTGGGGCAGATGCAGCTGATCCTTCAGTCGCCTGCCCAGCTGGTTTTGGCAGGGCTGGGGGGATGGGCTGGGCTGGGTACGAAATGGGAGTGGGCTCCTGGCCCTGCCAACAGCCCCCAGCCCCCACCGTGCCCCGGGCTGGGGCTGGGGCAGCCAGCCCGACACAAACAAACCCCATGGTGGGAGCAGAGGTGGGACTCCAGAACCTGTGCTGTGGCTGCTTTGCTGTGCAGGCAAGGAAGGGTTTGGGCTGCTCCACTGCCCTTGTTTGCTTTGGGATCAGCGTTATTGTGGGGGGCAGTGCAGGGGGGAAGGGAGAAAGCCTGGGCTTCCCTTCCCCGTGTGTGGGTTTTTCCTTGCATGCAGGGGTTGGGCCTTCCTCAAGGCCCTGGCAGAGATAAGATTTTTTTACCTTTTTTCTTGTTTCCCCTTTTTGTCTGTAATCTATTTTCAATAATTTGTTGTTTGTTTTTCTAGATGAAGCCTTATAGGTTGGGTCCAGTCTGGATCAGGAAGTGCTTGGGACCAGCTGCAGTGTGGATGGGCCGTGCCCTTGGAGAAGGCTGAGGACATCGTTTGGGACCAGCTTTTCTTCCAGCAGGGGAGGGCGTGAGGTGGGTCCCTGTCTGCCTGGCATGGTGGGATCAGAGCTTCTGGGAGATGGCAGCGAGCACAGGAGCCTCCTGCTCTGGGCAGCTGCTGAGGAGGTGGATGTGCCCTGGCTGGCTGCAGGCTGGGCACACGTCCTGCCCTCCTGCCCTGCTGCCAAAAGCAGCAGTGATGGGCAGCTCTGGGCACCGCTCTGAGCACGGCCAGCATGGCCTGGGCACCGTGGGCAGCTGGGACAAGGGCACAGGAGCCTTCAGCTGACGGGCAGTTTCTGCTTTCTCTCCTTGCAGCCGGGCTCTGCAGGTGCTGAGGCTGCTCTGGGCTCTGCCAGGGCTCTGCTGGAGCTCAGCACCAGGCTGGAATCAGCCAAAGAAGAAATGGTGTGACCTGCAGCACAGACTTGCTTGAGCATTTTGGCAGCACAGCTCAAGTTTGCAGAGTGTACACCTCCATGGGAAAAGATGACACCCCCCAAAAAATAAATTTGTTCAATAACTTCTGAAATGAAATCAATCTGGGATGCCCCTCAAATGACATTTCTCAGCTTGCTCAAGCTGTAGCTCAGCCCTTCTCTGAACAGTTCTCTCCCCATCTGCCTCTTACTACTGCTCCCTCTTTTCCCTCGGTGAGTTCCCAGCCCATTGCAGCCTGTATCACACTGTTGCCTTCCTTGGTGCCCCTCACCACGAGGAAGGCTGAGCCCCAGGCTTAGGGATGCATCCTGTCACTGGCTGAGGAGCAGCAATGTCTCAGAGGTCCCATGGGATTTTGGTGTCATTGAGAGCCACTCTCCAGCCCTCAGCTCTGCTCACTGCTGAGCTCCCACTCCCTTTCCCTTGTCCTTCCTGCAGGATGAGCTCTCTGAATCCCCTTGAGCCTCTCCACCCTTCCCAGCCCACACACCCACCTCAGTAAGGCCGAAGCTGAAGCTGCTCTGTCTCCTCTGGTGTACAGGGTGATCTTGACCCCCAATGAGTTGCAGCTGGACCAGTTGCTGAAGATTGGAGGTGGGCCTGATCTTGACAGGCCACACCTGCAACCAACAAGAACTAGTGATATATAAGAGTAAGGGAAGAGGAGTGAGAGGAGTCAGATTACTACTGCAAGGAGCTGGAACAGTCAGTGTGTAGAGGGACTGCCTGTGAGGAACATCAAGAAGGTGTGAAGCTCTGACAATACGAAATCCTTGCTCTATGATGACGCTAGAATTTGTGTTATCTAAGACAACACTCTGGCACACCATCCAGTCCCCTGTGCAGGGAGCCCCAGCCCCAGAGCACAGCACACAACAGTGCAGTCCGGGCTGGAGCAGCTGCCCGACAGGCCTGGCTTGGCTCTTTGTGGCAAGGGAATGCTCCCTGTTTCCAGCTGTCCCTGCAGGATGGCCCCAGGGCAGAGCCCAGCTGGGCTCCCACTGCAGCCCCTGGAGCTTGGGGCAGACAGTGCTCCCAGAGCTGAGGTTCCTGGGGAGCACCCGGAGCTGTGCCTTGCACTCTGCTGCCATGTGTCACAGTGCAGGCTGGCTAGTGCTGTGTGAATGCACCAGCCCCTGGTTTGACTGACAGGGGCCTTGCCCAGTCACATCTCTGCCAAGGCTGCAGCATTTCACTGGGCAGAACCTGACAAGGCATAGAGAGCAGAGCAATGAAATTACCCAGACTGGGTTTTTCAAAGGCACTTTAGAAGGAAGGGCTTGAGAATAAATGCTCTCTGTTTGCCACATGAACATTGGGGAGAGTTAGTGTCTTTGTCTTCAACCCACTCCCCCTCCAGCCAACGTTACAGCCACCCACTCCCTCACACATCCCCCTCATGCCTTCCCACTGCTGTGTCCTGTCAGGGCTTCTGCAGCCCCTCGTCCCTTCATGGCCCAATCCCCTCAGGGTCTCCCCCAGCCCAGCCAACCTGCCCGGCAGCAGCGCCGCAGCCCCACAGCAGCTGCAGAGGAGCCCCATCCAGAGGCACCTCGGAGCCCTCAGCAATCCAGCAAGCAGCACACGGGCAGGAGGACACAGATGGCGCTTCCTGCCTGGGACAGGGCTTGTGGCCATCTCCAGGCACCGCTCTCACAGGGATCTCTGCAGCTCCAGCCCCTGCCCACCCGCTCTGTTGGCAGCACAAAGGCTTCAGCAGAACTACCAAAGGCCAAGGGGCTTCTGGCCATTTTCCCTGCAACACAGCATGCTGGGACAGCTTGCTGAGCCCAAGCACCCTTTTCCCCCTCTTCCCCTATGCCCTGCAGACCCTGGGAAGCAAAAGAAAGCTCCCGGGAGTCTGTGTATTATAACACATTCTATATTCATATACTAAAGAAAAAACAAAAATAAAAGAACAATCATGAAGAAAGAGAATATTCCCGCTGGCTTAGGTGGCCCCAGCAGACAGAGCCTCTGGGCTCAGCTCTCTGCAGATCTCCAGCAGCGCAGCCAGCCAAGCCCCGACAGACGAGGCCGTGTCCTCCATGCCCTGCAGAGCTGATCCTGCAGCCTCTGGAAGACGGAAGATCGCTCACTCTGGAGTGACTGGAGGACATTCAGTGTATGAAGTGCCATGTGTGACGTGGCACTGCTGGTGTCCTCTGTCAGGTGTTCAAGGGCTGAAAGAGAGAGGAACAGAGCCACGGTCAGATCCCGAACCTGAGAGAACCCGAGGAGAGTCCCCTGCCAGGGCCATTCCAGCCGGCTCTAGCCATGGCCGGGAGGGAGCAGGGACCAATGGGACCAGCCCGAAGCTCCTGGCCACGAATCCCCCATGTGGCCCTGAAATCTTTGTGTGCTCTGCCCACGCCGCCCCTCGTCCGCAAAGGGAGCAGAGCCCTCCGCAGCCGGGGCAGGGCTTGCAGCTCCCCCTGTCAGCCCCTGCTGTCCGCACGCTGCCCTCACTCACCACTGCAGATGAGCCGGAGCTCTTCCTTCTTCCCCCTCAGGTGCCGCCCGGCCATCCCTGGGAACACAGAGCCTGTCACAGCCCCAGCGGCACAGCTCCCTGCCAGCGGCGCTGCTGGCACTGTGGCCACACGGCCTGCTGGCCCGGCAGGGCTCAGCCCAGCCCCTGCTGCACGCTGCCGCCCCAGGGCACGGCTGCGAGAGGGCGGCAGCAGCGCCGGGGCCAGGCGGGGCTCGATGGTGCCGGGCCCGGGTGGCGCTGCCGGGGCAGCAGGTGGGGCTGGGGCCGAGCTGTGGCAGGGCCGGGAGGGAGCCCGGGCTTGTGGCTCACCAATGAACCTGATGGCCACCACTTGCAGGGACTCCTGTGGGCTCTGCAGGTAGAGCAGGGCCCGGCGCAGGTGCTCGGCTGCTCTGCTCCCGTGGTCTGCCAGCTGGAGAGAGCAGCAGGAGGGAAGGGTTGGCGCGAGCTCAGCCTCTCAGCCGGGCGATGCCTGCGCCCAGCCCCAGCCTCCCCTGCCTGCACAGCCCTGAGGCGCGGCCAGCAGCTGCTGGTGCCGGGCTCTGGAGGGGCAGAGGGCCGGCTGCTGCCCGGGGAGCCGCGGTGCCGGCCCGCCCCACAGCTCCGCTGGGCCAGGGCTCCATCGGAGCCTGGCTCAGGCCCACAGGAGCCTGGAGAAGAGCCCGCACAGCCGCTGGGTGCAGCAGCGGGCAGGGGCACAGCTACCAGCCCCACACTCAGAGCACCGCCCCCGGGGGCCTTCTCCAGGCTGAGGCTGGGGCTTGCAGGCCATCCTTACCAGGCACTTGGTGAACTTCCACGGCTTCTGGTTCTTCACCAGTCTTTCAAGATCCCTCCTCTTCAGGAACTTGACCACACAAAGCAGCGTTTCCTGAGAAGCCTGGAGAGCAGCAGAGATGCGGAGATGGCCCCACAGCCCAGGGTGCAGGACTCACGTCCCTGTGCCAAGGCCTGGAGGAGGCTGCAGCCTAGCAGGCGCCAGGGCAGGAGGCAGCCGAGCCCCCTGCCAGGGGGACAGCAGCAACACACGAGTCCTCACCTGTGCCACACGCCGATTCTCATCATGGCAGTGGAAGAAGAGTGGCAGCAGGCTCTGGCGCAGGGGTGTCTTCAGGGCCTTTTTTTTCTTTTCCAGTGGAAGAGTCACCAAGGTTCTGAAGAGCAGTATGGAGAGCAGCTGCACCTGGCTATTATTCTGTATTGAAGGAAGAAAAGAAGACCTTAGCATTGGCTGCACGGGGCTCAGCTTGGCCCAGGCCTGCAAATCCACAAGGCACAGTGCCAGGGAAGCACCCAGTGGCCGTGACTGGGGGCAGCGAGCCTTACGTGGTCAAAGAGTGGCAGGAGTGCCTCAAGCAGCTGCAGTGTGATGGGGCTGGGCATCAGCATGTCATTGTCCAAGATGATAAAGCTGAGAAGCATGACTGTCATGCTAACTATCTCTCCATCTGCGTCCCACAGGAGCTCCACAAGACTTTCAGTCAGGCTCCACATTTTTTCGGTCTGTGTGGAACACAAGTTTGTGAAACGCCATCCTGCTGCTGCAGGGCCCAGAGGCCAAAGGCCTGTCCTGAAGCACTCGGGCAGCTGAACTGGGAGGCAGGAGAGCTGGGAGCAACTGCCCCAGCACCCAAAGCTCAGCCAAGCCCAAGGGACTGCATTCCCCAGCTCAGCCTCTGCTGCTGCCCCCTTCTCACCATTGAGGGCTCCTCAATGAGCTCCAGAAGGGCCCTGAGCGCCAGGCGACGCCTCTCCCTGCACTCGCTCTGCAGCTGCCTTGACAAGATTTCCAGGACTCTGTTAGCACCGCGTTCACTCAGGTCCAGGAACTCGAGGACCTGAAAGGCACAGGGCAGTGACAGGGGACCCGGCCGGCAGGAGCCCAGAACCGCACAGGGCTGGGCCCAGGCAGCAGCACAGGGTGCGGGCACCGTCCCAGGCAGCTGTGGCTCCGAGAGGGCAGAGAGCTGGGAGGCAGCTGAGCCAGGCAGTGCTGGCCATCAGGCTCACCTCCACAAGGAACGCCAGGGCGGGCAGATCCCAGCGTGGCTCCCGTGTGCTGAGCAGCCGGAGCAGGTAGCGAGCGATCCGGGAACACAAGGGGATGGAGACACAGCACATCTCCCTATCAGGAGAAAAAGGAACCAAGACTGTGAGCCAGGGGGACAAATGTTTCCCAGGACTGACTCACAGAGGTCTGGTCTTTCCCCAGCATCCTGCAAGTGCACCTGGGATATTTCGGAGGTGGCCCCTTTTGTCCACCCTCCTCTCCCAGCCTTTTCCAGTCTGCTTGGCCGTCCCTCAGTGACAAGGCCCTCTGGGCTACAACCAGGGGGACTGTGTTGGAAACCCAGGGAACAGAGCACAAATGTCAGAGGCAGTGGGGAGAAGGGGGTCTCACCTGGCCAGCAGACCCACGGCATAGTGGTGGGTGTCAGCACAGAGCAGCGTGTCCCAGCCACCCCTGCGTTCCATTGCCACCACCACATCCTCCTGCTGCATTCGGCAGAGCAGGGACTTCAGAGTCTGCACTGCAAACCTGCGTGCAGAGCAAAGCCCAGGTCACACTGGGAGCACTGGCTCCTGCCCAGGGTCGTGGCAGGGACAGGAGGACTGGGATGAGCACCTGCTGGGGCTGGTGGCAAGGCCATGTTGCTCCTGGCATCCTTTCCAGAAGGTATCGACCTCCTCTGGCACATCCAGAGTGCTGAAGAACACTTGGAAGAGCAGATGCACAAGGAGGCGGGGGAAATACACCGTCACCATATGTGGGACACAGGGCACCTGGAGGATCTTCCACATCACCACAGCTGCCTGCAAAGGACAAAGCCCCCCAAGACAGCCCTCAGTGCCGAGGTGTCCGTGTGGCAGGGCCTGAGCAGGGGAGGGAGAGGCCAGGAGAGAGGCAGGGGGAGCACGGGGCCTGGTGCCCCTGAAGCTGCTCCTGGGCCAGGTTTCAGCCCAGTCCCTGAGGCAGGGAGATGCAGTGGGGGAAGGAAGATGGAGAGCTGCTGGAGAGGTGGCCGTGGGGCCAGCAAAGGCCAGTTGCAGAAACTCACAGCCAGGGCAAAGACACCCGTTTTGTCCCCATCCGAGGTGCACGTGCTGTGCTCTGGCCAGCTCCCCAGCACATCCAGGAGTATCAGCAGCACCGGCTCCGCAGTCCTGGGCGAGCACATGATGCTCTTCCACATGGTCAAAGCAGCTCTGTGGGGTTAGAGCTCTGTCTCAGGGGGCTCTCAGACACAGCATCAGGGCCTGGGCAGCAGTGGGGATCTGAGCTGGCTTCCAGCTCTGCCTCTGCCCACTGGCCCTCACCAGCAGCACCCAGGCAGCCCAGCCCTATGGGGACAGTCCCCTGAGGGGTGGCAAGGGAGCGTGGCAGCAGGCTCGGGGGCTGACGTGCAAGGGCTGGCAAAGAGAACAGCCAGAGGGCCCTGGAACTCTCTGTTGGTCAGACACCTGCAACAGGCTGTACAGGCTGATGGGCTGGGGAGCCGTGACCCCTCTGGGCAGGTGGGCCCCATACCTGTCACAGCACGAGGACACACGCAGGAGCGTCATGACTACGTCAGCGGGCTGTGCTTCAGTGAGATCCAGCAGGGTCCTGTTCAGCCTGTGCTCAGCAAACTGATTGGCCAGGAGCCACTGGTGGATGTACCTGACCAGGGCGGGCACCTGGAAAGGGCACAGGGTGACTTGGAAAGCTGCCAGAGGGAGGAATGTCCCCAGCTTCCCCAGAGAAGTGCTGCCCTTCCCAACACACTGCCATGTGGCCTCAAAGGTTTCCAGTGACCAGAAGGCGTGGCTTGGGAGGCCAAGCAATTCCTGGGAGGATCAAACCCTGGCTACAGGCTGCTTACTTGCTTTGGACTGGAAAAGCCCTCCTCTACGAGCATATCCAGCAGGGCAGCACTGGTCTTGGTTTGGAAGATGTGCGAATATGCTCTGAGCCCAGTGCCCATGGGGCTGGTCTCTTCTTCCCGAATTCTCTTCAGGAATTTGCAAACCAGCTGTAGGAGAAGGGCAGGAAGCCAGGGATTTTGCACGGAATGCTCCAAGCACTGTGACAGCAGGCCCAGCCCAGGTGGGGATGGCTGCAGGTACCTGTGCTGTTCTGTGGAAGAGGCCACGGGCGGGGTCCTGCTCTTGTGTGCGCTCCAGGGCTGCACCTGGCAAAGAGGGAGCACAGCCAGAGCTGAGGGGCTGCGGGAGAGGCAGGAGAACACAGCCCTGCCCTGTGCTTCCCAGGCAGGGACAGCCCTGGGATGCCCCAGGGGATGGAGCACAGCCCTGCGGGGTGTCTGCCTGGCCCCTATTCCTTCATGTCCATGGGCATGGCCCATGGGATGGGATGGGATGGGATGGGATGGGATGGGATGGGATGGGATGGGATGGGATGGGATGAGATGGGATGGGATGGGATGGGATGGGATGGGATGGGATGGGATGGGATGGGATGGGATGGGATGGGATGGGATGGGATGGGATGGCGCAGTGCCCAGCTGGCTGCAGGCACCAACTCTGTGGCCCAGCTCTACCACTCACCACCACTCAATGGCTCCAGCTCTTCAGTCTCCTGTGCGGGGGCAGGTCCAGGGCCTTCTTCCTCTTCTTCCCCCCAGGCCAGCTTGGGCCCTCTTGTGGCTCTCTGCTCCATGTCTTGCAGGAGAGATGCCTTGGAAAAGCTCCGAGTCAGCAAGTCCTACAGTCGTGCCTGGAAGGCACCTTCGAGAGAGAAGCCTCGGGAAGGCTACAGGACAGCAAGTCCTGCACTCTGGTCTCGAGGGCTCCTGCCACAAGGACAGGAGACTCCTGTCAAGGATTGTGGTGTGGCCTCAAGGGCACTGGCAGCAGGGATTGGAGATGCCTCTGGGGCACCAAGTCCCACGCTCTGCCCTCAAGGGCACCTGCAGAAGAGGAGCCTCGGGAAGGCCACAGGTCAGCAAGTCCTGTGGTCTGGCCTCGAGGTCAGCTGCAGGAACAATGCCTCGGAAAGGCTCTGGGTCAGACACGATCGAAGGCGCTGTGCGGGGGCTCCTCACGGCACCGCTCTGTGCTGTCCTGTCCCGTTGCCTGCTCCGAGCACTGTGGCCTGCTCTTGTCACCACCAGCTCCTATGTCACCACGTGTCACAAAGAGCCCTTGGACACCCGTTCTGTGCCATGGTTACCATGCTGCACCGTGTCACAAAGGGCCCCTGCACACACTGCCCCCTGCCATGGGGCTGCCCCCAGCTGAACCAAAGTGGCCCAGGCTGGAAGGAATCTCTCACCCCAAGTGTTTAAGGCAGCCCGACAGGGTCTTTAGGAACAGCTCAGACCATCAGCAAACGGTGCCCTGCTCTCTGGGCTCAGGGCAGCAGAAGGAGACCCCAGGGCTGCCGAGGCAGCCGCTCTGGGAAGGGCACGGGGCCTTCCACAGAAGCTGGCACGGCCTCCTTGGGACACGTCCCAGCGGGTGGCCATCCTAAACCTGTGGGTGTGACATGGACAGGGAACGTGTGGGCCAGGGCACGAATGCTGCTCTAACCCCTGGGCCTGGGGAGCACTGACATCAGCAGGTGTGGCAGAGTCCCTGCCCAAGCAGACCTGCCACCCCCGAGCCCTGGCATCGCTGGTGCCCATCTCCTGCCCCAGAGACCTGTGCCCCCGGGGGGCTTCTGTGCCAGAGGGAGCCAAAGCCCACCTGCACTGGGGGCTGTGCTCCTTCCTGCAGGGGCTGTTGGCAGGAGCACCTGGAGCAAATGCTGGCAACACTTGGTCTCGGTCAGAAGCTCTCACTCCATGCTGAAATTATTTTCTATTGAAGTAATTTCCTTTAGCACAGAAACACCTTAGTGGTGAAGGCACAGAAGAATCTGGCGTTTCAGACTCCTCACTTCAGGAAAGCTTTACTTCCCATTGCTCAACTCAAGAAGTTCCAAAAAGTTGCAAACTTCCCAAATTCATTGGGATGGCCTGAGAAGGTGAAGAGTTGGAATTTTGCTTCCCATCTCAAAGCAGCAACTCATTTGCCCTAATGTGACCCACTGAGAGTCACTTTACAGAACATAACACTACACAGAGGCAAAAAAAAAGGCCATTCTTTGGTTTGCAAATGGTTTTCTATGAAGAGATGATAATATCCTAGTTCTCTTAAGGAATAAAAGCTGTCCAGAAATGAAAGTCCACTGAGTGTTGCAAAAGTAGCCCAAACAAATGAGTAGATGGCAAAAGGGCTAATCCTCCCCCTGGTACAGATATCTAAGTGGCCAGTAAAGTACAGCTCTCCCTTCTTGTTCCCTGCAGGAGAATCAGGACCATGAACAGGAAGAGTCACAGATATTCTTTCTGCCCTCTGTAAGCAACGCTATGCCAAACCACAGATGCTGCCTTCAAACTGACTCAAATTCCAGCCTAGACCTCTCACCTTCCAGACAACTCCTTCCCCAACACTCCACCAACACCAACCCTCCCAAACTCCCACCCAGAAGCCCTCAACATCCCACCAGGACCCCCAGCTGTCCCCGTCCCTCCGCAGAGCTTTCCCACCCTCCAGCACACGCCCTGGTTCCCTGCAGGAGCCGTGGGATGGCACTCAGGGGGATCTGCCCCAAGGCCTTCCCCGGTGGCAAGCTCAGGCTGCCAGGCCTGGGGTTCCTGGATCACCCTTCCCAGCGAGCCTTCCTGTGCACGGCTGTTCCATTTGCACCTTTGTGCCCAGCTCGGACTTCTCCACTCAACCAGGGCTGCTGGGAAAGGATCCAGAGCAGCCTGACAAGCTCTTTTCTCCAGCTCCCTCCTAACTCTCTGGGGAGGTAGAACATCCCACAGGAAAGCAACTGGTGCCACAAGGAGCAGGCGGCCTCAGGCACCTTTGGCAATGAAACAAGGATTTGTTTGACATAAGTAAGCACAAGCAATTCACATTAGTCAACAAGTACTTAGCACAGACAGACATAAGTACTTAGCACCAGTTAGCATAAGAAAAACCTAACTTGACATGAGAGTGACTTGACCAAAAGCTTTAGACATAGTCTGCCAGAAGAACTAAGGGCAAGTATGGAATCAGCCCTGTGCAGGGAAGCCATGAGGAAGACTTTGTGCTGCTTTGGGGCATCGAGATTGCTCCTGGCCAGTGCCTGGACATCAGCTTCAAGTCTAGGAATCTGACACAATGTATTTCTAACCCCCTGCCTATCGAATCACCTCAGCAGTGTAAAGATGGATGGTACGTTTGATACAATTCCTACATACTGAAATTTCCACAGAAATTTCTAAGTGGCAGAGAAATATTTTAGTGGGGTGCAGACTCCTGCCCTCCTGCCAGGTCAGTAAAAGGGCTTTTGGCAGACAATGCATTTGTCTGCTGATTTCTCTGAATTAGGGAAAGCCCTCAGGACTGCTATATCCTGAGGGAACACCCTTGGCCTTGACCTGTAGGCACCTGCACAAGATTAAAATCAGCTGTCTCAGCTCCCAGGACCTCTCTTGGCCAGCATCCTGACATGGATGCGGGACTGCTGCGGGGCACTGCTGGGACCCAGCAGGACAGGACCGGCTGTCTCATGTCCACGTAGCACCCCTGACACAGACAGCGTCATCCCAAAACCCGACAAACTCTCACGTGTCAGCAGAGGGGAGCAAGGAGCACTGGGCTCCTCTCCAGCTATCTCAGCTGGGCTGGCTCCACAACACACCCCCATTTGAAGGCCTGCTGATGCCCAGCTGCCAGAAATGCCTACCTTGTTCTCTCCAAGATGCACAGGGAGAGCCAATGAGCAGGACGCCTGGAGAGGCAAACCTTCCAAGCCTTTTCTGAGGCCAGGGACACACCAAGATCAGCCAAGGCTCTCCACACTGCCTGGCCCACCCAGCCCAGCTCTGTGCTGGCCCTGGGCCACAGCAGCTTCCACCAAGTAGGAGGCAAATGCATATTGCTAAGAGTTGAAACACAGCAGACAGGGAAGATGTGAAAAGTGTGTCTGTAAAGGCCTTTTAATTCCCAGCTCTCAAAGAGAGCTCTGGGGCTCGTGGCTGGACAGAGATGCCCCTGCTCACACCTCTGTCCAAAGTGGGGGAACACACCCTGCTGCAGGTGTTTGGGTTGGTCTCTGCAGGTCCAGGTGGATGCCAAACCTGCTCCTCACAGCCTTCTCCCTTGCCCTGCCCCTCTGCCAAGTGCAACGGGCCTCAAGGACTGCAAGGAGCACAGAGAGCCAAAGTAGGACACTTGCACCTACCTCACTGGGAGCTCCCTGGGAAGCAATTTCCTTGAGAAGCAAGCCCCTTTCCTCCAAAGGCATTTCCCCAAATGTGTAGCTTTTCTGGGGAACACCAAAACACTCTTAAGAAAAGCTGGCAAGGCTGAATGACTTCAGGTCCTTTCAGGACAGGCACTCCAGCTCTAGCTCCTATTCCCCCAAGTGTGTTTCCAGGTGGAGGTTGAGAGGTGCAGCCCCAGGCCTTCTACAAACACAAGGTGCCCGCTGCCTCTTCACCTGCCTCAACTCCTGCCTGCGCTCACGGCAGGAAAACCAGGCTGTTCCCAGCCAGAGCCCAGAGCCCTGTCCCCACAGGACGCTCTTGCCAGAACCTTCCAGAACTCTCTGCTGTGCATGCAGCGCTTTTCATGCCCGCTCCCAACAGGCTTTGGAATGCAGAGCACAACCTGGCTGGCTCTGCCACCAGCACGCTCCAAACACAGACGGAGGAAGAAGCAGCAGGGGTTGTTTTGCGGCCATGCCCAAGAGAAACTGGAAAGGTGCCCTCGCTCTGGTCTCACTTGGTTGGCTTTCTGACTGGGTCTGAGCCTGGGGCTGCCATTCCTCGGTTCTGGGGACCAGAACCACACCCGGGATCCCAGCACTGCCAGGCAGCACTCCAGGCACTGGCACGGTCATGTGTCTGAGTCTCGGGCACCATGCTGCTGCTTCATTTGCTCTTAGGCACACCCAAAGCTCTCTGTCGAGCCCAGATGGTCTCTGGTTCTGCCCTCTTCCTGATCCTGTGCAGGGATGGAGCAGTGCAGTGCTTTCAGGAAGCTGTTCTTGAAAAGGTTCCAGCATTCCAAGCTCCTTTGCCCTCTGTAGATGCTTGCCATGGAATGCCTCACAGCTGGGTTCAGAGCATCCTCAGCTTGGCTCTTCCAAAGTCCAGGGGCTCCAGGGTGCTCAGCAAGGTCTGTACCTCCACAGCGTCGTGGAAATGGATCTTCAGCACAGGGAACTTCCCAGCCTGATCTGCCCTCATTCCTCTGTGTCTGTGCACAAAACACGGCGTGAAAGAGAATGGCAGGAGGGGCTTGTGTGTCCCAGGGCCCCAGATTAGCATCACTCCAGTTCCACAGAGATGCAGGTAAAGCGAAGAAGCCAAACAGTTTATTAATGGAAGGTGAAGCAAAGGGATGAGCTGGGAGGGAAGAAAGGGGATGTGCAGGTGTGGAAGCGCTCTGCAGCCACGGGATGGAGGTTTGCTGGCCAGCACACTCTTGGTGGCTGAGGGCACACACGAGAGTGGCCGCCCCCTGATCTCTGCTGAGACCGTCTAGGGTGGCGGTAATTGCTACGGCGTGGGTGACAGCAGGAGCATGGCATGAGAAATCAGAGGCGAAGGAAACAAGGAAGGATCACTCGTCTGAGTTTCTGAGGAATGTTTATTTCTGAAACGGGGTCCAGTGCAAGTGACAAAGAAAATGGGTCTGACTAGCATTTTTAAAGAGGGGATGGTACAAGGGGTGGCTACAACTCTCACCCAATGAGGGGATCTTAGGGGAGGAACAGATCACTTAGCAACTCCAATAAGGATCATTCAGGGGAGGGAAGAAGCCTCACAAACCAATCAACCATCAAGACATAGCTAACTGACACAGAACATTTGAGACTACAAGGGGAGTGACTACGGAGACTGACAAGAGTAAGGGGTAGTACAACTGAGATTGACAAGGGCTTCTAAGGGAAAGAGGGGGGAGCAGGGAGACTGACACTGATGGGCAGACAAGTGGTGGGAAAACTTTGTGGTAAACAACTTAGGACTGAACCATTAGGGGGAACAAAATGAGGTACATGGGAGAAACCATTATAGCTGACTAACATAGGAAATCTAACTTTTATATTAAAACTACTGTAAAACACCAACTACCATGTTAGCGTTCAGGAACACATAATCACGAGAAATGATTATATGCAGGTGCTTTTGTTGAAGAGCTCTGGGTGTCAGGGGTAAAGACCCAAATCTGACTCCGACATAGGTTCGGGATGGATATGCTTTTTTATTCTATCGTTATATAACTTTAATGTTAATTATTAAACATACATTGTTCTATAGTATACATAGATTTCAGCCAAGCATGGCCACCTTAGACTAGGAACATACAGTTTCTCAGTGTTCTTCTTATGATTATACAATAACTATTTTAACCACTAAACAATCATTTAAGCTAGCAATTATACTACTTACGCAGGTAAAAAAAAAAGGCTTAACATTTCAGAGTTTATCTTAGCATTTTCCAGGGCACCACTATCACATGGAATCTCATGGAACCAGGTGTCCATGTTGACAGAACCAGGCCTCATGGAACACAGGAGACTATTGTTACCCAAGGGAATCCCATGGAACCAGGTGTCCATCGTGACAGAGCCAGGCCTGATGGAACGCAGGAGAAAATTGTTACCGAAGGGAATCCCATGAAACCAGGTGTCCATGGTGACAGAGCCAGGCCTCATGGAACACTTGAGAACATTGTTACCCAATGGAATCCCATGGAGCCAGGTGTCCATGGTGACAAAGCCAGGCCTCATGGAACACTGGAGAACATTGTTACCCAAGGAAATCCCATGGAACCAGGTGTCCATGGCGACATAGACAGGCTAATGGAACCTAATGGAACACTGGAGAACTTTGTTACCGCATAGAATGTCATGGAACCAGGTGTCCATGGTGACAGGGCCAGGCCTCATGGAACACTGGAGAACATTGTTACCCCATGGAATCTCATGGAACCAGGTGTCTATGGGGACAGAGGCAGGCCTGATGGAACACTGGAGAACATTGTTACCCCAGGGAATCTCATGGAACAAGGTGTCCATGGTGACAGAGCCAGGCCTGATGGAACACTGGAGAACATTGTTACCCCACAGAATCTCATGGAACCAGGTGTCCATGGTGACAGAGCCAGGCCACATGGAACACTGGAGAACATTGATACCTCATGGAATCTCATGGAACCAGGTGTCCTTGGTGACAGAGCCAGGCATGATGGAACGCTGGAGAGCAATGTTAACCAAGGAAATCTCATGGAACCAGGTGTCCATGGTGACCGATCCGGGCCTGATGGAACACTGGAGAACATTGTTACCCAATGGAATCTCATGGAACCAGGTGTCCATGGTGACAGAGCCAGGCCTGATTGAACACAGGAGAACATTGCTAGCCCATGGAATCTCATGGAACCAGGTGTCCATGGTGAAAGAGCCAAATTAAATGAACCTAAGGAAACACAGGAGAACATTGTTACCCCATGGAATCTCATGGAACCAGGTGTCCATGGTGTGCGATCCGGGCCGCATGGAACACTGGAGAACATTGTTACCCAATGGAATCTCATGGAACCAGGTGTCCTTCGTGACAGAGCCATGCCTCATGTAACACAGGAAAACATTGTTACCCAATGGAATCCCATGGAAACAGGTGTACATGGTGACAGAGCCAGGCCTCATGAGACACTGGAGACTATTGTTACCCAAGGGAATTCCATGGAACCAGGTGTCCATGGTGACGGAACCAGGCTAATGGAACCTAATGGAACACAGGAGAACTTTTTTACGCCATGGAATCTCATGGAACCAGGTATCCATGGTGAAACCGTCAGGCCTGATGGAACATAATGGAACAAAGGAGAACATTGTTAGCCCATGGAATCTCATGGAACCAGGTGTCCATGGTGACAGAGCCAGGCCTGATGGAACACAGGAGCACATTGTTACCCCATGGAATCTTATGGAACCCGGTGTCCATGGTGACAGAGCCAGGCCTGATGGAACACTGAAGACTATTGTTACCCAAGGGAATCCCATGGAACTAGGTGTGCATGGTGACAGAGCCAGTCTTATGGAACCTAATGGAACGCAGGAGAACACTGTTACCCCATGGAATCTCATGGAACCAGGTGTGCATGGTGACTGAGTCAGGCCTCATATAAAACTGTAGAACATTCTTACCCCATGGAATCTCATTGAACCAGTTGTCCATGTTGACAAAGCCAGGTTAATGGATCCTAATGGAACACAGAAGAACATTGTTACCCAAGGGAATTTCATGGAACCATGTGTCCATGGTGACAGAACCAGGCCTCATGTTACACTGGAGAACATTGTTAACATAGGGAATCTCATGGAACCAGGTGTCCATGGTGACAGAGCCAGGCCTGATGGAACACTGGAGAACATTGTTACCCCAATGGTATCTCATGGAACCATGTGTTCATCCTGATAAGGCCAGGCTAAAGGAACCAAATGGAACCCAGGAGAACATTGTTAGCCCATGGAATCTCATGGAACCATGTGTCCATGGTAACAGTGCCAGGCCTCATGGAACACTGGAGACTATTGTTACCGAAGGGAATCCCAAGGAACCAGGTGTCGATGGTGACAGAGCAAGGCTAATGGAAACTAATGGAACACAGGAGAACATTGTTACCCCGTGGTATCT
The DNA here is from genome assembly GCF_027477595.1 of Haemorhous mexicanus. Taxonomy (NCBI): domain Eukaryota; kingdom Metazoa; phylum Chordata; class Aves; order Passeriformes; family Fringillidae; genus Haemorhous; species Haemorhous mexicanus. The sequence goes on along the minus strand of NC_082356.1, from coordinate 4,274,747 downwards.
CGTGGAACCAGGTGTGCATGGTGACTGAGTCAGGCCTGATTGAACACGGGAGAACTTTGTTACACCATGGAATCTCATGGAACCAGGTGTCCATGGTGACAGAGCCAGGCCTCATGGAACACAGGAGACTATTGTTACCCAAGGGAATCCCATGGAACCAGGTGTCCATGGTGACAGAGCCAGGCCTGATGGAACACTGGAGAACATTGTTACCCCACAGAATCTCATGGAACCAGGTGTCCATGGTGACAGAGCCAGGCCACATGGAACACTGGAGAACATTGATACCTCATGGAATCTCATGGAATCAGGTGTCCTTGGTGACAGAGCCAGGCCTGATGGAACGCTGGAGAGCAATGTTAACCAAGGAAATCTCATGGAACCAGGTGTCCATGGTGACAGAGCCAGGCCTGATGGAACTCTGGCGATCATTGTTACCCAATGGAATCTCATGGAACCAGGTGTCCATGATGACAGAGCCAGGCCTGATTGAACACAGGAGAACATTGCTAGCCCATGGAATCTCATGGAACCAGGTGTCCATGGTGAAAGAGCCAAATTAAATGAACCTAAGGAAACACAGGAGAACATTGTTAGCCCATGGAATCTCATGGAACCAGGTGTCCATGGTGTGCGATCCGGGCCGCATGGAACACTGGAGAACATTGTTACCCAATGGAATCTCATGGAACCAGGTGTCCTTCATGACAGAGCCATGCCTCATGTAACACAGGAAAACATTGTTACCCAATGGAATCCCATGGAAACAGGTGTACATGGTGTCATCACCAGGCTAATGGAACCAAATGGAACACAGGAGAACATTGTTACTCCATGGAATCTCATGGAACCAGGCGTCCATGGTGACAGAGCCAGGCCTCATGAGACACTGGAGATTATTGTTACCCAAGGGAATTCCATGGAACCAGGTGTCCATGGTGACAGAGCTGGTCCTGATGGAACACTGGAAAACATTTTTACCCAAAGTGATCCCATGGATCCAGGTGTCCATGGTGCGAGAGCCAGGCTAATAGAACCTAATGGAACACTGGAGAATATTTTTACCCCATGGAATTTCATGGAACCAGGTGTCCATTGTGACCAATCCGGGCGACATGGAACACAGGAGATCATTGTTAACTCATGGAATCCCATGGAACCAGGTGTCCATGGTGACAGAGCCAGGCCTCATGGAACACGGGAGAACATTGTTACTCAAGGGAATCTCATGGAACCAGGTGTACATGGTGACAGAGCCAGGCCTCAAGGAACACTGGAGAACATTGTTACCCCAATGGAATCTCATGGATCCCGGTGTCCATGGTGACAGAGGCAGGCCTGATGGAACCTAATGGAACACTGGAGAACATTGTTACCCAATGGAATCTCATGGAAGCACATGTCCATGGTCACAGAGCCAGGCCTCATGGAACAGAGGAGAAAATTTTTACCCCATGGAATCCCATGGAACCAGGTGTCCATGGTACAGAGCCAGGCCTGATGGAACCTAATGGAACACTGGAGAACATTGTTACCCCATGGAATCCCATGGAACCAGGTGTCCATGGTGAGAGATCCAGGCCTGATGGAACACTGGAGACTATTGTTACCCAAGGGAATCCCATGTAACCAGGTGTCCATGGTGACAGAGCCAGGCTAATAGAACCTAATGGAACACAGGAGCACATTGTTAGCCCATGGAATCACATGGAACCAGGTGTCCATGGTGACAGAGCCAGGCCTGATGGAACCCAGAGAACACTCTTACCCAAGGGAATCCCATGAAAACAGGGGTCCGTGGTGACAGAGCCATGGTAATTGAACCTAATGGAACACAGGCGAACATTGTTACCCCATGGAATCTCATGGAACCAGGTGTCCATTGTGAATGAGCCAGTCCTCATGGAACACAGGGGAGCATTGTTAGGCCATGGAATCCCATGGAACCAGGTGTCTATGGCGACAGTGCCAGGCCACATGGAACACTGGAGAACATTGTTACTCCATGTGTTAGCTTTCAGGAACACGTAATCACGAGAAATGATTATATGCAGTCGCTTTTATTGAAGAGCTCTGGCTGTCACGGGTAAAGACCCAAATCTGACTCCGACATAGGTTCGGGATGGATATGCTTTTATATTCTATCGTTTATAACTTTGATATTAATTATTAAACTCACATTGTTCTATAGTATACATAGATTTCAGCCAAGCATGGCCACCTTAGACTAGGAACATACAGTTTCTCAGTGTTCTTCTTATGATTATACAGTAATTATTTTAACCACTAAACAATCATTTCAGCTAGCAATTATACTACTTACACAGGTAAAACACAAGGCTTAACATTTCAGAGTTTATCTTAGCATTTTCTAGGGCACCACTATCATTATTCCCCCTTTGAAAGCATTTTCACTTCACTATAGGTGTAAATGTTTTCACTTGATACAGTCTTTTACTTCTCAATTTATGTTTGATGTTCTTCAAATCCAGGGTTGATGTAAAAGTTGTCGTGGATTCTATTATGGGCTGGAGAACTAGAAGATAGTGGATGTGGATCTCGTGTCAGTGCCTTTATTATTTTCTGGTTCCAGGACGTTTTCTTCTGTATTTCTCTCCTTAAAATGCTGTAAACTAACCAAATTGCTAAGAATACAATTAGTAAGATTATCACACTCTCAATGATAGATTTAATCCATGAACTCACATTCCACCCTAACCCTTTAAAGATTTTTCCTAACTAGCTTGGAGTCAAATCTTTTTGCTCTTCTTGTGCCTCATGCTCTATTGGTTTCAACTGATTGATGTCATATTCTACATCTGCAGTTACATTTGGGATGTGAATGCAGCAATGATCAACTCATCCCTTTAAAAATCCACATACTCCATGCTCCTTCAGGAGTAACAAATCTAAGGCTAATCGATTTTGCAAAGTCATTTTTGTGGTGGTTTGTAATTGTACGTTTAATTCTTTAAATCTTTCTCTGGTGATTTTTGCTAGTCTATCTACTTGGCCTGTAAGTTTGTACAGCATCTCTCTATTCTGATAGTTTGCTATAGGACCGAGTAAAGACTTTAGTGCCCACCCAAGTTTCACTCCACTAGAGGGTTCTTGCCAAGTATCATCTGGATTTTTGTTGTCTAGAACTTCTCATCTTGCTCTTATCTGCAGAAGTTCATGTTTTCCATTAAATGGGGACTTTTTCCAAATTGGACATAAGGTTGGGAGACCCAAAGTAATTTCCTTTACTTTCCCATCTACAGGCAGATGTGTTGTCCAGGTACCATCGCTTGTTGCCCATACAAATTGTCCTAGACTTTTAAATGTACTCCTGGTACATCTTATAATCACTTTATAATTCATTTTGCCTTGTTTATGTTTGATCCCTCTGCAAGCACAACTAATCTGTAGGGCTATTGCCAGGGGTGGTATCTGTTTTATCTCTGCATCATCAGAAGTGCAGTCATAAGTTTTATTGCATGCCCACCAACTTACTTTGTCTGCCCACGTTCTGCTACTAGTGGCAGTGTATGTTACTGCTGGATCTGTTTCACTCTCAGAAACTTCCCACTTAATACACCAAGGGGTGTTTGCCATATATTGGAATTTTTGAAGTATACTCACAGACCACGCACTATCCCAAGGCTCTATCTGATCTTTCTGATCCTCGGCCTCACACTTCCATACCAGAGTAGTTTCTGTAACATTTTCTATGATCTTTTTATAGCGTGGCAAATAGCATTGCCATTGTGTGGTGCCTCCTGACTGTCCCATAGAGGTTCCTAGTATGCCATCACTTAGAATACAGTCTTTCTGGCTCATAGGTCTCATCCATGTTCCTACTTTCTCCCAAGTTTCCTTGACTACCTGTCTCGGTTCAAGTACCTGTTTGCATGCAATTGTTTTGTTCTTTTGTATTTCAGGTAGTTTTGATGTTATGATTCCCCAATTTACTGGATCTCCTGCTGCCTTAGGTATTGGCAGATAGGCAGTTATTCTACTGGTGTTTTGTATTTTGGCAAAATCTTTAACTAATCCAATCATTACATTCTCAGCTTGAACTGCGTTAGAAATTTTTATCACTTGTGTTTCTGCCTCTCTCTTCATTCTAGAATGAAGAGTGGTTAGTTGATCTTTTTGCATCTCACATCCTAAAGACAATAATGACCATAACATTAGCACAATTACTAATAACATTCTCAAAGTAATTAAACACATCTTATCTGCAGTCTCGGTTCCACAGTTTACACAGTCTGTGATCCAGGATGTACTTTCTTCACTCGTGTATAGTGAATCCAGGGGTCTACACCGGCTACTTTCACTGCTGTAAAGGTGGTCAGCAGTACCTGATAGGGTCCATTCCACTTTTCTTTCAGCGGTTCTTTGTTCCAGTTTTTAATGTACACCTCGTCTCCTGGAAGTATGTTATGAGCTGGGTTCTCGAGAGTTATTGGTCTATTCCACACGAGGATGCTCCGGAGCCGAGCTAAAGTTTTCCCAAGAGACAGAACATAATTATACACTTCCTGTTTTCCTGTAACGTGTACATTAGGGTTAGGCTCAGGAGATTCATATGGTTTCCCATACAATATCTCATACGGACTGACTGACATCCCACTCCTAGGTTTTATCCTAATCCTCAACAGTGCTATTGGCAAAGCCTGGGGCCACTGCAGCTTGGCTTCTTGGCATATTTTACTGATTTGCCTTTTTAGTGTCTGATTCATCCTCTCTACCTGTCCACTTGACTGGGGTCTCCACGGTGTGTGGAGGTCCTAAGTTATCCCCAGCAATCTACTTACTTCTTTTAATACTGCAGCTATGAAATGGGGCCCCCTATCTGATGATGCCCCTAGGGGTACCCCGAACCTGGGAATAATTTCCTGTAGTAACCACTTAACTGTTTCCTTTGCTTGGTTTGTGCAACAGGGAAGGGCTTCTGGCCATCCAGAAAATGTGTCAACCCCTACTAACAGGTATTTGTATCCTCGAGTTCTTGGCAATTCTACGAAATCTACCTGCCAATAATCTCCTGGCTCTATTCCTATCCGAATCCTTCCTAGCTGTGCCTGTTGCCTAGCCACTGGGTTGTTTTTCAAGCAGATATCACATTTTGACATGACTGATTTTGCCATTGTTAACATCCGTACCGAAATTAAATTCTGCTTTAGCAATTTTACCAATGCCTCTGCACCCCAATGACATTTGTTATGTTTAATTTGTAGAACTTCTCTCATTATCAAGGGGGGTACCACTATTTGTCCTTGTGCAGTTAAATACCATCTTTCTGAGTTCTTTTGTGCATTTAGTAAACATGCCAGTCTCTCATCTTCTACTGAATATCTTGGTTTTGGAGGCAGATTAAATTGGGATATATTGAGCTTTGAAGGTATCAATGCCATTGTTGTTTGCACCTCCCGAGCAACTTGTCGGGCTGCCCAGTCTGCCTTTCGATTTCCTTCACAGATTTTGGAGTTTCCTGATTGGTGTGCTTCACAGTGTATAATTGCCACTTGCTCAGGTTTTTGTACTGCTTTTGTCAATTGCAGGACAGCATCTTGGTGTTTAATGTGTGTACCTCGAGAAGACAATAATCCCCTTTCTTTCCACAGTGCTCCGTGTACATGCACCACCCCAAAGGCATATTTTGAGTCAGTCAGTCCACCTTTTTCCCTTCACTTAATTCTAGTGCTCTGGTTAGAGCAACCAGTTCTGCCTTCTGGGCAGATGTATTTGGTGGTAATGTTTTTGCCTCCACTACTGTGCTGACTGTTGTTACGACATATCCAGCGTATCTGGTTCCGTTTTCCACGAAGCTGCTCTCATCTGTAAACAGCTCCCACTCTGGCTGCTCTAGCGGGACGTCTTTCAAGTCTTCTCTTGCTGAATAGGTGTACTCTATTACCTCTACACAGTCATGTTCCAATGGGCCTTCTTCAGTTGTGGTACCTAGGAACAAAGCTGGATTCAAAAGGTTAGTTGTTTTATATGTGACATCATCCTGCTCAGTCAGGACTACCTGGAATTTTATCATCCTGCTTGGAGATAGCCAATGGCCCCCCTTCTGTTCTAAGACAATGGTTACCATGTGTGGCATATAGACATCTATGTGTCTTCCCATAGTAAGCTTCCTGGCTTCTTGTATCAGCATCACGGTGGCTGCGACCGCCCGCAGACATGGAGGCCACCCCGCACTTATGTTGTCAAGTTGTTTGGAAAAGTAGCCCACCGGCCTTTTCCAACTTCCCGGACGTTGGGTCAGGACTCCTAGTGCTAGGCGTAGCCTTTCATGTCCAAACAGCTGAAAATCTTTAGACAGATCAGGTAACCCTAATGCTGGAGCAGTCGTCAGTGCCTCTTTTAGTTTTAGGAAGGCTTCCTTCTGTGGCTTGCCCCAGGTGAATGGCTGCATCCTCTGAGCTTCGTACAGGGGTTTCGCAATCAGTCCATAGTCCATGATCCACAAGTGACACCATCCTGCCATCTCGAGGAAGACTCGCAGCTCATGTAAGTTCTGGGGCTCTGGAATAGCACAGATAGCTTGGATATGGTTAGTACCTAGTTTTCGTTGCCCTTGTGAAATTTCACATCCCAGGTAAATCACAGTCTGTTGGGCAATTTGTGCCTTTCCTCTGGATACTTTGTAACCTCCCATTCCCAGTGAATTTAAAATCTCAATGGTTACCTTTATACAGGTTGCTTTTTCTTCTGAAGCTATTAGTATATCATTAACATCTTGCAACAATAGGTATTGGTCTCTTGGTACTTGCCCATTTTCATTCCAAATCCCCAGTTCCTTTGCCGGTTGGTTTCTGAATACGGTTGGTGAGTTCCTGTCCCTTGTCGTGTCCAGGTGAGTTGGGTCTTTCTTCCGTTCCCTGGGTTTTCCACTCAAAGGCAAACTGTTTTTTACTTTCTTTGTCAAGGGGGATGCAGAAAAAGGCATCTTTTAAATCAATTACACTAAACTATTTATATATCTCTTTTTTTACGGATGTTAGCAATGTGTAGGGATTTGTTACCACTGGCTAAATGTCTTTTGTTATTTTATTTATTGCTCTCAAATCTTGCACTAATCTATATTCACTATTTGGTTCCTTTACTGGAAATATTATGTCCTAACCTATTTTACAAATTCTATGTTTAATCAGTTGCTATATTCTCTCAATACCATCGCCTTGGTAACGTTTTCTTGCCGTAACTGATTGCCCTGGTGAAACCTGTCTGGGCACTCTCGTTTCCAATGCTCTTCTCGCTTGCAATACACACATTGATTTTGGCTTAACCCTTGCATAACTGGTCCTCTACCACGACTACCTCCGCCACGTCCCCCGAAACTTGGGTTCTCTTTTCCTTCTACCACTGCCAAAGATTTTGCTGCTGCCCCCCACCAGCTTCTCTTTCGCGATTATTATACACTCTCCAGGCCACCCCCAGGATTCTGAGTTTTCATAACTATTTTCACTACTCCTGCCACCTTACCAGGACCTTCTCTACAAGTTCTAGCTGACCGCCTCTAAATAATCAAATCTGCAGGGAAAAAAAGGCACTTCTACAAACACTGACCCCTCCACTCTCACACCTTGTCGCAAGGGAGCACAGTCCGTTTTTGTCTGCTTGTGTCTTTTCTTTCAACAACCAGGGCAAGCCCCAACCGGCTTCGGGTTCCGCGGGCCACTGGGGTCGCTGATTCATTACCACCACCATCTTTTTCACCTGCATCCCTCTCCCTCCTTTCTGTCATAGCCAGGCTTTGCCCAGCTTTCGAGGAAGAGGAATCGGGTGACTATGGGAGAGGAGGATAAAGAGAGAAAGGTGTACTAGATGAAACAGGTTTAGGATCAGGTGAGGTAGGGGCAGGCAGTGGGACAAGGACAGATGAAGCAGGTGGATAGGGTTAGGTTCTCTTAGTCTTATTGGAGCTACCTGTAAATCAATATCTGTATAATTTTCCCTATTCAACGCCAAACGTTTTAGACAATATTTCTCGCAAACTCCTCACTTATCACTTTCTCTAACCACCATTAATCTACATTCATCCCACCATTCTGGCTTTCCTGTAAATAGAAAAACAAATCAACATACGAAACCTCATCCATTGTTGTTTTTTTTTTTCCTTGTTTTTTTCCTTTTCTTTGTCTTTTTTCTTTTTTTTTTTCTTTTTTCTTTTTTTTTTCCTTCTTGCTTACGAAACGACATTAACTGTGAAATACTGTTATATTGCAAAGTCCTGTATTTTGGCCATTTTTCTGCCATTCTCCAAGGTATATTCTGGCCACCATGTATTACAATAATCAATCAACTTAGCTTTACGTAATTCTTCCCCAAAATTACCCTGTTTCCAATGTGCTAAAAAGCACCCCAAAGGAGAAGTTTGTGGAAAAGAGGAATTGCTGCCCAAAATTCCTTTGAGCTTCTCCAACCAAAAATACCAGAGCCGAACCAGCAACGCTTTCGCAATTGTCTTATGGACGGCGCCTAGGCAAGACCACCAGGAATTCCTTAGCCCAACCAAGCGTAGCTTTCACTGCGTCTTACTGGCAGGCACCCAAACCAGAATAAAAGCACCTCACCTATCTCCCGGGGACGTTGTGAGCGGCAGAGGCGGTCGCGGCCGATGGGCTCCCCGAGAATCCCTCGGTGCCGGCTGGAGCATGATCGAGTCGCGAACTCGCCCAGCAGCACTCACAGGGTCCCATCTGGGTCGCCAAAAATGTTAGCGTTCAGGAACACATAATCACGAGAAATGATTATATGCAGGTGCTTTTATTGAAGAGCTCTGGGTGTCAGGGGTAAAGACCCAAATCTGACTCCGACATAGGTTCGGGATGGATATGCTTTTATATTCTATCGTTATGTAACTTTCATGTTAATTATTAAACATACATTGTTCTATAGTATACATAGATTTCAGCCAAGCATGGCCACCTTAGACTAGGAACATACAGTTTCTCAGTGTTCTTCTTATGATTATACAATAATTATTTTAATCACTAAACAAACATTTAAGCTAGCAATTATACTACTTACGCAGGTAAAAAAAAAAAGGCTCAACATTTCAGAGTTTATCTTAGCATTTTCCAGGGCACCACTATCACATGGAATCTCATGGAACCAGGTGTCCATGGTGACAGAGCCAGGCATCATGGAACCTAATGGAACACTGGAGAACATTGTTACCCCATGGAATCTCATGGAACCAGGTGTCCATGGTTAGAGAGCCAGGCCTGACGGAACACAGGAGACTATTGTTACCCAAGGGAATCTCATGGAACCAGGTGCCCATCGTGACAGAGCCAGGCCTCATGGAACATAGGAGAACATTGTTACCCAATGGAATCCCATGGAACCAGGTGTCCATGGTGACAGAGCCAGGGCTGATAGAACCTAATGGAACACTGGAGAACATTGTTAGCCCATGGAATCTCATCGAGCCAGGTTTCCATGGTGAGAGAGCCAAGCAAATGGAACCTAATGGAACACAGGAGAACATTGTTAAACCATGGAATCTCATGGAACAGGGTGCCCATGGTGACAGAGCCAGGCCTCATGGAACACTGGTGAACAATGTTACGCAATGGAATCCCATGGAACCAGGTGTCCATGGTGACAGAGTAAGGCCTGATGGAGCACAGGAGAACACTGTTACCCCATGGTATCTCATGGAACCAGGTGCCCATGGTGACAGAGCCCGGCCTGATGTAACACTGGAGAACATTGTTACCCCATGGAATCTCATGGAACCAGGTGTCCATGGTGACAGAGCCAGGCCTCATGGAACACTGGAGAACATTGTTACCCAAGGGAATCCCATGGAACCAGGTGTTCATAGTTACAGATCCGGGCCTGACGGAACCTAATGGAACACAGGAGATTATGGTTAACCCATGGAATCTCATGGAACCAGGTGTCCATGGTGACAAAGCCAGGTTAATGGAACCCAATGGAACACTGGAGAACATTGATACCCCATGGAATCTCACGAAACCAGGTGTCCATGGTGACAGAGCCAGGCCTGATGGAACACAGGAGAACACTATTACCCCAATGGAATCTCATGGAACCAGGTTTCATGGTGACAGAGGAAGGCCTCATGGAACACTGGAGAACATTGTTACCCCATGGAATCTCATGGAACCAGGTGTCCATGGTGACAGAGGCAGGCCTGATGGAACACAGGAAAACATTGTCACCCAAGGGAATCCTATGGAACCAGGTGTCCATGGTGACAGAGCCAGGCTAATGGAACCTAATGGAATTCTGGAGAACATTGTTACCCCATGGTATCTCATGGAACCAGGTGTCCATGGTCACAGAGGCCGGACTGATGGAACACAGGAGAACATTGTTACGCCATGGAATCTCATGGAACCAGGTGTCCATGGTGACAGAGCCAGGCCTGATGGAAATAAGGAGAACATTTTTACCCACGGGAATCTCATGGAACCAGGTGTCCATAGTGACAGAGCCAGGCCAGATGGAACACTGGAGACTACTGTTACCCAAGGGAATCCCGTGGAACCAGGTGTCCATGGTGACAGAGCCAGGCTAATGGAACGTAATGGAACACAGGAGAACATTGTTTCCCCATGGAACATCATGGAACCAGGTGTCCATGGTGAAAGATTCAGGCCTCAAGGAACACTGGAGAACATTGTTACGCAATTAAAACCTATGGAAACAGGTGTCCATGGTGACAGAGCCAGGCCTGATGGAACACTGGAGAACATTGTTACCCAAGGGAATTTCATGGATCCATGTGTTCATCGTGACACAGCCAGGCTAAAGGAACCTAATGGAACACAGGAGAACATTGTTACCCAAGGGAATCTCATGGAACCAGGTTCCCATGGTGACTGAGTCAGGCCTGATGGAACACTGGATAGATAACATTATTACCCCATGGAATCTCATGGAACCAGGTGTCCATGGTGACAGAGCCAGGCCTGATGGAACACAGGAGAACATGGTTACCTAAGGGAATCCCATGGAACCAGGTTTCCATGGTGACAGAGCCAGGCTAATGGAACACTGGAGAACATTGTTACGCCATGGAATCTCATGGAATCAGGTGTCCATGGTAACAGAGGCAGGCCTGATGGAAAACTGGAGAACATTGTTAGCCCATGGAATCTCATGGAACCAGGTGTCCATGGTGACAGAGCCAGGCCTCATGGAACACTGGAGACTATTGTTACCCAAGGGAATCCCATGGAACCAGGTGTCCATGGTGACAGAGCAAGGCCTCATGGAACACTGGAGGACTTTGTTACCCAATAGAACCCCATGGAACCAGGTGTCCATGGTGACAGATCTGGGCCTCATGGAAAACTGGAGAACATTGTTACCCAATGGAATCTCATGGAACCAGGTGTCCATGGTGACAGAGCCAGGCCTGATGGAACCTAATGGAACACTGGAGAACATTGTTACCCCATGGAATCCCATGGAACCAGGTGTCCATGGTGACAGAGCCAGGCCTGATGGAACACTGGAGAGTATTGTTACCCAAGGGAATCCCACGTAACCAGGTGTCCATGGTTACAGAGCCAGTCTAATATAACCTAATTGAACACAGGAGAACATTGTTAGCCCATGGAATCTCATGGAACCAGGTGTCCATGGTGACAGAGCCAGGCCTGATGGAACCCAGAGAACACTGTTACCCAAGGGATTCTCATGAAAACAGGGGTCCATGGTGACAGAGCCATGGTAATTTAACCTAATGGAACACAGGAGCACATTGTTACCCCATGGAATCTCATGGAACCAGGTGTCCATGGTGACAGAGCCAGGCCTGATGGAACCCAGAGAACATTGTTACCCAATGGAATCCCATGGAACCAGGTGTCTATGGCGACAGTGCCAGGCCACATGGAACACTGGAGAACATTGTTACTCCATGTGTTAGCTTTCAGGAACACGTAATCACGAGAAATAATTATATGCAGTCGCTTTTATTGAAGAGCTCTGGCTGTCACGGGTAAAGACCCAAATCTGACTCCGACATTGGTTCGGGATGGATATGCTTTTATATTTTATCGTTATATAACTTTCATATTAATTATTAAACTTACATTGTTCTATAGTATACATAGATTTCAGCCAAGCATGGCCACCTTAGACTAGGAACATACAGTTTCTCAGTGTTCTTCTTATGATTATACAGTAATTATTTTAACCACTAAACAATCATTTCAGCTAGCAATTATACTACTTACACAGGTAAAACACAAGGCTTAACATTTCAGAGTTTATCTTAGCATTTTCTAGGGCACCACTATCATTATTCCCCCTTTGAAAGCATTTTCACTTCACTATAGGTGTAAATGTTTTCACTTGATACAGTCTTTTACTTCTCAATTTATGTTTGATGTTCTTCAAATCCAGGGTTGATGTAAAAGTTGTCGTGGATTCTATTATGGGCTGGAGAACTAGAAGATAGTGGATGTGGATCTCGTGTCAGTGCCTTTATTATTTTCTGGTTCCAGGACGTTTTCTTCTGTATTTCTCTCCTTAAAATGCTGTAAACTAACCAAATTGCTAAGAATACAATTAGTAAGATTATCACACTCTCAATGATAGATTTAATCCATGAACTCACATTCCACCCTAACCCTTTAAAGATTTTTCCTAACTAGCTTGGAGTCAAATCTTTTTGCTCTTCTTGTGCCTCATGCTCTATTGGTTTCAACTGATTGATGTCATATTCTACATCTGCAGTTACATTTGGGATGTGAATGCAGCAATGATCAACTCATCCCTTTAAAAATCCACATACTCCATGCTCCTTCAGGAGTAACAAATCTAAGGCTAATCGATTTTGCAAAGTCATTTTTGTGGTGGTTTGTAATTGTACGTTTAATTCTTTAAATCTTTCTCTGGTGATTTTTGCTAGTCTATCAACCTGACCTGTAAGTTTGTACAGCATCTCTCTATTCTGATAGTTTGCTATAAAACCGAATAAAGACTCTAGGGCCCACCCAAGTTTCATTCCACTAGAGGGTTCTTGCCAAGTGTCATCTGGATTTTTGTTGTCTAGAACTTCTCATCTTGCTCTTATCTGCAGAAGTTCATGTTTTCCATTAAATGGGGACTTTTTCCAAATTGGACATAAGGTTGGGAGGCCCAAAGTAATTTCTTTTACTTTCCCAAATTCAGGCAGATATGTTGTCCAGGTACCATCGCTTGTTGCCCATACAAATTGTCCTAGACTTTTAAATGTACTCCTGGTACATCCTATAATCCCTTTATAATTCATTTTGCCTTGTTTATGTTTGATCCCTCTGCAAGCACAACTAATCTGTAGGGGTATTGCCAGGGGTGGTATCTGTTTTATCTCTGCATCATCAGAAGTGCAGTCATAAGTTTTATTGCATGCCCACCAACTTACTTTGTCTGCCCACGTTCTGCTACTAGTGGCAGTGTATGTTACTGCTGGATCTGTTTCACTCTCAGAAACTTCCCACTTAATACACCAAGGGGTGTTTGTCATATATTGGAATTTTTGAAGTATACTCACAGACCACGCACTATCCCAAGGCTCTATCTGATCTTTCTGATCCTCGGCCTCACACTTCCATACCAGAGTAGTTTCTGTAACATTTTCTATGATCTTTTTATAGCGTGGCAAATAGCATTGCCATTGTGTGGTGCCTCCTGACTGTCCCATAGAGGTTCCTAGTATGCCATCACTTAGAATACAGTCTTTCTGGCTCATAGGTCTCATCCATGTTCCTACTTTCTCCCAAGTTTCCTTGACCACCTGTCTCGGTTCAAGTACCTGTTTGCATGCAATTGTTTTGTTCTTTGTATTTCAGGTAGTTTTGATGTTATGATTCCCCAGTTTACTGGATCTCCTGCTGCCTTAGGTATTGGCAGACAGGCAGTTATTCTACTGGTGTTTTGTATTTTGGCAAAATCTTTAACTAATCCAATCATTACATTCTCAGCTCGAACTGTGTTAGAAATTTTTATCACTTGTGTTTCTGCCTCTCTCTTCATTCTAGAATGAAGAGTGGTTAGTTGATCTTTTTGCATCCCACATCCTAAAGACAATAATGACCATAACATTAGCACAATTACTAATAACATTCTCAAAGTAATTAAACACATCTTATCTGCAGTCTTGGTTCCACAGTTTACACAGTCTGTGATCCAGGATGTACTTTCTTCACTCGTGTATAGTGAATCCAGGGGTCTACACCGGCTACTTTCACTGCTGTAAAGGTGGTCAGCAGTACCTGATAGGGTCCACTCCACTTTTCTTTCAGCGGTTCTTTGTTCCAGTTTTTAATGTACACCTCGTCTCCTGGAAGTATGTTATGAGCTGGGTTCTCGAGAGTTATTGGTCTATTCCACACGAGGATGCTCCGGAGCCGAGCTAAAGTTTTCCCAAGAGACAGAACATAATTATACACTTCCTGTTTTCCTGTAACGTGTACATTAGGGTTAGGCTCAGGAGATTCATATGGTTTCCCATACAATATTTCATACGGACTGACTGACATCTCGCTCCTAGGTTTTATCCTAATCCTCAACAGTGCTATTGGCCAAGCCTGGGGCCACTGCAGCTTGGCTTCTTGGCATATTTTACTGATTTGCCTTTTTAGTGTCTGATTCATCCTCTTTACCTGTCCACTTGACTGGGGTCTCCACGGTGTGTGGAGGTCCTAAGTTATCCCCAGCAATCTACTTACTTCTTTTACTACTGCAGCTATGAAATGGGGCCCCCTATCTGATGATGCCCCTAGGGGTACCCCGAACCTGGGAATAATTTCCTGTAGTAACCACTTAACTGTTTCCTTTGCTTGGTTTGTGCAACAGGGAAGGGCTTCTGGCCATCCAGAAAATGTGTCAACCCCTACTAACAGGTATTTGTATCCTCGAGTTCTTGGCAATTCTACGAAATCTACCTGCCAATAATCTCCTGGCTCTATTCCTATCCGAATCCTTCCTAGCTGTGCCTGTCGCCTAGCCACTGGGTTGTTTTTCAAGCAGATATCGCATTTTGACATGACTGATTTTGCCATTGTTAACATCCGCACCGAAATTAAATTCTGCTTTAGCAATTTTACCAATGCCTCTGCACCCCAATGACATTTGTTATGTTTAATTTGTAGAACTTCTCTCATTATCAAGGGGGGTACCACTATTTGTCCTTGTGCAGTTAAATACCATCTTTCTGAGTTCTTTTGTGCATTTAGTAAACATGCCAGTCTCTCATCTTCTACTGAATATCTTGGTTTTGGAGGCAGATTAAATTGGGATATATTGAGCTTTGAAGGTATCAATGCCATTGTTGTTTGCACCTCCCGAGCAACTTGTCGGGCTGCCTAGTCTGCCTTTCGATTTCCTTCACAGATTTTGGAGTTTCCTGATTGGTGTGCTTCACAGTGTATAATTGCCACTTGCTCAGGTTTTTGTACTGCTTTTGTCAATTGCAGGACTGCATCACGAAAAGACAATAATCCCCTTTCTTTCTACAGTGCTCCGTGTACATGCACCACCCCAAAGGCATATTTTGAGTCAGTCAGTCCACCTTTTTCCCTTCACTTAATTCTAGTGCTCTGGTTAGAGCAACCAGTTCTGCCTTCTGGGCAGATGTATTTGGTGGTAATGTTTTTGCCTCCACTACTGTGCTGACTGTTGTTACCACATATCCAGCGTATCTGGTTCCATTTTCCATGAAGCTGCTCTCATCTGTAAACAGCTCCCACTCTGGCTGCTCTAGTGGGATGTCTTTCAAGTCTTCTCTTGCTGAATAGGTGTACTCTATTACCTCTACACAGTCATGTTCCAATGGGCCTTCTTCAGTTGTGGTACCTAGGAACAAAGCTGGATTCAAAAGGTTAGTTGTTTTATATGTGACATCATCCTGCTCAGTCAGGACTACCTGGAATTTTATCATCCTGCTTGGAGATAGCCAATGGCCCCCCTTCTGTTCTAAGACAATGGTTACCATGTGTGGCATATAGACATCTATGTGTCTTCCCATAGTAAGCTTCCTGGCTTCTTGTATCAGCATCACGGTGGCTGCGACCGCCCGCAGACATGGAGGCCACCCCGCACTTATGTTGTCAAGTTGTTTGGAAAAGTAGCCCACCGGCCTTTTCCAACTTCCCGGACGTTGGGTCAGGACTCCTAGTGCTAGGCGTAGCCTTTCATGTCCAAACAACTGAAAATCTTTAGACAGATCAGGTAACCCTAATGCTGGAGCAGTTGTCAGTGCCTCTTTTAGTTTTAGGAAGGCTTCTTTCTGTGGCTTGCCCCAGGTGAATGGCTGCATCCTCTGAGCTTCGTACAGGGGTTTCGCAATCAGTCCATAGTCCATGATCCACAAGTGACACCATCCTGCCATCTCGAGGAAGACTCGCAGCTCATGTAAGTTCTGGGGCTCTGGAATAGCACAGATAGCTTGGATACGGTTAGTACCTAGTTTTCGTTGCCCTTGTGAAATTTCACATCCCAGGTAAATCACAGTCTGTTGGGCAATTTGTGCCTTTCCTCTGGATACTTTGTAACCTCCCATTCCCAGTGAATTTAAAATCTCAATGGTTACCTTTATACAGGTTGCTTTTTCTTCTGAAGCTATTAGTATATCATTAACATCTTGCAACAATAGGTATTGGTCTCTTGGTACTTGCCCATTTTCATTCCAAATCCCCAGTTCCTTTGCCGGTTGGTTTCTGAATACGGTTGGTGAGTTCCTGTCCCTTGTCGTGTCCAGGTGAGTTGGGTCTTTCTTCCGTTCCCTGGGTTTTCCACTCAAAGGCAAACTGTTTTTTACTTTCTTTGTCAAGGGGGATGCAGAAAAAGGCATCTTTTAAATCAATTACACTAAACTATTTATATATCTCTTTTTTTACGGATGTTAGCAATGTGTAGGGATTTGTTACCACTGGCTAAATGTCTTTTGTTATTTTATTTATTGCTCTCAAATCTTGCACTAATCTATATTCACTATTTGGTTCTTTTACTGGAAATATTATGTCCTAACCTATTTTACAAATTCTATGTTTAATCAGTTGCTATATTCTCTCAATACCATCGCCTTGGTAACGTTTTCTTGCCGTAACTGATTGCCCTGGTGAAACCTGTCTGGGCACTCTCGTTTCCAATGCTCTTCTCGCTTGCAATACACACATTGATTTTGGCTTAACCCTTGCATAACTGGTCCTCTACCACGACTACCTCCGCCACGTCCCCCGAAACTTGGGTTCTCTTTTCCTTCTACCACTGCCAAAGATTTTGCTGCTGCCCCCCATCAGCTTCTCTTTCGCGATTATTATACACTCTCCAGGCCACCCCCAGGATTCTGAGTTTTCATAACTATTTTCACTACTCCTGCCACCTTACCAGGACCTTCTCTACAAGTTCTAGCTGACCGCCTCTAAATAATCAAATCTGCAGGGAAAAAAAGGCACTTCTACAAACACTGACCCCTCCACTCTCACACCTTGTCGCAAGGGAGCAATCACAGTCCGTTTTTGTCTGCTTGTGTCTTTTCCTTCCACAACCAGGGCAAGCCCCAACCGGCTTCGGGTTCTGCGGGCCACTGGGGTCGCTGATTCATTACTACCACCATTCTTTTCACTTGCATCCTTCTCCCTCCTTTCTATCATAGCCAGGCTTTGCCCAGCTTTTGAGGAAGAGGAATCAGGTGACTGTGGGAGAGGAGGATAAAGAGAGAAAGGTGTACTAGATGAAACAGGTTTAAGATCAGGTGAGGTAGGGGCAGGCAGTAGGACAAGGACAGATGAAGCAGGTGGATAGGGTTAGGTTCTCTTAGTCTTAGTCACCTGAGGGTTCATCAATCGAGCTGGTCCTGCCCAGTCTGAACCCCTGCACACAGTGGATGGAGATAAAGTCCCTGTGGTACCCATGAAAGGTATTTTAGGAAAGACTGTTTGGATTAATCCCACCTCAGGCAAAGACAAACACATCCATGGGATTGGTTTTGCCCAAGGACCTGGTTACACTTGGTGGGTAATGCAGAAAGATGGAGAAAGCCGTTGTGTTCCACAGGGAAACCCAGTCTTCACTGAGAAGTGTGTGTAAGGTTTCATTGTGACGCAGATGGAAATAGAATAAGGGGTGGATAATGTCCTGGATTGCAAGGTAATTAATGTGTATATTCTATTTTCCATCTGTTAGAGGTGTGGCAGTTATCTTCTGTTAATTGGGCAGTTTTCTTTATCTCTTCCACAAACCAATCCTCCCTCTGGGAAATATCTTCTGTCCATGGGCCATTGAGTGTCACTGCATAAAATTACTGATAACATTACATCATCCCATTGGGAGATGCTCCACCCAGGGGGAGGAGCCAAGCATTCCTACCTGGACATAATCTGAGATTTTAGGACACCCAACCAGCCTTTTCCCACTGGATTCCCACAGGAGCAGCTCTTTCCCACTGGATTCCCAGAGGAAGACCAGGCCCATCTACAGCACCCCTGGACCTTCAGAGGAAAACTCCACCCTTCTACAGGATCACTGCTCCAACAGAACCCCATCTGTCACTGCAGCCACCATTTAATGGGACTGCTGCCAACACCCTGACACAAAGGGTGTCAGGTTGTTTTCTGAGTCTGTCTATGGTTTTTTTTTGTTGTCTGTATGATTGCATTTGTCTTTTTAGTTTTCCTAGTAATGAACTGTTATTCCTATTCCCATATCTTTGCCTTTTAATTTCAAAATTGTAAGAATTTGGACGGAGGAGGTTTCCATTTTCCGTTTCAGGGGAGGTTCCTGCCTTTTTTAGCAGACACCTGTCTTGTCAAACCAAGACAGTTGGATACACAGAATTTTAGAGGCAGAATATCAATTTCGGCCATGGACACCTGGAGGTGAAGGACGGTTCTTTTCCATAGGAAGGAAAACACAGAACACTTGTGTTTCAGGGCCAGATGAAAGGCATCAATCAGAGGCCAAGGCCAGGCAGATCTCTCTGTCCTGGCAGCTTTTGTCTGAAAGCAGCCCTTGGATATCGGGAGTTCTGGAGGTGGAATCCCAATTTCAGCCATTTCAGCATAGATATAAAGGATGGTTCTTTCCCACAGGAAGGAGAGCACAGAGCCCAAGTGTTTCAAAGGCAGAAGAGGAGACAGGTGGCTCCTGGGAGGCCAAGCCAGCCAGACCTGTTTGTCCAGGCAGTTTTCGTCACCGAGAAATCCTTGGATATACAGAATTTGGGGGGCTGAGTCTCAATTTCAGCCCTGGACATCCTGATGAAAAGGATGGTTCTTTTCCATTGGAAGGAAAGCACCGAGCCCCAGTGTTTCAAAAGCAGGTGAGAGGAAGCCCCCAAGAGGCCAAGGGCAGCCAGACCTGTCTGTCCTGGCAGCTTTCTCCTGGGAGCAATCCTTGGATGGATGGAGTTTTGGAGGTGGAATCCCACTTTGGCCATGAGCACCTGGTCGAGGTGGATGGTTTTTCCTTAGGAAAGAAAAGCACAAACTCCAAGAGTTTATGAAGAAGATGAGAGGTGGCCTCCCATGGGCCAAGGCAGCCAGAGCTGTCTCTCCTGGCACCTTTCATCTGTGGGAAGTCTTTGGACATAGGGATTTTTGGAAGTGGAATCTCAGTTTTGGTTGTGGGTGCCTGGAATGGAAGAAGAGTTCTTTTCATGAGGAAAGCTCAGAGCCCCAGTGTTTCAAAGGCAGATGAGAAACAGCCCTCAGGAAACCAAGGCCAGCCAGACTTGTATCTTCTAGCCAGTTTTGTCTGGGAGAAATTCTTGGATATGGGAATTCTGGAGGTGGATTCCCAACATTGGCCATGGGGACCTAGACATGAAAAGTGCTTTTTTTCCCATAGGATAGAAAAGCACATGGTCCCAGTGTTTCAAAGGCAGAATAGAGGTGGCCTCAGGGTGGTCAAGCCAGCCAGGTCTGTCTGTCCCGGCAGATTTCATCTGGGAACAATCTGTGCATACAAGGAAATATGGAGAAGGAATCCCAGTTTTGGCAATGGACACCTGGAAAGCGGGGCAGTTCTTTCCATAGGAAGGAGAGCACAGAGCCCCAGTGCTTCAGGGGCTGATGAGAAGCAGGCCTCGACATGCCAAGGTCAGCCAGACCTGTCAGGTGGCCCCGAGAAGGCCAAGCCAGTCAAACAGTCAAGACCTGTTCCATGTTCCCTGGGTTCCATGGGGCCCCACAGTATCACAATGGTCTCCTTGGTTCCATGAATCCCTGTAGTGTGACAATATTCTCCTTGTCACAATGTTCCCCTTGCTTCTGTAGAGTCACAATGGATCTTTGCTTCCATGAGGTCTTGCAATGTGACAATGGCTCCTTGGTTCTATGGCCCCACATCTTCATCCTTGACCCTTGGTTCCATAGGGTCCCTGAGTTTCACAACTGTCTTCTTGATTCCATGAGGCACCAGAGTGTCACAATGGTCTCTGACTCCATGAGGTTCCATAGTGTCACTATGGTGTCCTTGGATCTGCATTGCCTCCATGGCCCCTTGGTTCCATGAGTTCTGTACTGTCAGCAATGGATTCTTTGTTCCAAGGGGGCCTTGATGTGTCCCAAGAGCTCCTTGGTTCCGTGACATTCCAAAGTGTCATGTACGGAAAATCACACAATGGAAAGCCAGTGTCCATAAAGGAGACAGAGGAGTCCTGTAACTTTATTCCAATAAATGGAAAGGGTCCACCAGGGCACACACCCACGGGGTTTTCTCTCTCGAGGTTCCAGAGGGTGCAGCCTCCTTTTATCCAAACTCCCGGCCACATGTTGCCTTCTTCCTGTCCCCATTGGCCGAGGTACTGGGAAGGTTCAGCCTTCCCAAACCATCTGTCACATTTTCCCCTCTTGAACCTGTCATTTTACCCCAAAGTTCATAAACTCAAGCTTGTGCAGACCCACGTGTCTGTTTCAGGAGCCAAGCTGTCTGGGCTCTGTAATAAAGTTAATGGAGACATTAAGACCATTTCAAAGATGTTAACACCAAAACCTTCACCCATCGAACTGTCTGTAAAGAATCTTCCCTATCAGTCACAATGGACTCCTCATTTCCATGGGGCCCCACTCTGTCACAAGGGCCCCTTGGCTCCATGAGGTTCCCCAGTGTCACCCTGGTGTCCTTGGATCCGCATTGTCACAACTGACCCACAGTTCCATGAGGGTCCCCAGTGTCACCATGGTCGCTGTCTGAGGCTGGATGAGATCAATGTCCTCTGACACCTTGGGATGAGCTGTCAATCAGTCACACAGTGGGGACAGCGCTGAGCCAGCCCTGACTTCCTGAGCAATCACAAATCCCTCCTGGGGGGAGCCCCACAAAGGCCCAGGGGCTTAAAAACACAGAGCACAAGGTCAGCCCCTAGTATGGACCCTGCCTTCTCCTGGGGTTTGGGTCTCACCCACACTGGAACCCCAGGAACTTGGAGCCATATGCGTGTCCTTCTAGAGCTTCTGTCTTTCTGTCTCTCTCTTTCCTCTCCTTCTAATGCTCTTTCTATGGAACATTTTTGGGTACCTCAACAACCTAATTGTTTAAAGGTTTCCAGGTTCAATGGGCCAAGTTAATGAAGTTCCTGCTATGATAAGTGTTTTATGTTGAATTGGATGTGACATTGAATCCTTTTCCAAAGTTTCTTGGATTTTTGTACTTTGCCAGTAAAATTTTTTGTCATTTTGACTTCTTGAGAATATCTGGTTGGTGTTTCTTCTTGTGAAATACAAAGCTGTGTTTCGTGTCAGGTACATAGAGGCAATGTGTGTATTTGTGATTGTGATATGTGTGGAGGCCGACAATGGGACAGTTGCGAATTTTAATAATAACTGAGGAAAGTAAAGCATGGAAGAAGGCCTTTGAACCTCTCTTTTCTTTGCAATTAACCTTGGTTGATTTAGGAGCATTTGAATTAAAGCGTTAACGATGTTGCTTTTTGCTTGTAGTCAGGCCTTAAAGAGTGCTGCAAAAATAACCCTTTTGAAGTATAATTTTAGAATATTGCTTGTATCCTTGAAACTAGAGTTTTGGAATCTATATAAAGGAAATATGCTTATCTCATGCCTTAACAAAACAGAGAAAAACAGCTTGAGAAAGGAAGATGAACATCATCTCAAGGATTTATAATTTTGACCAAGGGAAGCTGGACATCACTGTTATGAGATTTATAGTCATTGTAATTAAAAAGGTGGAGCCACATCTGGGGAGCTGGACTTCACCAGATGGGATTCGTCTTTATTCTTGTGGAAACCAGGACCAGTATTTTGGAAACTACTACTACTGTCTGGGGGCTACTCTTTTTTGGGATGCATCCTGAGAAAAACTAAGTCACAATAGTGTATAGAATTGTGATGTAAAAATTGGAAAATAGAAACTGCTGATGAGAAAAAATTGGAATAGAAACTGCTGAGAAAGCTTATGAGTACCCCTATAAATACCTGTAAGCCCCAACTATAGGTGTACAGTTGGAGGGAAACTTCCCCCACTGTACCCAGCACTGTGTTGCTCATTCTTTTACCACAATTATTAATAAATTGATTGCTGCTTGAATATTGGCATAGTCAAGCTTCTTATTTATAACAGATTTGGTGCATTGGCTGGGAATTTCCAAATCCATTGAGGGAGACTCCTGATCTCAGGGAGGCGCCCCACCTTGGAGGCTTCTGCCTCAGGTGGCCCTGAGTGACTGGGGAATCTCTCAGGGAAGAGGAAATCCTTAAGGTAATTTATGAGCAAAGAATTTTGAGCTCCCGGAGTAGACTGCAGTAAATTCAACTGTAATAACTCGTGTACGAAGACCCAGGCGAGAAAAGGAGGCTGTAAGTATTGCTTGGTTAGGTGGGATAAGAACGGGTGTAGGTGTGTAAGAGTGTGAGTGGTGTGTGTGAGACGTGACCCAGTCACAAAGCGATCGTGGAGTTCTTCTAACCTCGGTTTCGTCTCCCTGTGAGGGGAATGGCAGGTGAAGGAACAAAGCGAGTGAAGTAGGATTTCCTGTATATAGAAGGTTGAGGGTGAGAAGAAATAATAGTTAAGGGGGATTTATTTTTCTTAGGAATTGGAGGCGGGTAGCGGTACTGGTAGAAGGGACTTTTTATCAGAAAAATCCTTGACAAAAAGGGACCAAGGTCTGAACAAGTGTGGTCGAGGCGAGTGAGGGAACACCTGTTAGGATAAAATGGGTAAATGCCAAAGCAAAAACCCAAGAGCTGGTATACACCAGCAAGAAAATAGAGGTACTGAAGGTAGTGGAAAAAGAGGGAGCATTTTACCAGAGATACCCCAGGACAGCCCCCTTGGGGTAATGTTAAAATTGTGGAATAAATGTGAAACCAGGAGAGGAAAAAGCAAAGAGAATATAATAAAATATTTTATGGTAGAATGGACTAAGGAAATGATGTGACCTGATAATTTATATTGGCCAAATGTACGGGTCATCTGAAGGGTGGATCTGTCAGGCCTTGAATGCCTGTGTAAATAAAAAGGACCTTATTAACCAAGAAGAAAGCGATAATGCAGCTTTATGTCATGGGTCCTGGCCTACTCCCCTGTATGCATTTAAAACTAAAAAGGAAAAGAATCAGTGAGACCCCTTAGATAACCTTCAGCCCCCTTCTCTACCACAGCCAGCTGCTCTGCCAGAGGTGCCTCATCCAGTACCCAATCCACCCCTTGCACCTAATCCTGCACCCCCTGCACCTAATCCAGCACCCTTTGCACCTAATCCTGCACCCTTTGCACCTAATCCTGCACCCTTTGCACCTAATCCTGCACCCCTTGCACCTAATCCTGCACCCCCTGCACCTAATCCTGCACCCCTTGCACCTAATCCTGCACCCTTTGCACCTAATCCTGCACCCTTTGCACCCAATCCTGCACCCCTTGCACCTTATCCTGCACCCCTTGCACCTAATCCTGCACCCTTTGCACCTAATCCTGCACCCTTTGCACCCAATCCTGCACCCCTTGCACCTTATCCTGCACCCTTTGCACCTAATCCTGCACCCTTTGCACCTAATCCAGCACCCTTTGCACCTAATCCTGCACCCCTTGCACCTAATCCTGCCCCCTTTGCACTGAGTCCAGCACCCTTTGCACCTAATCCTGCACCCCTTGCACCTAATCCTGCACCCTTTGCACCTAATCCTGCACCCCTTGCACCACAAGCTCCGATGGCTCCACTCCTGGTACCAGATTCACCACCAGCACACAGAACTAGGAGCCAGGAAAAGGCACGAGCAGAAAGCAGTGGGGATAGCAATAAAGAAGGGAAGGGGGGCACTTGTACCCATTAAGGGAAGTACCATTAGTAGGAAATCAAGGGAGACCAGTCATTGGGTATGTGTCAGCCCCCCTGAGCACTGGGGATGTGAGAGCTTTTAAAAAAAAGGGGAGGGTTACTTGAAGATCTGCTGGGGGTGTCTGAAAGGTTAGATCAGTTCCTAGGACCCAGCATTTACACCTGGAGCTAGACTCCACAGATGGGATTCGTCTTTATTCTTGCAGAAACCAGGACCAGTATTTTGGAAACTACTACTACCATCTGGGGGTTACTCCTTTTTGGGATGCATCCTGAGAAAAACTAAATCACAATAGTGAATAGAATTGTGATATAAAAACTGGAAAATAAAAGCTGCTGATGAGTAAAAATTGGAATAGAAAATGCTGAGAAAGCTTATGAGTACCCCTATAAATACCTGTAAGCCCCAACTATAGGTGTACAGTTGGAGGGAAAACTTCCCCTGCTGAACTCAGCGCTGTGTTGCTCATAGTTTACCATATTAATTAATAAATTGATTGCTGCTTGAATATTGGCATAGTCAAGCTTCTTATTTGCAACAAAAGGATGCCCAGGGAGTGCTGAGAGCAGATCCTTGAGGCCAGGAGTGCAGGGAGCCCAAGGCTCTGGGCAGGGAACTGCAATGCTGAGCAAGGCCTGGCTCGGCTGCAGGAAGCAGAAAGGCCAAGCCCTGAGCCCAGCCTGGGCCAGCAGGGCCTGTCCCTCACGGCTGGCTCGGGGCTCTTTGTGGGGCAGGGGGATGTGAGGGGCAGCAAGGACAAACGCCATCCACCTGCAGCCCCTGCCAGCCTCCCCAGGAGGCCGAGGGAGAACCAAAGTGCAGCCCCTGCCAGGAAAGTTCCTCCTGTGGGGCCTCCGGAGGCGCTGCCCGAGCCCAGGGCACAAAGGCCTGGGTGCCTGTGGCCCTGCCAGCCCTGCCCAGCCCTTGGCCATCTGTCCTGCAGGCTGTGCCCCCTGGGCGTGCTGCTCCTCTGCCCTGGCTGGCTGCACTCGCCCATCTCGCTGTGCCCCAGCATTTCTCACCCAGCGTTTCTGGGCCCTCCCTGGGCTCCCTGCACCCAGCGCTGCCGGCTCCTGGCACACAGAGCCCGGCCATGGCCCAGCCTCACGCTGGGACACCTCCAGCACCAACATTCTGCCCTGGGAGGGACATTTCTTTCTCCTCAGCTCCAGGCTGAACCTTCCAAGCTGAAGTCTGGGGAGGTTTCCTGCAATTCCCACTGCCTAGGAAAGCTCTGTCTCCTGCTGGTCACAAACAGAGAAGGGCTGGAGGGAGATGTGGTGGTCAGAGGCTGTTTGGGGCACAGTGACCATGAAATTATTGAGTTTTTAAACATTCTGTGAAGGGAGGACATCAACAAGTCTTCTGCAATGGACTTCTAAGAGGAGACTTTGGCCTATTTGCAGATTTGGCAAGTGCCAAATCAGGTAATGATTTATTAAAGGAAATCAGCACCTAAAACAAAGGATACCAGGAAGGATGGATACCCTTCAAGAAAGAAATTTTGAAGGAGCAGCAACAGCCTGTCCCTCTGTGCCCAAAAGTGACCTAGGAAGGAAAACAACTGGTCTGGCAAGGCATGAAGGTTTTTCCAGGAACTCAGGGGAAAAATTAGAGTGCATGACCTTTGGACAGAGGGGCAGGAAACTCAGGACATGTTTAAGAATGTTGTTAGGTCATGCAGAAAGAAAATTAGAGAGGTGGAAGCTCAATTAGGATTTAACCTGGCCACTTCTTTGAAGGATAATAAAAATGATTTAATAAATAAATTAATGGCAAAAGGAGTGGAAAGGAGAACCTCCATTCCTTATTGGGGGGGATATGGTTCCTCAAAGACGAGGAAAAGGCTGAGGTACTTAACCCCTTCTTAGCTTCACTTTTCAAGAGGAAGTCAAGTTGTCTTTACTTACCTGAGCTGGTAGATGGGCACAGGGAGCAGAACAGCCCCCCTGTAATCCAGGAGGAAGCAGCTGGTGACCTGCTGAGGCACTCCAATGCTCACAGGTGTCTCTGGGATCAGATGGGATCCATCCCAGGGGAATGAGGGAGCTGGTGGACGAGCTCCCCAAGCTGCTCTCCATCATTTACTATCAGTCCTGGCTCAGCAGGGAGGTCCCAGAGGACTGGAGGTGCCAATGTGAGCCCATCCCCAAGAAGGGCTGGAAAGAGGAGCTGGGGAACTCCAGGCCTGTCAGCCTGACCTGGGTGCCTGGCAAGGTTATGGAACAGATCACCTTGAGTGCCATCCCAGGGCACCCACAGGATGGCCGAGGGATCAGAGCCAGCCAGCGTGGATTTCAATATCTGCATTGATGATCTGCATGAGGGGACTGAGTCCAGCATCAGCAAATCTGCAGATTACACCAAGCTGGGTGTGAGTGTGGATCTGCTGGAGGGTAGGGGGGCTCTGCAGAGGGACCTGGACAGGCTGGATCCAGGGCCCAAATCCAACAAGGTGAGGTTGAACAAGACCAAGGGCTGAGTCCTGCACTTTGGCCACAACAACCCCTGCAGTGCCACAGGCTGGGGACAGAGTGGCTGGACAGTGACCAGGCAGAAAGGGGCCTGGGGGTACTGATGGACAGCAGGCTGGACATGAGCCAGCAGTGTGCCCAGGTGGGCAAGCAGGCCCGTGGCTCCAGGCCTGTATCAGGAATGGTGCGGCCAGCAGGAGCCAAGCTGCTGTGCCACCCCTAACCTGCCCCCAGTTCTGCACACAGACATTGCTGCTGCAGCTCCATAGAAGGCAACAAAAGTGGGATCTCCAGTGGAAACTCTGCTGGGAGATCCTTTAGTTCATTTAAAGACACTGAGAGCACAGCTCCTCACTGACTCAGTCTGTGGCCACAGTAAAGGTGGAGAGAAACAAAATGAGAAATGGCAGAAACAGTGGCATTTCTTTGTGGACAATATTAAAACACTAAAACAAAGGAATGAAAAGAAGAAACCATCAAACCCAAGTACTATCAAAGATGACTTTTATTACAAGTGACTTCCAGAAACTAGCAAGCAGCTTGATGTTTCTGAAACCATCCAGTTATCAATGTCCGCACTGCAGCCTTGAGCTCCTGGTTCCTCAGGCTGTAGATGAGGGGGTTCAGGGCTGGAGGCACCACCGAGTACAGAACTTACAGGGCCAGATCCAGGGATGGGGAGGAGATGGAGGGGGGCTTCAGGTGAGCAAACATGATAGTGCTGAGGAACAGGGAGACCACGGCCAGGTGACGGAGGCAGGTGGAAAAGGCTTTGTGCTGTCCCTGCTCAGAGGGGATCCTCAGCATGGCCCTGAAGATCTGCACATAGGAGAAAACAATGAACACAAAACAACCAAAAGCTATACAGACAGTGAAAACAGAAACCTTAAGTTCCCTGAGGTAGGATTTGGAGCAGGAGAGCTTGAGGATCTGAGGAATTTCACAGAAGAACTGGCCCAGGGCATTGCCATGGCACAGGGGCAGGGAAAATGTATTGGCTGTGTGCAGCAGAGCATTGAGAAAGGCACTGGCCCAGGCAGCTGCTGCCATGTGGGCACAAGCTCTGCTGCCCAGGAGGGTCCCGTAGTGCAGGGGTTTGCAGATGGACACGTAGCGGTTGTAGCACATGATGGTCAGGAGGGAAGACTCTGCTGAAATGAAGAAGAGGAACAGAAAGAGCTGTGCTGCACATCCTGAGTAGGAGATGGTCCTGGTGTCCCAGAGGGAATTGTGCATGGCTTTGGGGACAGTGGTGCAGATGGAGCCCAGGTCGCTGAGGGCCAGGTTGAGCAGGAAGAAGAACATGGGCGTGTGCAGGTGGTGGCCGCAGGCTACGGCGCTGATGATGAGGCCGTTGCCCAGGAGGGCAGCCAGGGAGATGCCCAGCAAGAGGCAGAAGTGCAGGAGCTGCAGCTGCCGCGTGTCTGCCAGTGCCAGCAGGAGGAAGTGGCTGATGGAGCTGCTGTTGGACATTTCTTCACTCTGGGCATGGTGGACTGTTGAAAGAAGACATTGACAATGTGCGACCAATTTCTTTGAGTCAATCCTATGTATTTTATGTGGAATCTCAGCAAAATCACTTCTCTTCCTGTGAGTGAAATTTTGCTAGACTCTTTTTGATTTTGAGTTTGTGCTTCTGAGGCCCTGCCTCATCTTTACCAACTCTCACAGCCGGAACACTGGGGAGACCTGAGGGAAAACAGATCTCTATGTGCCCCAATGCAGTTGATGCTAGTCCCAACACAGGAGCCCTTTGAATATTTCAATTCCTCTGTTTCATGGTGCCAGCACTTAAAAATTTCTTGAAAAATAAAGTAGACATTCTGAACTCTACGGTTTAAAAATAATTTTCTCCAAACCCTTCTCTCTTTCCCTGTGCAGCTGGACAGGAAGGAATACAAAGGGTTGGTCTGGTTCTCTGCTGCCTGGAGTTGAGCCTACTGGGCACTCTCTATCCAAGCCTTGCTCCTGCCAGTGCTGCCAGAGCCCAGCCCAGCCCTGGGGGCTCAGCTCTGCCCTGCAGACCCCTCCCAGCACAGGGCACTGCCCAGGGGCATCTCCCTGGCAGCAGGGCCTTAAAGGCAAGGAAGGCAAACAGAGATGCTGCAAGCCAAGGTGCTGCTGCTGCTGTCTGTAGGGAGAGGAGGCTGAGGAGGCACTTTCTGAGGGAGATCTGGGGCACATCTGCTAATGCCCAGGGTGACAGTGCAGGAGTCTCAGTGACACAGCCAAAGCTGACAGCCCCTTTCTCTTCCCTTTAGGAGAAAGGTGAGAGCAGCCCTGGCCATGCAGCACCATCTTCACAGCAGCAGGAATCTGCCCTGATGGGGGTCGCTCCTTCCACCTCCAACTTCTCCCCTGCAGCATCCATGTGGAGCTGCCAGGCAGGCTGAGAGCTGCCCCTGGCAGGTGGCACATGCCTTGGGCTGGCCAAGAGCCCTGTGGGCTGCAGGACCTGCTCTGCAGGACAGCCCTGGGCAGCCCTGGCTGCAGCCCCAGCTTCACCCCCTGCAGCCATCCCTGGCAGCAGCAGGAGCCATCCTGCCCTGTCCCTCTGACGGTGCCCAGGGCAGCCCTGCTCTGCAGCACATCCTCCCCCAAAGCAGAAACATCAGCAGAGCCATCCTTACAGTCACATCAGTCCTGTCCTGGGTCAGCTTCAGGAGATCCCTGCAGCCAGAGACTGACTGTGTCAGAAGTGCTGAAGATTTCTCCATGAATGAGCTCAGAATTTTCCTTCCAGCTGCTTTGAGCCTCTGCCTGCTTCACTTCTGACAGGTACTTGCAGGCAGTGCCCTCAGCCCTGCTGGGCTGGGAGAGGAGCTGGTCCTCAGGAGAAATGTCTTTTTGAAGCTCTTCTTGTTTTCCCACTAGCTATCTCTGGTCCAGGAGACTGGCCCAGCTCAGCAGCACAGACACAGCACAAGGACTTCAATGACCCTCTCTAATTATTTGGTGTTGTTTATATCAGACTCAATCCCTGAGTGAGTCTTCAAAAAACTTCTCAAGAACTCAAAGTTAAATTTAAACTCCAAAGTTTCGTTAAGTTTAATAAGTCCCTCTGAGAAAGTGTCCCCAGGTTCCAGTTAGAGCAGAACACTGAAGGCAGTGATGCCAGCTGGGGACAAACAAGGCCAAGGTGTCTCTGGGGCTGAGCAAAGCTAGATGTGTTTCAGGAATTCAAAGGGCCAAGGCCTTAGCCCCAGCCCCTGGCAGATCCTGTCCCTCCCTCCTTGCTCAGGGCTCTTCCCGGGATGGGCACTGGCATGTGGGGATGTGCAGTGCCAAGGGCAGGAGCATGGGGCGGCCCCTGCCAGGCTGCTGAGCAGGGACAAGGAGGCCATGAGGCCCCAGGCCTGCAAGGGTCACTTGTCTCCTGCTCCTGGCTCAGGCCCAGGCCCAGCAGCCATGGCCAAAGTGCTGCCCAAGTTGGCTCTGTCAGGGCCTGGCAGCTGCTGCCCATGCCTGTGCCCTGTGCAGCCCAGGCTGTGCTACGGTGTCCCTGCCCTGCGCCTCTGTCCCTGCAGGCTGTGCTCATCCCCCGGCTGCCCCACCTGGCTGGCCCCTTCCTTTGCTGACAGCTCTGCCTCCTGCCTGCCTCTGCCTGCCCACACAAAGCCTTGGGCTGATACCAAAACGGTTCATTCCATTTTTACCTTGCCTGTGAACTTCCAGTACAGGAACAAGGCATGCAGGGGCTGCTTTCCCAGCAAGGATGGTTGGAAGAGAAGAAGAAGAAGACATCTGGCTCAAGGGTGCAGGGATAGAGAAAACAAGCACTGAATCTGGGAACTTGGGGTGGTGTCTTGGTTTGGAAAGACAGGTGCCTGCTAAAGAACGCAGAAGCCTCCCCTGAAATGGAGAATGCAAACCCTCCCCACCCCTCCTAATTACTATGAATTTTAAATTAAGGGGCTCTCAGGCAAAAACATAGAGGAGCAGGAAATAACCGTTCTTTAATAGGGAAGGAAAAAAAAAAAAGAAGGATAAAAGAAAACAATGCAATACACTAGAACAACACTGACAGAGTCAGAACCCACCCTGACACCCTGTCTGTCAGGGTGTTGGTAGCAGTCCAATTGGAAAAGTGGCTGCAGTCCTCCTGAAGTGTTAGGTGTGGTTCTGTTGGAGCAGGGGGGTCCTGTAGAAAAAGGGTGTATTCTTCCTCTGCAGTTCTGTGGAATCAAAAGCAACTGCTGTTCCTCTGGAGAATCCAGTGGGAAGCCGTTCTGGCGTGTCAGAACCTCCAGATTATATCTGGGTAGAAATTCTTGGTTCCTCCCTCTGGGCGGAGCATCTTACAATGGGAAGTTATAGCTCTTATCAGCCATGCAGTGACATTCAATAGCCTGTTATCAGCACATGTCCTGGGGTGACTGTTATCCCCGTTTGTGTGTGTGTAATTTATGCTGAATATTATGTTCTGTGCCTTTAAGACTGGCAGAGTGAAAGTTTTGTTTTGGGCCTCTTATCAGCCACTCGGCGGGACATCCAGATAGCACCAGTACATACTGCTGCTTTTTTGCTTTTTGCCCTGCTTTTTGCTTTTGCTCTTGCTTCTGCTTTGCTTCTGCTTTACTTGCTCTTGCTTTTTTCCCTCTTCTCATTAGTTAATTTAGCTAAACAGTCCAAATTCCTTCCTGGATTATTTCCCCTCTCCTGTTTGGACCTGCCAACCTGCTCCGGACTGGGACCTGGGAAACACCGAGAGAGAGTTTGCATCTTGTGGCTGCAGCAGCTGCCCCAGTGCCAGAGGGACAGATAACAGCGACCACCCCCAGGAAAGACTTTCTGAATTTGTCATCTTTTTCAGAGCAGTGAAAGAGCGGTGTCATCCGGTATTGTTCATTTTGGGTGTTGGGGGTGCTGTGCTTGTCAAATAAACAGGTTCTTTCCACTTCTCTCAGAGGAATTCTTCCCGAACCGGTTGTGGGGAGGGGCCGTGTGGGTTTGTTTTTTGGAGAAGCCCTTTTTGGGAATTCTCTCCCAAATTTGCCCTAAACCAGGACAGTGTTTCAGAACCTCCAGACTATATCTGGGTAGCAATGCTTGGCTCCTCCCTCTAGGCGGAGCATCTCCCAATGGGATGTTATAGTTCTTATCAGCCTTGCAGTGACATACAATAGCCTGTTATCAGCACATGTCCCCTGCCAAGGGAGGAGTGATTATGATCACTCAGGGAGAGAGATAGGAAGAATTCCCCACTTGACACCAGACAACTGCCATACAGATGGTAATAGAATATATCTTGCCTTGCAATCTGGAACAGGTGGGTTTTATGGAAATGAGTAAATTATAATTCACATTTAGTGACTGTATATAAGCAACACACTGGTAGAGTCACGTGTCCATGTAAGGTTAGAAGTTATCCCATGTTGGACCTTAGGCCTGAATAAGTGATGCTTTCTTACCCACCAAATTATTGTTAAGGTATCTTATTCTGATATTTTGGACATTTGGTGACAGCAGAGGCTCACAGAACCAAGGAGTCAGCTGTGACACTGTGGAACCCCATGGAACCAAAAGTCCATTGTATCAGAGCAAGGCCTCATGGAACCAAGGAGACCATTGCTGGCAGTGTGGAAGCTCATGGAGCCATGGGGTCATTGTGACACACTATGGGGCTGCATGGAACCAACGGTCCATTGGGACACTGCAGAACCTTCTGGAATCAAGGGGATTGTTTTATGCTCTGGAACCTCATGGAACAGAGGATCCATGGTGACACTGCAGTGCTCAGACCATTGGTGACAGTGTGAAAGCTCCTGGAACCAAAAGTCCATTGTGACACAGCAAGGCCTCCTGGAACCAAGGGTCCGTTGTGGCTCTGTAGGGCTTCCCAGAACCAAGGAGACCATTTGGACACTGTGGGGCCTCATGGAACCACCTGGCACTGTGACACAGCCGGGCCACATGGAGTCAAGGGGCCACTGAGACCCTGAGGAACCTCATGGAATTAAAGGTCCATTTTTCCACTGTGGGGCCCCGTAGAACCAATGGGACCATGGTGACACCGTGGTGCTCCATGGAACCAAGGGGCCATCATGGTTCTGCTTTGCCTCATGGAGCCAAGGGGCCACTAGGACCCTGCAGGTCCTGGTGGAACTAAGGCAGCCTTGTGACACTGAGGGGCCCTTGGAACCAAGGGTCCATTGGGAGATTGCAGAGCCTGATGGAACCATGGAGACCATTATGGCCCTTCAGAACCCATGGGAACCAAGGGGCTGTTGTTATACTGCATGGCCTTGTGGAATCAAGGGGACCCCAGTGACACTGTGGGGTTCCATGGGACAGAGGGGCCATTCTGACACCATGGAACCAAGGAGGCCATTGTGACACAGCAAGGCCTCGTGGAACCATGGAGACCATTATGACACATGGGGCCTCGTGGAACCAAAGGAGCATTGTGACATTGCAAGTCCTTATGGAACCAAGGGCACCACAGAGACACTGTGGGGCTGTGAGTGATCAAGGAGAGATTCTTATAGTGCAGAATCAATGAGACCATTATGGCACTCTGGGGCATCATGGAACCACAGGTGACATTGTGACACAACACAGCCTCATGAAACCATGGAGGCCATTTTCACACTTGAAGGCCTTGTGAAACCAAAGGGCCATTGTGGCACTTTGCATCCCCGTGGAACCAAGGAGTCCAATGTGACACTATGAGGCCCTGTTGTGCCAAAGGGCAATTGTGGCACTGTGTGGCACCAGGGAACCAAGGGACCATTGTGACACTGCAGGGCCCCATGGAACTAAGGATTCATGGATCAATGTGGGACTCATGGAACCAAAGGTCCATTGTGACATTGCAAGGCCTCATGGAACTAAGGGGGGACAATTGTGACGCTGTGGGGCCCCATGGAACCACGGGGCCAGTGTGACACAGCTGGGCCTCATGCAGCCAAGGGGCCACTGTGATCCTGAGGAGCCCAAAAGAACCCAGGGGCCATTTTGACACTCAGCAGCTGTGGAGACCCTGAGAGGCATTCCCTGGGTTAGAGAGACACAAGAAGCTTCCCTCAAAAGCTGTTTGACCCCATTGGCTCCTTCCCCTTGTCCTATGTCCCTCAGCAACTCCCTCCATATTCCCCCCTTGGCCCCCATCTTTGTACTGCCCCGATGGCACTGATCAGCCCCCACCTCTGGAGATACAGGAACCTGGACTCCCCCCAGGAGTCCTGCCTTGTGACCCTGAACATCTCACCGCACGGCTGAATTAAACATCTGTGGATGCCATGCCAAGCCCCTTTTTGCTTCCCTATCCTGGCCTTTATTAGCAGCTATTTCAGCTGCAACAATGGTCCATTATGGCAGTGTGGACCCAAGGACACCATGGTGACACTATAGAAAATCATGGATCCAAGGGGCCATTGTGACACTGGAGAACTTCATGGAACCCAGGGTCCATTGTGACACAGCAGGGCCTCATTGGAACAAAGGAACCATTGCTGACAGTACAGAAACTCATGGATCCAAGGGGCTGTGGTGACACAGCAGGGTCACAAGGAACCCAGGAGACCAGTGACATTTAGGGACCTCATGGAACCAAGGGTCCGTTATGACACTGCAGAAACAAGGAGACCATTGTTGGTGCTATGGAAGCTCATGGAACCAAGCAGCCATTGTGACACTCCAGGGCCTCGTTGAACCAGGCAGAGCATTGTGACACCACAGAACCTCATGGCACTAAGGGTTTATTGGGACACAGCAGGGCCCATGGAGCCAATTGTCCATTGTGACAATGTGGATCTGAGGAGACCATGGTGACACCATGGAAGCTCATGGAGCCATGGTTCCATTGTGACACAGCAAGGCCTTGAGGAACCAGAGACCATTGTGACATCATGGAACCTCATGAACCAAGGGATACATTGTCACAGTCCAGAACCAAGGAGACCATTGTGACAGTACAGAACCTCTCGGGACCAAGATTCCATTGTTATACAGTGGGGCTTCATGGAACCAAGGAACCACTGTGACACAGCAGGGACAGATGGAACCAATGGTCCATGGAGATACTGCGGATCCAAGGAGACCATGGTGATGCTGTGGAACCTCGTGGAACCAAGGAGCCGTTGTGACACTGTGGGGTCCCATGGAACCAAATATTCATGGTGACACAGCAGGGCTGCTTGTGACCAATTGTCCATTGTGACACTGCAGATCCAAGAGACCAGGGTGACACTCTGGCAGTTCATGAAACCAAGGGGCTGTTGTGACACACCAAGGCCCTGTGGAACCAAGGAGAGCTTTGTGGCACTGCAGAACCAAGGAGGCCACTTTGACAGAACAGAACCCAAGGGAACCAAGGGTCCATTGTTATACAGCAGGGCCTCATGGAACCAAGGGGCTCCTGTGAAACTGTGGGGCATAATGGAGTCAAGGACACCACTGATACTGAAATCTGCTGGATACAAACTTCTGAACAGAGTTTTGAGTATTTGAAAGCAGGTATTCTTTATTACAACGTGGTGGTCACTTGGGCCATCCTTCCTCCATTCAGGTGCACTGAGCCTCAAATGCCCAGAGTTTTTGTCACACACACTGATTATGTATCCATTAGTTATCCCCACTTCATTTAAGTTTCTTTGACATAGTTGCATCCCTTATCACAAATCCTTCTATGGTTTTTTGGGTTTTGTCTGCAACATCCAGTGTCCTTTTTAGGTGGCTGTTCTTTGACCCCCCCTTTTGAGTAAGAGCAGTATTGTTGTTCTGCATAACTTCTGTTTTGTCAGCCTTGCAGAGCTGAGCTGGCATCCTGTTTGCATTTTGTGTCACTTCTGTTTGCCAGAGGTACATCCTTAATCAGTTTCTCCAAGGCTGTGCTGTTCTGTTCTGCTGTCCTTGACAAGAGTAAATGTTGTTCTGTTCTCCTGTCCTTGTCTCAGTGCTCGCCCCGCATGAGGCGTCTGCAACCCCCCAACCCATGGGCCTGGGGTGGGCAAGTGTTCCTGGGGAACAGGGATGGGACAGCTGGGCTGGACTGACCCAAGGGATGTTCCATTCCATGTCACACCATGATCAGCAATCCACTGAGAGAAGTGGGGGGAGAAGGGGGGTAGGGGATTCATTTCTTTTTTAAGACATTTTTCTTTCAAAACAGCACCTACACATACAGAACCCTCTCCTGCCACAAGGTGGTCAAACATTTTCTGCTGGTAGGAGATTTCCTGTGGATTTGCTTTTCTTCTGTTTGTGACCTTTTCTTTTTGTGGTTTGTTTTTTTGGTGGGGGTTTTGTGCTGTTGTGGGTGGGTGTTGCTGTGGGTTTTTTGATTGGATTTTATTTGGGGTTTTTTTTTTTTTTTTTTGATTGGGTTTGGGTTTTTCCCTTTTGAACTGCCTTTCTACTGATGCATACATTTTTTCTGCCCTTTCTTGTGGCTTGCTTGGCACCTGATGGCAAGAAAAATTTACCCAACCCAGTCATTTTGCCCAATTACGTTTTGCAGTCACCATTAACCAGATGAGTTCAATCAGAGACTCCCTGCAATTTGGCAGCATCCACAAAGGAATTGAAAGTGCATTTCATGCCATTGTAGACATAATAGAAATATTCCACAGTGATGGTCAAGGGCTGGTCACTGAGGGCTGTCACCAGGGCATGGCTGCCAAGAGGGCTCTGTACCATGGATGACATTCGACCCTCATTGTTCAGCCAAATTCCCACCCACCCCATGTTCCACTCCTTCAGCCCAGCTCTCTCCAGTCTGGCTCTGAGGAGAGCACAGCAGATCCTGTCACAGGCCTGGCTGAAGTCTGGGCACACAACATCCCCTTCTTTTCCCTCCCACGGGGGTTCTGCAGTCCCTGCCCTGTCCTGCCAGTGCCTGGAATGGCTGCAGGAGGATTTGCCACATCTCCTTCCCTGCTGAGCCTGACCAGGCTGTGGCTCTCCCAGTCCCCCTCCCTGCCCTGTTTGAAGACTGGTTCCATGTCTGCCCTTCCCAAGGGCCCAGGACCCTCTGGCATGGCTCTGGCCTTTCCAAGGGGTCTGAGAGAGGTCCCACAGGGACACTGCCAAGCCTTCTCAACATTGCTGACACCAGAGGCCTTTTCCATATCTCTCAGTTCCAGGTCAGTGCCCAGAACACAGCACAGCCCTGTCCAGGTCCTCGGGGTGGTTCAGAAGGGAGGCAGCTGTGATTTCTTCCCACTGACCCAGCCTCCAGTGGTGTCTCTGTGCAGTCCTTGGCTGCCCTGATGTCCTGGTTTAGGTCAAATTTAGGGAGGAAACCTCCAAAGGGGTCCCTCTAGAAAACAAATTCAAGCAGCCCCTCCCCCCACTTGTTGAGGAGACAAAAATCTCCTTTGAGAAAAGTGGAAAAAACTGTTTATTTAACAAGCAAAGTACTCACAAACATGAAAAAAACCAGAATAATATTAAACAAATGAAATCTCTCGCTGTTCTGAAGAGATGGCAAACTCAGAAAGTCCTTCTGGGGTTCACAGAGCCCTTCCCTGGGCTGTGGCTCAGCTCCCTCAGTCTCTGTCAGTCCCTCTGGCACTGGAATGTCGCCTCCCCGGCCCTGGACGGTTACAGGCCTGAGCTCCCAGGGTTCTTCTGGGTTTTCGGTCCAGACCATGGCTGAACAGTTCCAAGGAAAGGAAAATCCACAGTCCAGAGTCTTCCTCTGCCTCAGCCAGCTAAAATAAACTAACTAAAAGCAAAGGAGAGCTCTTTCCTGCTTGCTGCCTGTGCTGCAGATCAACACACAGAGAGAGAAAGAATTCCAGGGCAGTGAAAATGAAGCTTCTGCACACACAAACTGCACACTGTGACTTCCCTCCCTTTGTTCTTGGGACCAGTCTTAAAGGTGCAGAACTTATTTCTGGGCTAAACAGACACATGGGGATACAATTCAGCATCATAAAGCCACCCCAGGACACCTGAGCACTTTCTCTGGAGCCTCCCTGCCCTGGATGTTTCTCTCCATGCAATCCTCACCACAACCCAGCAAAGAATTCAGGTGGTTTCCCAGAGGACGTTACTCTCAGAGTGAAGTGGCCTCAAGGCACTGTTTGTGCCACTGGAATTGTGCCACCCCCGGGTGCTGCTGATGGTGTCTGTGCTCACTGGGGTTCATCTCCCCACACACACACGATGCACTGCTGAGATCTCCTCAGTACAGAGCAGACATGGCCAGCTGGCCTGGTCACTTGGTGTCCCTCCGTGCAGGGACAAACAACCTCCTGCAGGTGGGGAGAGGCCAGTGCTGGCAATGGTGGTTGCAGGGGCTGATGTGGGACAATTGCCCTGGGGCACCTTCCCAGGCTGTCCCCAGAACAAAGACACAGCCCAGGCCCTGCTCTGCTGCTCCCTCAGGTCCATGCCAGGAGCTCTGACTGTGCCAGGACACTGCTGTCAGCCCCCCCTGCACACTCCCCTCTGCCCCAGGCACTGGGCTTTGCTGTGCCAGGGAATTCCTGGGGCACACTGCTGACAGCAGCTCTGGAGGAGAGCAAAGCCTCCCTGCCCTGCCTCAGGAGATGGCCTTGGCTGATGGAGCTGCTGTGCTGGAGCCCAGCTGTGTCCCAGCAGTGCCCATGGCCTGTCCCTGCCTGTGGCCACAGCAGGGACAAGCAGCAGGACAGTGACCAAGCTGCCAGAGCACTCCGGCCTTACAGCCACAGCAGGGATGGGAAGGAGAGGGTGGAGTTGGGCAGGGCAGCTCTGAAAGGACCAACCCCTGCTGCTCCCTGGCCGTGCTGCTCTGCTGGGACTCTTTTCCCCTTCTCCCCTCTAACTTCATGCAGGTCTCTGAGCTGGGATCCCAGATAAAACAGGCACTGCAAGGTAGTTTCTTTTCTTCAAATGCAGCGATAGCACAAACCCTGGTTTACAGAGCTTCTGGGTCAAGATCAAGAGGCAATCAGTGAATTTGATGGGGGGATTAAAGAGTTTCATTGAGGATATTTTTATGAGAGAAAATCCACTGAACATTACCAAAGCCCTCGGAAGGCCTGTTGGGCCTTTCATGAGTTCCATTCTGAAAGCTATGCAGAAGAAAATGGGAAATTGGTTGCTTCAGAAATCATCCAGTCATCATTTTCCTCAGGGCATCCTTGAGCTCCTGGTTCCTCAGGCTGTAGATGAGGGGGTTCAGGGCTGGAGGCACCACCGAGTACAGAACTGACACTCCCCAGTCCAGGGATGGGGAAGAGATGGAGGGGGGATTCAGGTAGGCAAAGGCTGCAGTGCTGAGGAACAGGGAGACCATGGCCAGGTGAGTGAGGCAGGTGGAAAAGGCTTTGTGCCATCCCTGCTCAGAGGGGATCCTCAGCACGGCCCTGAAGATCTGCACATAGGAGTAAACCATGAACACAAAACAACCAAATGATAAGAAGGCACTAACAGAAAGGAGCCCAAGTTCCCTGAGGTAGAAGTGTGAGCAGGAGACTTTGAGGATCTGGGGAATATCACAGAAGAACTGGCCCAGGGCACTGCCATGGCACAGGGACAGGAAAATGTATTGTGTGCAGCAGAGCATTGAGAAAGGCACTGGCCCAGGCAGCTGCTGCCATGTGGGCACAAGCTCTGCTGCCCAGGAGGGTCCTGTAGTGCAGGGGTTTGCAGATGGAAACGTAGTGGTTGTAGCACATGATGGTCAGGAGGGAAAATGCGGTAATCCGAGGTTTTCCTGGGCCTTATATGAGTCCAATCCGGCTAGCTTAAGACTCTAGCCCACACGGACCCACATAGACGAAAGTAAAAGACGAGAGGCGCTCTTCTCCACGTGGGTGCAAGTATCTTGTTTATTGGCTTGGTGCAAGACACAGGTGATGGGGCCACCCAGGTAGAAAAAGAGCGCGTGGAACTCTCACACAGGAGATTTTATACCCTAGGGGATGGGGGCAGGGGAGAGAGGACTGGAGCCAATGGGATGCCATTGGGGAGGGGTGAAGTACCTATGGGACAGACCAGGTGTGTATAACGGGGGGGAGTGTGAGGGGGAGACCATGTGATGAGGGAGGGGGAAAACCCATCTACTTGACCCAACATGCTCAGTAGAAATTTCCCATCACCAGTGCAACAACAACAACTAAATAAACTATTTAGTGCAATACAACAGGAAAATTCTGTTGAAATGAAAAAGACAAACAGAAAGATCTGTGCAGCACATCCTGAGTAGGAGATGGTCCTGGTGTCCCAGAGGGAATTGTGCATGGCTTTGGGGACAGTGGTGCAGATGGAGCCCAGGTCGCTGAGGGCCAGGTTGAGCAGGAAGAAGAACATGGGCGTGTGCAGGTGGTGGCCGCAGGCTACGGCGCTGATGATGAGGCCGTTGCCCAGGAGGACAGCCAGGGAGATGCCCAGCAAGAGGCAGAAGTGCAGGAGGTGCAGCTGCCACGTGTCTACCCATGCCAGCAGGAGGAAGTGGCTGATGGAGCAGCTGTTGGACATTTGTGGCCTCAGGAAATTATTTTCTCCTGAGAAGGAAAAGGCAGGACAGAGCTGAGACAGACTTAGAGCAAGATATATTGCATATCCCATAGCAATTCAACATTCAGGGTCTCTCTTTTAGGAACACTTCTCTGTATTCCCCTCACCTGGGCTCTGGGTTTTTCAGGCCTTGAGAGCAGGGACTCACACAAATGGGCTCCAGAGGATTCCTTCTTCTTGTGCAGAGAGAGGCAACTGAGAATGCTGGGTGATCACCAATTAAACAGATTAGTGAAACACCAAAAAAGTTTTTCAGCTCTTCTCTTTGCAATTTGCTGGTCTGAAAACCTGAGCTGAGAGAATTCCTTTTATTTGTTCATCCAGCTGCACTTGCCACAGTTAGGAGTGGTTGTGGGTGTCTGAAATCCCTGACATTTCTAAAGCACTGCAGGTGAAATCGTGTGGGGCTGAGAGGAACAGGGATGGTCTCTCAGTGCAGGGACAAGAGAGCAGCTCTGCCCAGCAGGGCTGTTCTCAGCTGACCCTTGCTGGCAGTTTCGAGCTGAAGGAGGGGCACCCAAGGGATTTCCCCTACAGACAAACCGGGCAGTGCTTAGGGCAGGTTTCATATAAGAACAATCTTTGGATATAATCAAATATGGAGGTAAAATCCCAATTTCAGCCATGAACCCCTGGAGGAGTGGGAGAGTTCGTTCTCACAGGAAAGAAAGCACAGAACTCCAGAGTTTTAGGGGCAGATGAGAAGCAACCTTCAACATGCCAAGGTCAGCTGGACCAGTCAGGCCAAGCCAAGCAGACCTGTTCAATGTTCTTGGATCCTTGAACCCTGCAGCATCACAATTGCCCCTTGGTTCCATGAGACCCCGTAGTATCACAACAGATCTTTGTTTCCAGACGGCCCAGCAACATCACAATGGTCTCCGTGGCTCTGCAGTGGCACAATGGC
Organism: Haemorhous mexicanus; assembly: GCF_027477595.1. Classification (NCBI taxonomy): domain Eukaryota; kingdom Metazoa; phylum Chordata; class Aves; order Passeriformes; family Fringillidae; genus Haemorhous; species Haemorhous mexicanus. The sequence continues at coordinate 4,233,648 of NC_082356.1, read as the reverse complement.
CCTTACATCCATGAAGTCCTGCAGTGTAAAAATGGTTTTTCTTGGTTGCATGGAACTGTGCAGAGTGCCACAATGGCCCCTTGGTTCTATAGGGCTCTGCAGGATCACAATGGACTCTTGGTTTCTCAGGGCATGGCTATGGCACACTGGCCCCTTGCTTCCATGGGCACCCATAGTGTAACAGTGGCCCCTTGGTTCCATGAGGACTCAGAGTGCCAGAACAGCCTCCTTGCTTCCATGAGTCCCTTCAGTGTCACAAAGAGCTCCTTGGTTCCACAAGGCCCTGCAGAGCTCCTTGATTCAACAAGGCCTCAAAGTGCCAGAATGGTCTCCAGGATTCCATGATGCCCCACAGTGTCACAAGGGCACCCTGGTTCCATGAAGCCCTGAAGTAGGGAACGGCCCCTTGATTCCATTGGGATCCTCACTGTCACATCAGTCCTTAGCTCCACCGAGCCCTGTAGTGTCACAATGGTCTCCTTAATTCCACAGAGTCAGACTGTCCCCGTGGTCTCATGGAGCCCCACTAAGATCCCCTTGATTCCATGAGGCCCTGCCATGCTACAATGACCCCTTGGTTAAACAAGGCCCTGCAGTGTCACAGTGGCCCCTTGGATCCAGTGGCTGCTGAAGTGTCATAATGGTCTCCATGGTTCCATGAGGCCCCAGAATGTCACAGAGCACTTTTGACTCCATAAGTTTCTATACTGCAAACAACAGTCTCCTTGGTTCCACAGTGTCATAACTGACCCGTGGTTCCATGAGGTGCCAGGCCTCCCACAGCCTCTCAGAGACCCTTCTCCCCCTCAAGGTCCCCGACAGCCCTTCATGGCCTCTCAGAGACTCTCATGGCCCCTCAAAACTCCTCATGGCCCCTCATGACCCATCTGAGCCCCTCTCAGCCCCTCTCAGCCCCTCACAGCCCCTCACGGCCCCTCACAGCCCCAGGCCTGGGGCTCCTCCCAAAGGAGAAGGGGTCGGGCCCTGCTTGTTCTCCTTTTATTTCAGTCCCCTCACAGCCAAGAGTGAAGAAAGGCTGAAATGGAGCCTTTCCCCAGCGTTTCCCTCGGGGTTCATTGCGGGCTGAAGCTCTGTGCTGGCGCTGGCCTGAGCGCCACCATCCCTGCAGCCGCCAGGCCTTTGCTGTCCCCCCGTGTCCGTTCCCTGTCCCCGAGTCCCGCCCGGCTCTGGCAGCAGCAGCAGCCGCAGCGCAGGGGGCGCCGGCCCGGCCCAGCCGGGGCTCCCGGCCAGGAGCAGCAGCAGCGCCGGCCCCTTCCCGCCTGCTCCTGCCTCGGCTCCCGAGGGCTTTTTCCAGCTCAGTTCTGGAGTAGAGCAGCAATCACCCACACCCAGCCCTGACTGCGCAGGGCCCGCCTGTGCTGCCCTGACCCAGCCCTCAGAGAAAGAAAGGATCGGGTTCCAGCGCTGTTTTCAGCACTGCTTTACTCACCCTGAGGTGACAGCAGGAGGCCGCTGCTGCCTTTGCCTTGGCAATTGGAGATCATGGCTGCTCTTGCCACTTGAAATTTATCTGTAAAACTGCAATTGCCTTTTTTGATCAGTGCTACCCAGAGTGCTTTCGTGACGGTGAATGTGGGAATCCTTAAAATCAGAGGGTTTTGGGAAAGCTGCAAAAGGCAGGCCTCAGAGACAGCAGAACTGTGATTAGAGCTGAGCTGTAACCATGAGATAGGGCAGCAGAAAAGTTAAATAAGAAGTGGGAAAGTAAGGACAAATAGAACAATAGTTTGTGTACTAACGCTTGGCTAGAAAAACTCCCTAAGCTGCAGAAAAGTATATCTAGCCTGATATTAGGAAGTACTGAGCTTAATAAATGAGCTCTGAACATTGTGGCTCACAAGCAGGTATTGTATTCGAAATAAGCAGGCATTGTTTTAACCAAAGGTACGTGTGCTTATAATGGTTGGATAGAACTACTGTCAATATGCTTTACTTTGCGTGATTGGTCAAAAAACTTTTAAAGTAAGTTGTAACATTGAGTTCTTTGTCTGCTGCCGAGGAGACAAACTGCCGGCATCTTCCCATTGTCATAACCATGTAATGAGACTGATGATGGAAAATAAACACCTCAAGACACATTCCTCAGCAGTCCGGTCCTGCTTGTGATTTTGTACATAGACCCCCGGCCGGCAACAGGTGAACTCAGGCTTTTGGTCACAGGCATCATGATTAGCAGATCTTGAAATCCCCTAAAGTCCCTGAGCACTAAGTCAAGGAGAATTAAAGCCACACAGACCACATTTGCAGTGCTCAAACACGGCCCTGTTGCTGCTGCTGCTGAAATAAAATCACAGAAATTGCCTCTCAAGTGTCAAATCAAATGAAAAAATCCACCAGGAGAAAGAGAAACCAGAACTTCTTGACCCGCTCCATTTTTCTTCTGAGCAGCAGCAGCAGCAGCAAGTGGAGATGCGCAGAGGTATTTCCAGCTGCTGCTGATCCCAGCTGGAGCCCAGCCTGCTGCTCAGTCCCAGCGGGAAGCTGAGCCCAGCCCGGGGAGCTCCTGCAGTGTCGGGAGCTCAGCGCACGCGGGGCCAGGCCCAGAGCCCCGGGCACGGCCGCCCATTGCGGGGCAGCGGCGCAGACGGAATGTCCTGCGGCCCAAACCTCCTGCTCCTGCCACACAGCGCCAGCGCTCTCCCCCTCCTCCTCCTCTCCCAGCACGGCACAAATTCCAGCTCGGAGGAGGCTTCCCCAGAGAGGGCTCAGGCTCCTGCTTCAGCCTCAGGGTCCCTGCAGAGGAACAGGGCATCTTTCAGGCACTTCCACAAGCTCTGGGCTGCCATTTCATGGGCAATCTGGGATGAAAATGGACTTGTTAGGAAGCACAAAAGCAGAGGGAATTGATCAGAAATTATTAGGAAAAAATGACCCTTCTTAGAGAAAAAGTTCGCAAAGTCATTCCCTGCATTTTTCCTTTTCAAATTCTTCCAGTCATCTCCTGACAGGTCCAGCATGTTCTGGTACTTTTCATGAACTGACTGTACTCTTGATTCATATCAATGCATGAGACGGAGAAGCATCTGAACTGAACACTGAAACAAACTCCCTCTGTCAGGCCATTTTCATCTTCTAGCTCACTTTCAGTATGTCCACGGGCATGTTGGAATGATTATCCCACAGCTCTCCATTTCAGATTGCAGGCTCTGGAGGTTCTTTCTCTGCATTCAGTCAGGTTTGCATTCCCTAACAATTCCTGGTAGCCCATCATGTTTTCTTAAGGTAGAACAGTAACATTGAAAACCTCACCAATGGCACAACTGCCCAGCCAACAAGGAGAAGAAAGAACAAGCAGTAAAGTTCTTCAAATATTTGTCCTGCTTTGCTGCAAGAGTCGTGCTGCACGCACGGTGTGGAAAGCCAAGAGGAGCTGCAGTTGGTGGCACATCTTGTGACAGAAGCTGCACCTCGTTCTCCAGGAAAGATTCTTGGAAAGAGCAAAGAGGACTGAGGAGCAGATGATGGGAAAACTGAAAGAGCTTTTAAGAAATTCAAAGAAAACAGAAAGAAACCATCTGAGATGTTTTACTCGATTTATTTTTATGCTCCCCTTTTCCATCTTGCACTACTTCTCCTTCCCATTAATTCCAAATGGATCTCACTTCTAAGATCCATGACTTGGCAAGTTGTAGACACTGTCAAATACCATGAGCTACACCCAGTTTGCCTTCCCCTGGTTTTCTTTGGAAAGCAATGCTGGAGAGGTAAGTGCAGTGCCTGGGTCACGTATAAATTCAGCACTCAGGGAATGCTCTCCGATAGTGTTTGACCCTCAGCAGGGACAATGCACAGCAGGGACTGAGGGGATTCCTGTGCCGCTGTGCAGGAGTGCAGACTCTGGGTCTTGGCTGAACACGGCCAAGTTCCCGTGTTTGGACAGGCTCAGGGGCTGCCCCCGGGGAGCGCGGGGCTCGGCGCGGGGGCCAGTGGGCAACGGACAAACGGACACGGGGACAAACGGCCCCGGCGCTTCAGTTGCAGCGGCAGCAGCAGCAGCGAAAGCAGCAGCGAAAGCAGCGACTTTGCCGAGCCCCTCTTGCTTGTCCTCTCCCTCTCCCGCAGTCCGGCTTGTCCCGCAGTCCCGCTTGTCTCTCCCTGTCCTGGTCTCCCTTTCCCGGGGTCCCCTCCTCTCCCAGTCTCTCTCCCCATGCCCAGTCGGGCCATGCCCCCAGCCCAGCCCCGGCCCCGGGCAGGGCTGCCCCGTCCCCGGCCCCGGGCGTCCCGCCGCGGTCTCGCCTCCGGCCGGCTCTGGTTGTACTGGCGGTGGCGCTGCTGGGCGGGCATCAGTGCCTGGGACAGGGGCGGCATCGCCTCCCTTTGGCTCCGCCTGGCCCGAGCCTGGCCCCGGCCCCGGCCCCGGCCCCGGCCCCTCCCAGGGCCCGCGGAGGACACAAGCGGCACGGCCGCTCCCGCCACCTCCGCTCCTGCTTGCCCGGCCCGAGCTCCGCCACTCGGCAGCGCGGCCGCCGGCCCCGAGCCGCTGCTGTCCCGCTGCAGGGAGTGAACGCCTGGGGATGGCCGGCCCGGGGCGCTTGAGGGGCGCTCGGGGGCCGTTGCCGGCCCCGGGCCGAGCGCTGACAGCCGCGTCCCGCCGGCAGGGAAGGCGCAGCAGGGCCTGAAGGAGCAGTACCGGCTGGGCTCGCTGCTGGGGCGCGGCGGCTTCGGCAGCGTCTTCGCGGCCACGCGGCTCTCGGACGGTGCCCCGGTGAGCGGCGGGCGCAGGAGGAGGAGGAGGAGGGGGCGGAGGAGGAGGAGGGCGGACGATGGGGCTGAGCATGGCGGGAGGCGAACTCAGCCCGCTGCTGCCCTTGGATTTGCAGGTGGCCATCAAAAGGGTGCCACGGGAGCGCGTCCGGCACTGGGGCGAGCTGGTGAGTGAGCGGGGCCAGCGGGAGCAGCCGGGCCGTGCCGGGCGGGGATGAGCCGAGGCCCGACAGGGTGGAAGCCTCCAGGATGCCTCGAGGGAGAGCGGGCGTGGGGCCAGCGCAGGGCACAGAGCATCCCCGGCTGGCTGAGGGCTTCCCGAGCCCCGGCACGGCATCAGCCCCACTGACGGCATCGTGCTCCTCCCGCAGCCCGACGGCACCAGCGCACCCCTGGAGATCGTGCTGCTGGCCAAGGTGTCCACTGGCTTCCCTGGTGTGGTCCAGCTGCTGGAGTGGCTTGAGCTCCCCAACGACGTCTTGATGGTGCTGGAGCGCCCGGAGCGGTGTCAGGACCTGCAGCATTTCATTCGGGCACGGGGCTTCCTGCCCGAGGAGGTGGCGCGGGAGCTGTTCCGCCAGGTGCTGGAGGCCGTGCGGCACTGCACCAGCTGCGGGGTCCTGCACAGGGACATCAAACCAGAGAACATCCTGGTTGACCTGGCCACTGGGCAGGCCAAATTGATTGACTTTGGCTGTGGCACGTACTTGCAGGACACAGCCTACACTCACTTTGCAGGTGAGCCCACACAGGGTGTGCTCCTGGTCCCAGCATCTCATGGCCCAATATCTCAGAGCCCAAGCTGGGTGTGGCAGTGGGGATTCTCCCTTCTGCAGCCCTTCATGGCGCTGAGACTTCAGCCAAGTTGATTTTGAGTAGGGCTGGGTGTGGAGCCAGCTTCCAGCCCTGCAGGCAGCCTTTGCCCACCACTCTGCCCAGGACTGGGGCTGGGGCAGCCAGCCTAGCAAAAACACCCGTGGGTGGGGGTAGCGGAGAGGGGGGGTCGGAACCAGTGCCCCAGCCAGTTGGGTGTGCAGGTGAGAAAGGGCTTGGACTGCTCCACTCGCCTGGTTTGTTTTGGGTTCATAATGTTTTTTGGAGCAATGCAGGCAGGGAGGATGCAGGCATGGATTTTCCCCCAGCACTGAGTGGTTTCTTCCTTGTTATGGTGGGGCCTTGCCAGGGCTTCCACTGCCCTCTTCCAACCCCAGTGGCTTCTTTTCCAACCCCAAGTCTGTACACAAGTCCCAGGTGCTGGTGAGAGGGCAGTGCATCACACCCCATGTGCCACTGGAGCAGGGATGCTGGGGCCAGGCTCTGGGAGCAGCAGCATCCCCCGATGAACTCCATCTGTATTCCATAGGAACACGGTCATACAGCCCCCCAGAATGGACCCACTTTGGCTGGTACTATGGCAGGCCAGCTACCATCTGCCCTGGGCATCCTGCTGCACCAGATGGTCTGTGGGGAGCACCCTTTCAGGAGGGGCCAGAACATCAGCTGGGACCATCAACTCTCGCTGCCACAAGGGCTCTCTCAAGGTGGATCCTCATCTCTGGGCACGGGGGAATACCAGTGCTGGGAGACAGCAGCGGGCTCGTGAGCATCCTGCTCTTGCAGCTGCTGAGGAGGTGGCACTTGTCCTGCTCTCCTGCTCTCCTCCAAACCAGGGAATGGATGGGAAAGCTTAGGCCCAGCTCTGAGCACATCCAGCATGGCCTGGGCACGGGAATAGTGGGGCAAAGCCAACAGGAGCCTTCTCCAACTGACCGGTGGTTTGTGGTTTCTCTGCCCAGAGTGCCAAGATCTGATCAGGCGGTGTTTATCCATGCTGGACTTGGAAAGGCCCTCATTAGAAGAGCTGCTCTGTCATCCTTGGATGCAGGATATTCATCTGCCCTAGAAGAAGGGAGAGAGCCACAGGCACACTGTGATGCAGGGCCCTGGTAAGTTACAGCTCCACACATGCCTTGGCAGTCAGAAGCAAAGGAAGCCAGACTTTTTTGTCCTGCCCGTGTCACTGCCCAGGGCTCATCAGATGGGAACACAGAGCCCTTGTGCTGGAGCTGAGCTGCTCTGCCCAGCACTGGTGGCCAGCATCTGAGCTGGTTTTGCTTGTCCTGGTTCCCTGACAGCTGGGGCCTTGGGCAGAACCTGAGAGCCTGGTCTCACCGCAGGGAAGGAGAAGGAGCCCCTGGAGAAGCTGTACCAGGTGGGACTGCTGCTGCTGGAGACAGCGAGGATGACATCAAGGATGGCAACCTCTTCCTGGACCTGGCCACTGGCCAGCTGAAGATGATGGACTTTGACTGTGGCACCTTCTTCAAAGCCAGACTCCACAGCAAATTTGCAGATGAGTCCACACCCAGGGGGATGCTCCCAGATTTGGGCATTGCACAGCCTGGCTGGGAACCCAAGGTTCCCCCTTTGCTGGGGCAGATGCAGCTGATCCTTCAGTCACCTGTCCAGCTGGTTTTGGCAGGGCTGGGGGTATGGGCTGGGCTGGGTACGAAATGGGAGTGGGCTCCTGGCCCTGCCAACAGCCCCCAGCCCCCACCGTGCCCCGGGATGGGGCTGGGGCAGCCAGCCCGACACAAACAAATCCCCATGGCGGGAGCAGTGGTGGGACTCTAGAACCTGTGCTGAGGCTGCTTTGCTGTGCAGGCAAGGAAGGGCTTGGGCTGCTCCACTGCCCTTGTTTGCTTTGGGATCAGCATTATTGTGGGGGGCAGTGCAGGGGGGAAGGGAGAAAGCCTGGGCTTCCCTTCCCCGTGTGTGGGTTTTTCCTTGCATGCAGAGGGTGGCCTTCCTTAAGGCCCTGGCAGAGATAAGATTTTTGTACCTTTTTTCTTGTTTCCCCTTTTTGTCTGTAATCTATTTTCAATAATTTGTTGTTTGTTTTTCTAGATGAAGCCTTATAGGTTGGCTCCAGTCTGGATCAGGAAGTGCTTGGGACCAGCTGCAGCGTGGATGGGCCGTGCCCTTGGAGAAGGCTGAGGACATCGTTTGGGACCAGCTTTTCTTCCAGCAGGGGAGGGCGTGAGGTGGGTCCCCGTCTGCCTGGCATGGTGGGATCAGAGCTTCTGGGAGATGGCAGCGAGCACAGGAGCCTCCTGCTCTGGGCAGCTGCTGAGGAGGTGGATGTGCCCTGGCTGGCTGCAGGCTGGGCACACGTCCTGCCCTCCTGCCCTGCTGCCAAAAGCAGCAGTGATGGGCAGCTCTGGGCACCGCTCTGAGCACGGCCAGCATGGCCTGGGCACCGTGGGCAGCTTGGACAAGGGCACAGGAGCCTTCAGCTGACGGGCGGTTTCTGCTTTCTCTCCTTGCAGCTGGGCTCTGCGGGTGCTGACTGCATGACTGATAAAATTACATCATCCCATTGGGAGAAGCTCCACCCAGGGGATGGAGCCTAGCATTCCTTCCTGGATGTAATCTGACAGTTGGAACACCACAGCACCTTTCCCACTGGATTCCCAGAGGAAGACCAGACCAATCCACACCACCACTGGATCTTCAAAGGAAAACTCCACCCTTCTACAGGATCACTGCTTTAACAGAACCTCACCTGTCTCTCCAGGAGAAGTGCAGCCACCATTTAATGGGATTACTACCAACACCCTGACACAAAGGGAGTCAGACCATATTCTGACTCTGCCAGTGTTGTTTTGTATTACTGCATTGTTTTTTTGGGGTTTTTTTTCCTTCCTACTAAAGAAGTTATTCCTTGTCCCATATCTTTGCCTTAGAGCCCCTTAATTTCAAACTTATAACAATTCAAAGGGAGGGGCTTCACATTTTCCATTTCAGGGGAGGCTCCTGCCTTCCTTAGCAGACACCTGTCTTTTCAAACCCAGACAAACATAAATATCCTTGTTGGCAGTGTTTGATTGGCCAATAAATCCTTAAAAAGGTCTTGTAACTAGGAGTCTTGTGACCTTCTGAGCCTTGCGGTGGAGATGTGAGCCAAACTCATCCTTCCTGTCTATGTAGAAGAAAAAGAAATGGCAACAGCTAAAAAATTCAGAGGTCTGGTCTCTAACTCGTTCCAAACTCCTTCAAGTCCCCCGAAGTGTGATTTAGCTACAAATAGATGACAAGGACTCTTATTGCTGGCTCTTTGACTCCAAACCAGCTGCTTCAGAAACTTTCACATAACACTGTGTAGTTAGGTGCCAGAAATGTATCATTTTAAGAAACTTTCCCAACTGACTTGAATAGAGGTTTGTTTGTAGGGTATTTGAGGGGAAACCCTCCCAGCAGAGGTTTGGGCTTTGGCCTAGCTGTGTCCCTGCTGGCTGTGAAGTATACCATCAGCTGCAGGGGTTTCTGGGCTAAAAATATAATTGAGTCGCGTTGAATTGCTCTTTTTGGCCTATAAAAGCTGGATCCACTTTCAGGGCAAATTTGGAAACCTCATCTCTGGGTGAATGGATGACCTAGGATTTTCCCAATTGCTGGGAATAGTTCCCCAGGTCCTTGGTGTAAAATGCTGCTCCCCAGCAAGTGCAGATCTGCAAGATGATAAACAATTTAGGCAATTGGTGATGATTCTTTCTAAATAGCTCTCTCTCTCTTATAGTACTTATTTAGGTGCACTATCTTGCTTGTTTTTGCTTGTCACAAAAATCGAGCGCACATTTTTATTGAATGTATCATCTTACACTGTGGTTCCTTCTTATTGACAGTAAAATAAGGACATTATTTCCAGTGGTGTGTCCATTAAATCACCTCTGTCAATTGTCAGAACACCAGGAGGCCCCTGAGGAGCCAGGGCGGTGGGAAGCCCTGAGCAATTGGGTGTCAGAGGCCACAAGCAGCCCCCAGGCAGCCGCCTTGTCCCTGGCACCCGGCTGCTCTGGCGCTTCCCCAGAGCGTCTCCCAGGCCTGCGGCAGAAGCCCTCGAGGCCGGGCCTCAGCAGGAGGGTGGGGGCACCCCCGAGGTGCCCAGGCTGGGCTGGCTGGGGACAGGGAGGGCAAAGCTCCCCTGCTGGGGCATGGGATGAGGTAGTGGGAAGTCAGAGAACCTGAGGTTTTACCCCCCAAATGTTCTGTCTTTGCCCTAACATTTCCCTCAGGTTTTGTCCCAAAATGATCTCTATGTGTCCTCTAGAAATTACTCAGACTTCTCCTCAAAAGTAACTTTGTCCCCTAGAGATGACCTCAAATCTTCCTGCTGAAATGTCTACCCACTACATGTACTTGACAGATGACCTCCAATTTCATTATTCTCACAGTCCAGTGATTACCTCAACTTGAAAGCCCAAATGTTCATTGCGTGCCCTACAGGTGACACCAGGCAATTCCAGCATTCCTGTGCTGTGAAGTTCTCTTGCTCTAAGCTACTGCAGCTTTACCCCTCTCAAAGTGAAACACTCCCTAGTCCTGAGACAACACTGCCCCATCCTCCTCGGTGGGTATGAGCGCAGGGCAGCCCCAGGGCAGCTCCCCCACGGCTTCTGGAAGGCCGCCCGGCGCCTGGCCCCGAGGGGCGGCCACAGCGGGTTGGAGCTCCCGCCCGCGGCTGAGGGGACCGGCGGGGCGGGGCCGCCCGCGCCTGGGCGGGAAACGCTCCCTGCGGCGGGGAGCGGGCGGCGGCAGCGCAGCGGGGACCGGCCCGGCCCTGCCGTGTCCCTCAGGGCGAGCCCACGTCCCCTCAGCGGCCCTGGCGTCTCTTCAGCGAGCGGCACGTGCGCTCGGCGACACGTGGCGTGCCTGTGTCCCCTTCAAGGGACGCTTGGGTTCCCTCAGGAACACCGACGTTGTACGCTGAGGGACACAACAGACACCCGCCTCCCCTCAGGGACTCTCATGTGCCCTCAGTGGCATGCTGGGCATCTGCATGCCATTCAGAGACCTTCATGACACCTCGGCCACACATGGGGCATCTGCCTTCCCTTCAGTGACACATAAGGCACCTGCAACCTGCTGGGGAAGCCTCAAGTCTGCTCAGTGACCCACGTGCGCCCTCAGCACTGGGACACCCACCTTTCCCTCAGTGACCCTCACGTCCCGCCAGCAAATCAAGAGGCAGCAGCCATCCTGTAGGTGACTCAGAGCAAGTGCAGTGGGTCATGGTGGCCAGGGCCCAGCAGCAGACAGAAAGCCATCAGAGCTGGGGGAAAGGCTCTGCTCTGCTTACAGCGTGGGCTGAGGGCCGGAAGAGCTCCATTTCCCCCTTTGAGATGTTGGAGACAGGGCCTTTCCCCCTTCTTATAGGGCTGCCCCTCTCTGCAGGCAGCCAAAGGAGCACGATGGCAAAAGGCCAAGCACAGCAAAGCAAAGAGCCAGCCCTGCACACACAGGGAGGTGGCCCAGTGCAAAACCAGCGGGGCACCCTGAAGGTGCCACACTATGCCACACTACCATGTGTCCCTGCCCTGGGAATGCCAGGAATGCCCTGTCCAGGCCTTTCTGTGGCCCCTCTGGGCTCAAAGCTGCTGTTCTTCTGGCTCAACGGCACCTAAAGCTCAGAGCTCAGCCTCCCCCACAGCAACAGGAACAAGACTTAGCAAGCAGGCAGTGGAGCTCAATGCCTAAGGCTGAAGGGCCTGGGGCTCCAGTCTCGAGCACAGGGAGGGCACACGCCCAGCCCCACAACTCCTGGCCCCACAGCCCTGAAAGGCCGGGAAGCCAAAAGGCTTCTGGCCATTTTTCCTGCAGCACTGCACACCTGGGCAGCTCACTGAGCACAAGCACCCTTTTCCCCTCTTCTTCAATGCCCTGCAGGTCCTGGCAGCAAAAGAAAGATCCTGGGTGTCTGTCTATTATAACACATCCTATATTTATATACTAAAGAAAAACAAAAAGAAGAAAAGAACAGTCTTGAACAAACTGAAAATCTCTGCTGGCTCAGGTGGCCCCAGCAGACAGAGCCTCTGGGCTCATCTCTGTGCAGAGCTCCAGCAGCGCAGGCAGCTGAGCCCCAGCAGACGAAGCCTTGTCCTCCATGGCCCACGGAGCTCACCATGCAGATTCCTGAAGGTGGAATATCGAGGTCTGTCTAATGCCCTGAGGATATGCCAAGTTTGAATTGACAGGCTGCTGACAGAGGGGCTGATGTCATTTGCCATTACTTCCAGGGCTGTAACAGAGAGGAACAGAGCCATGGTCAGATGCCACATCTGCAGGGAGCTGAGGAGAGCGCCCTGCCAGGGCCATCCCGGCCCGCACTAGCCATGGCCAGGATGGAGCAGGGTCCAAGGGGGTCAGCCCAAAGAGCAGCCATGAATCCCCCACATGGCCCTTAAATCTCAGTGTGCTCCACCCAGGCCAGCCCTCGTCCGCACAAGGAGCAGAGCCCTCCACAGACGGGACAGGGCTTGCAGCTTTCCCCTTGCCAGCCCCCACTGCCAGCCTGCTGCCCTCACTCACCACTGTAGATAAGCTTCAGCTCTTGATACTTCCCCATCAAGCTCCGCCCGGCCATCCCTGGGAACACAGAGCCTGTCACAGCCCCAGCGGCACAGCTCCCTGCCAGCATTGCTGCCGGCACTGTGGCTACACACCCTGCTGGCCCAGCAGGGCTCAGCCCGGCCCTGGCTGCACGCTGCCGCCCCAGGGCACGGCTGAGAGAGGGCGGCAGCAGCGCCGTGGCCAGGCGGGGCTCGATGGCGCCGGGCCCGGGTGGCGCTGCCGTGGCAGCAGGCGGGGCTGGGGCCGAGCTGTGGTGGGCTGGGGAGGGAGCCCGGGCTCGTGGCTCACCAATGAACCTGATGGCCGCCACTCGCAGGGACTCCTGTGGGCTCTGCAGGTAGGGCAGGGCCCGGCGCAGGTGCTCGGCTGCTCTGCTCCCGTGGTTTGCCAGCTGGAGAGAGCGGCAGGAGGGAAGGGTTGGTGCGGGCTCAGCCCCTTGGCCGAGCGCTGCCTGTGCCCAGCCCCAGCCTCCCCTGCCTGCACAGCCCTGAGGCGCGGCCAGCAGCTGCTGGTGCCGGGCTCTGGAGGGTGCAGAGGGCCGGCTGCTGCCCGGGGAGCCGCGGTGCCGGCCCGCCCCACAGCTCCGCTGGGCCAGGGCTCCATCGGAGCCTGGCTCGGGCCCAAAGGAGCCTGGAGAAGAGCCCGCACGGCCTCTGGGTGCAGCAGCGGGCAGGGGCACAGCTACCAGCCCCGCACTCTGAGCACTGCCCTCGGGGGCCTTCTCCAGGCAGAGGCTGGGGCTTGCAGGCTGTCCTTACTAGGCAGTTGGCGAAAATCCAGAGTTTCTCCTTCGTCACCAGTTTTTCTAGATCTTTCCTCTTCAGGAACTTGAGCAAACAATGTAGCGTTTCCTGAGAAGCCTGGAGAGCAGCAGAGATGCAGAGATGGCCCCACAGCCCAGGGCGCAGGACTCACGTCCCTGTGCCAAGGCCTGGAGGAGGCTGCAGCCCGGCAGGCGCCAGGGCAGGAGGCAGCCGAGCCCCCTGCCAGGGGGACAGCAGCAGCCCACGAGTCCTCACCTGTGCCACACGCCGATTCCCATCATGGCAGTGGAAGAAAAGTGGGAGCAGGCTGTGGCTCACTTGTGTCTTCAGGGCCTTTATTTTCTTTTCCAGTGGAAGAGTCAGCAATGTTTGGAAGAGCAATATGGAGAGCTGCTGCACCTGGCTATTATTCTGAAAGAAGAGAAGAAAAGAAGACCTCAGCATGGGCTGCAAGGGGCTCAGCTGGGTGCAAGCCTGCAAATCCACAGGGCACCACATGTCCGGGCAGCACCCAGTGGCTGTGGCTGGGCGCACAGAGCCTTACGTGGTCAAAGAGAGGCGGGAGCGCCTCAGCCAGCTGCAGTGCGATCAGGCTGGGTATTGGCGTGTCCTTGTCCAAGATTATAAAGCTGAGTACCATGACCTTTATCTTAACTATCTCTCCATCTTTATCCCACAGGAGCCTCACAAGTCCTTGAGTCAGGCTCCACATTTTTCTGGTCTGTGTGGATCACAAGTTTATGAAATTCCACCCTGCTGGTGCAGGGCCTAGAGGCCAAATGCCTGTCCCAAAGCACTCGGGCAGCTGAAGGGGAGGCAGGAGAGCTGGGAGCAACTGCCCCAGCACCCAAAGCCCAGCCAAGCCCAAGCGACTGCATTCCCCAGTGCAGCTTCAGCTGCTGCCCCCCTCTCACCATCAAGGGATTGTCAGTGAGCCTGAGGAGGGCCTTGAATGCCAGGAGACGCCTCTCCCTGCACTCGCTCTTCAGGTACCATGAGAAGATTTGCAGGACTCTGTCAGCATCGCATTCCCTCAAGCCCAGGAACTCGAGGACCTGAAAGGCACAGGGCAGTGAGAGGGGACCCGGCCGGCAGGAGCCCAGAACTGCACAGGGCTGGGCCCAGGCAGCAGCACAGGGTGCGGGCACCGTCCCAGGCAGCTGTGGCTCCGAGAGGGCAGAGAGCTGGGGGGCAGCTGAGCGAGGCAGTGCTGGCCATCAGGCTCACCTCCACAAGGAACGCCAGGGCAGGCAGATCCCAGCGTGGCTCCTGTGTGCTGAGCAGCCGGAGCAGGTAACGAAAAATCCGGGAACAGGAGGGTAGGGAGACACAGCACATCTCCCTGGCAGGAGAAAAAGGAACCAAGACTGTGAGCCAGGGGGACAAATGTTTCCCAGGACTGACTCACAGAGGTCTGGTCTTTCCCCAGCATCCTGCAAGTGCACCTGGGATATTTCGGAGGTGGCTCCTTTTGTCCACCCTCCTCTCCCAGCCTTTTCTAGTCTGCTCGGCCGTCCCTCAGTGACAAGGCCCTCTGGGCTACAACCAGGGGGACTGTGTGGGCCACCTGGGCACAGAGCACAAATGTCAGAGGCAGTGGGGAGAAGGGGGTCTCACCTGGCCAGCAGACCCACGGCATAGTGGCTGGTGTCAACAGAGAGCAGCGTGTCCCAGCCACACCTGCGTTCCATTGCCACCACCACATCCTCCTGCTGCGTTCGGCAGAGCAGGGACTTCAGAGTCTGCACTGCAAACCTGCGTGCAGAGCACAGCCCAGGTCACGCTGGCAGCACTGGCTCCTTCACCGGCCACGTGGCAGGGACAAGAGGAGTGGGATGGAGCACCTGTTGGGGCTGGTGGCAAGGCCATGCTCTTCCTGGCATCCCATCCAGAAGGTATCGACCTCCTCTGGCACATCCAGAGTGCTGAAGAACACTTGGAAGAGCAGATGCACAAAGAGGCGGGGGAAATACGCCGTCACCACACATGGGACACAAGGCTCCTGGAGGATCTTCCACATCACCACGGTGGCCTGCAAAGGACAAAGTCCCCCAAGACAGTGCTCAGTGCCGAGGTGTCCGTGTGGCAGGGCCCAAGTGTGGCAGGGAGAGGCCCGGAGAGATGCAGGGGGAGCACCGGGCTTGGTGGGCCTGAAGCTGGGCCAGGTTTCAGGCGAGTGCCCGAGGCAGGGAGATACAGTGGGGGAAGGAAGATGGAGAGCTGCTGGAGAGGCAGCCTTGAGGCCAGCAAAGGCCAGTTGCAGAAACTCACAGCCAGGGCAAAGACACCCGTTTTGTCCCCATCTGAGGTGCACGTGCTGTGCTCTGGCCAGCTCCCCAGCACATCCAGGAGTATCAGCAGCACCAGCTCCGCAGTCCTGGGCGAGCCCATGATGGTCTTCCACATGGCCATGGAAGCTCTATGAGGTTAAAGCTCTGTCTCAGGGGGGTCTCAGACAAAGCATCAGGGCCTGGGCGTCTCTAGGGGCCCAGGTGGACCGCTGGCTCTGCCTCTGCCCACTGGCCCTTGCCAGCAGCACTCAGGCTCAGGGGCTGACACGCCAGGGCTGGCAAAGGGAGCAGCCAGAGGGCCCTGGAACTCTCTGTTGGTCAGACACCTGCAACAGGCTGTACAGGCTGATGGGCTGGGGAGCCCTGAGCCCTCTGGGCAGGTGGGTCCCATACCTGTCACAGGATGGGGACACACGCAGGAGCGTCATTACTGCATCATTTGGCTGTGCTTCGGTGAGATCCAGCAGGGGCTTGTACAGCCTGTGCTCCACAGAATCATTAGCCATGATCCGCTGGTGGATGTACCTGACCAGGGCGGGCACCTGGAGAAGGCACAGGGAGACTTGGAAAGTTGCCAGAGGGAGGAATGTCCCCAGCTTCCCCAGAGAAGTGCTGCCCTTCCCACCACACTGCCATGTGGCCTCAAATGCTCACAGGGACCAGCAGACGTGGCTTGGGAGGCCAAGCAATTCCTGGGAAGATCAAACCCTGGCCACAGGCTGCTTACTTGTTTTGGACTGTAAAAAACTTCCTCTACAAGCATACACAGGAGGGCAGCACTGGTCTCATGTTTGAGGACCTCTGAATGTGCTCTAAGGCCCGTGCCCATAGCCCTGGTCTCTTCCTGCCGAATGCTCTTGATGAATTTGCAGATGAACTGTAGGAGAAGGTCAAGAAGCCAGGGGTATTCCATGGAGTGCTGCACACACCATGCTCGGCTGAGCAGGGACAGCAGGCCCAGCCCAGGTGGCTGCAGGTACCTGCGCTGTTCTGCGGAAGCGGCCATGGCTGGATTCCTGCTCTTGTGTGAGCTCCAGGGCTGGATCGGGCAAAGAGCAAGAACAGGCAGAGCTGAGGGCATGCGGGAGGGGCTGGAGAACACAGCCCAGCCCTGCTCTCCCCAGGCAGGGAGAGCCCCGGGATGCTCCAGGGGGATGGAGCACGGCTACTGCAGGGTGTCTGCCCAGCCGCTCTTCCATCCTGTCCATAGGCATGTCCCCAGGGGTTGGCATGGCATGGCATGGCATGGCATGGCATGGCATGGCATGGCATGGCATGGCATGGCATGGCATGGCATGGCATGGCATGGCATGGCATGGCATGGCATGGCATGGCATGGGGTCAAGCTGGCTGCAGGCACCAGTCCTGTGGCCGAGCTCTGCCACTCACCCTCCTGCTGTGGATGGAATGGCACCACCTCTTCAGTCTCCTCTGCTGGGGCAGCTCCAAGGCCTTCTTCCTCCCCTTCCACCCAGGCCAGCTTGGGCACTTTCGGGCGTCTCTGCTCCATGTCAGTGACTGGAGCTACTTGCAGGAGAAATGCCTTGGAAAAGCTCCGCGGCACCAAATCTCACACTCTGCCCTTGAGGGCAGTGCAGAATAGAAGCTTCGGACGGCCACGGGTCAGCAAGTCCTGTGGTCTGGCCTCGAGGTCAGCTGCAGGAACAATGCCTCGGAAAGGCTCTGGGTCAGACACGATCGAAGGCGCTGTGTGGGGGCTCCTCACGGCACCGCTCTGTGCTGTCCTGTCCCGTTGCCTGCTCCGAGCACTGTGGCCTGCTCTTGTCACCACCAGCTCCTATGTCACTACGTGTCACAAAGGGCCCTTGGACACCCGTTCTATGCTGACCATGCTACCCCATGTCACAAAGGGCCCCTGCACACACTGCCCCCTCCCCTGGGGCCACCCCCAGCCCACCCAAAGTGGTCCAGGCTGGAAGGAATCCCTGGTCCCAGGTTTCTAAGCCAGCCTGACAGGGTCTTAAGGAAGGGCTCAGAGCATCAGCAAACGGTGCCCTGCTCTCTGGGCTCAGGGCAGCAGAAGGAGACCCCAGGGCTGCCGAGGCAGCCGCTCTGGGAAGGGCACGGGGCCTTCCACAGAAGCTGGCACGGCCTCCTTGGGACACGTCCCAGCTGGTGGCCATCCTAAACCTGTGGGTGTGACATGGACAGGGAACGTGTGGGCCAGGGCACGAATGCTGCTCTGATCCCTGGGCCTGGGGAGCACTGACATCAGCAGGTGTGGCAGAGTCCCTGCCCAAGCAGACCTGCCACCCCCCGAGCCCTGGCAGCGCTGGTGCCCATCTCCTGTCCCAGAGACCTGTGCCCCCGGGGGGCTTCTGTGCCAGAGGGAGCCAAAGCCCACGTGCATTGGGGGCTGTGCTCCTTCCTGCAGGGGCTGTTGGCAGGAGCACCTGGAGCAAATGCTGGCAACACTTGGTCTCGGTCAGAAGCTCTCACTCCATGCTGAAATTATTTTCTATTGAAGTAATTTCCTTTAGCACAGAAACACCTTAGTGGTGAAGGCACAGAAGAATCTGGCGTTTAAGACTCCTCACTTCAGGAAAGCTTTACTTCCCATTGCTCAACTCAAGGAGTTCCAAAAAGTTGCAAACTTCCCAAATTCATTGGGATGGCCTGAGAAGGTGAAGAGTTGGAATTTTGCTTCCCATCTCAAAGCAGCAACTCATTTACCCTAACATCATCCACTGAGAGTCACTTTACAGAACATAACACTACACAGAGGCAAAAAAAAGGTCATTCTTTGGTTTGCAAACAGTTGTCAATGAAGGGATGATAATATCCTAATTCTCTTAAGGAAAAAAAGCTGTCCAGAAATGAAAGTCCACTCAGTGTTGCAAAAGTAGCCCAAACAAATGAGTAGATGGCAAAAGGGCTAATCCTCCCCCTGGTACAGATATCTAAGTGGCCAGTAAAGTACAGCTCTCCCTTCTTGTTCCCTGCAGGAGAATCAGAACCATGAACAGGAAGAGTCACAGATATTCTTTCTGCCCTCCAAACCAAAGCTATGCCAAACCACAGATGCTGCCTTCAAACTGACTCAAATGCCAGCCTAGACCTCTCACCTTCCAGACAACTCCTTCCCCAACACTTCACCAACACCAACCCTCCCAAACTCCCACCCAGAAGCTCTCAACACCCCACCAGGACCCCCAGCTGACCCCGTCCCTCCACAGAGCTTTCCCACCCTCCAGCACACGCCCTGGTTCCCTGCAGGTGCCGTGGGATGGCACTCAGGGGGATCTGCCCCAAGGCCTTCCCCGGTGGCAAGCTCAGGCTGCCAGGCCTGGGGTTCCTGGATCACCCTTCCCACCTCACTGCGAGCTCCCTGGGAAGCACTTTCCTTGAGAAGCAAGCTCCAAAGGCATTTCCCCACATGTGTAGATTTCCTGGGGAACACCAACACACTCTTAAGAAAAGCTGGCAAGGCTGAATGCTCCAGCTCTAGCTCCTATTCCCCCAAGTGTGTTTCCAGGTGGAGGTTCAGAAGTGCAGCCCCAGGCCCTCTACAAACACAAGGTGCCCTCTGCCTCTTCACCTGCCTCAACTCCTGCCTGCGCTCACGGCAGGAAAACCAGGCTGTTGCCAGCCAGAGCCCAGAGCCCTGTCCCCACAGGACGCTCTTTCCAGAACCTTCCAGAACTCTCTGCTGTGCACGCAGAGCTTTTCATGCCCGCTCCCAACAGGCTGTGGAACGCAGAGCACACCCTGGCTGGCTCTGCCACCAGCACGCCCCAAACACAGGTGGAGGAAGAAGCAGCAGGGGTTGTTTCGCGGCCATGGCCAAGAGAAACTGGAAAGGTGCCCTCGCTCTGGTCTCACTTGGTTGGCTTTCTGACTGGGTCTGAGCCTGGGGCTGCCATTCCTCATTGTGGGGACCAGAACCACACCTGGGATCCCAGCACTGCCAGGCAGCACTCCAGGCACTGGCACGGTCATGTGTCTGAGTCTCGGGCACCGTGCTGCTGCTTCATTTGCTCTTAGGCACACCCAAAGCTCTCTGTTGAGCCCACATGGTCTCTGGTTCTGCCCTCTTCCTGATCCTCTGCAGGGATGGAGCAGTGCAGTGCTTTCAGGAAGCTGTTCTTGAAACCTTCCAGCATTCCAAGCTCCTTTGCCCTCTGTAGATGCTTGCCATGGAATGCCTCACAGCTGGGTTCAGAGCATCCTCAGGATGGCTCTTCCAAAGTCCAGGGGCTCCAGGGTGCTCAGCAAGATCAGTGGTGTGGAAATGGATCTTCAGCACAGGGACCCTTCCAGCCTGATCTGCCCTCGTTCCTCTGTGTCTGTGCACAAAACACGGCGTGGAAGAGAACACCAGGAGGGGCCTGTGTGTCCCAGGGCTCTGGATTTGCATTGCTCCAGCTCCACAGAGATGGGGGTAAAGTGAAGAAGCCAAACAGTTTATTAATGGAAGGGGAAGCAAAGGGATGAGCTGGGAGGGAAGAAAGGGGATGGGCAGGGTCTGAGGGCTGGAGGGAGGGAGCTGTCACCAGGGAGGGAGAAGGTGGGAGCTATGGGAGCTTCCCACAGGCTCAGCTGTGCCAGTCATCAGCTGTGCCTGGAGCTCCAGCTGGTCTCCTCTGGTCTCCAGGTTGTCTCACCTTCCAAGGGATCTGGAGGTCTTAAAGAGACACTGGTTCTTCTGAGCCAGAAGATGAAAGTAGTTCTGCAGCTCTTCCCTCAAACATCATCTGTATAAATGTGCATATATGGGAAGGGATGTTGTCTTCACTCAGGCCTTGAAGGGCTGGAAGAGAGAGGAACAGAGCCACAGTCAGAACCTGGATGTTCAGGAATCCAAGGAGACCTTCCTGCCAGGGCCATCCCACCCAGCTCTTGCCATGGCCACAAGACAGGAGGGGCCAAGGGGATCAGCTGCAAGGTGCTGGCCATGAATCCCCTCACCCATGTCCCTGAAATCTCTGTGTGCTCTGCCCACGCCACCCTTGTCCACAGAAGGAGCGAAGCCCACTGCAGCCAGGGCAGGGATTGCAGCTCCCTGCCCAGGCATTGCAGCTCACCCAGCCAGCCCCTGCTGACAGCCCGCTGCCCTCACTCACCCTCGTGGAGGGCCTGGAACTCTTCCTTCTGCCCCATCAGGAGCAGCCTGGCCATCCCTGGGAACACAGGCTAACCATAACTAAGGCTGCTGTGGCTGTTATCCAGTTTGTTTTATGGCTTAATAAGGTGAGAAATTCATGGATTTTTAACTTCCTCTGGAAGGCGAGCGCATGGATTCAGAGCTATCACACACTAACTGTGTGTTTTTGGGGTATTTTAAAAATAGTACTTACTGTGAGGAAATGACACCGGGGGAAACTTTCTCTCAACCCTTCACCCAGCTCTTTGGGTCTGCCCCACCACTTTTCAAAGGGTTCACATCCACTCTAAATGCTAATGATATCATACAGTGGTTGTTTTTGCTGATAGGCCTGTTCTATTTAGCATTCAGAGATAGGGGAAGATTAACCTGGATAACCACGCTGACACCTACCCCAGAGACAAGGGATGCTGCTGCCCCAGAGCCTGACCCTGCTCCACAGCCCATCTCAGAAATGAACCACCCAGATTGGGTTCTGGTGAAGGAGATGGTCCAGATGCTGAAGGAGTACATTTCCCCAGCTGGTGAAAACCCTCCCCCTGCCTCAAAGAGGGAGAGTCTGATGGTGCAGCAGTGGAACCCACAGATGTTACAACCATCCAGGTTCCAGCTGAACTGCAGAGGCAGTCACAGCCAGCAGCAGTCGCCCCTGCGAAAACAGGGATTTCTAAGATGAAATCAGAGCACCCAGATAAGGATAAGAATGGAGGGCCCTCACAACCCACAGGGGAGCCAGTGGTTGAGATCATCACTGAGTCCCTGACATACAAATGTGACGGAGTCGACGGGAGACAAGCACATCCGATGATGATCAACAAGTCTCAATTTATTGATTTAACATGCGTGCTCTTATAACAGTGATAATAAGGCTCATACATATTGCAAAACTAAAGCTCACTATTGGTTCGCTATAGAAGGTCAGCTCAACCTTTGCTATCAGATACTCAGGATGCCTATGTTTTCTCCCCTCATTAGCTAGTCTCTGCTTCTGCATCCCGTTATCGTATAACTTCCTGCTCAAGGACACTCTGGCCCTGCCAAAGGCCCCCGACCAGAGGCCCATTGCTTTACCAGCTGTATTTTATCATGTCCCTTCTCTTCAAGCCACGTCTCCACAAAACTCTCCACACAAAAGTCTCTGTAATCTGCACAAAGACATTGTACAACGGGGATATGAGGCTTAAACAACCTGGTTACTCCGGGTCTGGGTCCTTTTGGGTACAGGTGTGCAACTGGATGGTTGTGAGGCACGGAATTTGGGACTCTTGACCCAGGACTCAGGTATGAATGAGATTTTTGTAAGAGTGTCAGGGTCCCTTTCCCTCTGGGAGTGGCTTTTAATGAGTGTCAAAGAGAGGTTTGTCCACAGGGAGAGAATGCAGGAGCACCACCATAGAATGTGCTGGAAGACCCTCGAGGAAGGGATCCAACAGCTGAGAGAAGTGGCAGCATTGGAGGTACTCTTTGGGAGGGATGGACAGCGTGACAATGACCCTGACAAAATCAGGTGCACAGGGCAAATGCTGTGGAGTCTGGCAGATCTGGGGCCATCTCAATACACCACCTTCACTGCAACAATTAATGCTGATACCAACCAAGAGACAGCGGGCTCTGTCACCAACAAGCTTAGAAATTGTGAAAGTATGATCGATGGCCCAATGCAGGCTCATGTCTCTGCTATTATTAAGAGCCTACAAGAAGAGATGAGGGTGGAGGGAGAAAGAACAGTTCCCACATGGCACCAGTGCGAGTCACAGGCCCCAAAGTCACAGCCCAGCATTCCCCAGCCAGAGAGAGAGGCTACACCCCAAGGGCTGACCTGTGGTTCTTTCTGTGTGACCATGGGGAAGACGTGGGAAGGTGGGATGGGAAACCCACTTCTGTCCTGGCAGCACGGGTGCGTCAGCTCAAGGAGGGAAACACTAATGGAGGGAGTTCCACTAAAGTGAAGGTAGCCTCAACCTCCCATGTCCAAGCTACCGGGTATGATCTGTCAGGTCCCCTTGAAGGAACCTCTACCGTGTATGCCCAGGAAAGACATAATAACCAGGGTTAGAGTGGCCCTGCCTCTAGCTGGGAAGAGGCACAGCCAAACCAGATCTTCTGGACGGTGTGCATCTGATGGCCTGGCACATCATAGTGACAAAAATACGATGCCTTGGTTGATACTGGTGTGCAGTGTACCCTGATACCATCAGTACATGTTGGGGCAGAATCTGTTTCCATTGCTGGGGTGATGGGGGAAATGGCAGCAATTGACCCTGTTGGGAGCCCAGGTGAGCCTGACTGGGAAGGAGTGGCAGAAACATCCCATTGTGACTGGCCCAGAGGCTCTGTGTATTCTGGGCATAGACTTCCTCCAGAATGGCTATTACAGAGAACCAAAGGGACTCAGGCGGGCTTTTGGCATAGCTGCTGTAGAGGCAGAGAACATTAAGCAGCTGAACACTCTGCCTGGACTATCAGAAAACTCATCTACAGTAGGACTGCTGAACGTGGAAGAGCAGCATGTGCCAATTGCCACCTTGACAGTGCACTGCCAGCAGTGTCATATGAATCAAGATGCTGTGATCCCCATCCACAAAATGATCGGTGAGCTGGAGAGCCAAGGGGTGGTCAGCAAAACCCACTCACCCTTCAACAGCCTCACTTGGCCTGTGTGCAATTCTGACAGAAAATGGAGATTGACTGTGGACTATCATGGCTTGAATGAAGTGACTCCACCACTGAGCGCTGCTCTGCCGGACCTGCTGGAACTCCAGTACGAGCTGGAGTCCAAGGCAGCAAAGTGCTTTGCCACTGTTGACATTGCCAACATGTTTTTCTCTACTCCTCTGGCAGCAGACTGCAGGCCTCAGTTTGCTTTCACCTGGAGGGGTGTGCAGTACACCTGGAACCGATTGCCCCAGGGGTGGAAGCACAGCCCCACCATCTGCCATGGACTGATCCAGGCTGCACTGGAAAAGGGTGAGGCTCCAGAACATCTGCAGTCCATCAGCGCAGTACATCAGTAGTACTGCAGTACATCAGTGACATCATTGTTTGGGGGAACATGGCAATGGAAATATTTGAGAAAGGAGAGAGGATCATCCAGATTCTGCTGGAAGCTGGCTTCGCTGACAAGAAGAGCAAAGTCAAGGGACCTGCCCGAGAGATCCAGTTCCTGGGAGTAAAGTAGCAAGATGGTGTTAGATTTCAACTGAGGTCATCAACAAGATCACTGCAATGTCTCCACCAACCAGCAAGAAGGGAACACAAGCTTTTGCCACAGGGTTTTGGAGAATGCACATTCCCGAGTACAGTCAGATCATGAGCCCTCTCTACCTGGTCTCCTGCAAGAAGAACAATTTCCACTGGGGCCCTGAGCAGCAGGAAGCCTTTGCCCAGATCACGCAGGAGATCGCTCATGCAGTAGCACTTGGCCCAGTCAGGACAGGACCAGAGGTGAAGAATGTGCTCTACTCTGCAGCCAGGAACAATGGATTGTCCTGGAGCCTTTGGCAGAAGGTGCCTGGGGAGACTTGAGGCCGAGCACTGGGATTCTGGAGCCAAAGTTACAGAGGGTCCAAAGCCAACTCCACTCCCACAGAGAAGGAAATTTTGGCCGCCTATGAAGGAGTTCAAGCTGCCTCGGAGGTGATTGGCAGAGAAGCACAACTCCTCCTGGCACCTCGACCACCAGTGCTGGGGTGGATGTTTAAAGGAAAGGTTCCCTCTACCCACCACGCCACCAACACTGCATGGAGCAAGTGGATTACTCTTATCACACAGCGAGCTCGTATTGGAAACCTGAATCACCCTGGGATTTTGGAGATAATTACAAACTGGCTGGAAGGTGAGAACTTTGGTCTCACTGATGAAGAGGAGCAGGAACAAGTGACACAGGCTGAGGAAGCTCCACCAGCCAACCAACTACCAGCAGAAGAAACACGCTACGCTCTTTTCACTGAAGGTTCCTGTTGCATTGAAGGGATGAACCAGAAATGGAAAGCAGCCGTATGGAGCCCCACATGACAAGTTTCACAAGCTACCAAAGGAGAAGGTGGATCAAGTCAACTTGCTGAACTCAAGGCCATTCAGCTGGCCCTGCACATTGCTGAAATGGAAAAGTGGCCAAAGCTCTACCTTTATACTGATTCGTGGATGGTAGCCAATGCTCTTTGGGGCTGGCTGGAAAGGTGGAAAAAGGGCAACTGGCAGCATAGAGCAAAGCCAGTCTGGGCTGCTGATGAGGGGAAAGACATTGCCTCTGGGGTAGAAAATCTGTCTGTGAAAGTCTGTCATGTAGATGCCCATGTCCCCAAGAGTAGAGCCAATGAGGAGCACCGAAGCAATGAGCAGGTAGGTCAGGCTGCAAAGACAGAGGTGTCAAAGAGAGACTTAGATTGGCAACATAAGAGGGAGTTATTCTCACCTTGATTTACCCATGATGTCTCAGGTCATCAGGGTAGAGATGTCATTTCTAAGTGGGCACGAGACCGAGGGGTGGATCTAACCATGGACAGTGTTTCTCAGGTTATCCACGACTGTGAGATGTGTGCTGCCATCAAGCAGGCCCCGCGAGTGAAGCCCCTGTGGTATGGTGGGCGGTGGTCCAGGTACAAGTATGGGGAGACCTGGCAGATTGACTACATCACACTGCCCCAGACACCCCAGGGCAAGCTCTACGTGCTGACCATGGTAGAAGCCACCACAGGATGGTTGGAGACCCACCCTGTGCCTCATGCCACTGCCCAGAACACCATCCTGGGCCTGGAAAAGCAAGTCCTGTGGAGACATGGCACCCCTGAGAGAATTGAGTCAGACAACAGGACCCATTTCAAGAATGGCCTTATCAACACCTTGGCAAGGGAACATGGTATTGAATGGATATATCATATCCCCTATCATGCACCAGCTGCTGGGAAAGTTCAACAGTGTAACAGACTAATTCTGACTACCCTGAAGGCACGTGGCAGGGGAATCTTCGGAAATTGGGAAATGAACTTAGGAAACGCAGCCTGGATGAACCTATTTGAACACTGGAGAACATTGTTACCCCATGGAATCTCATGGAACCAGGTGTCCATGGTGACAGAGCCGTGTCTGATGGAACGCTGGAGAACAATGTAACCCAAGGGAATCCCATGGAACCAGGTGTCCATGATGACAGAGCCAGGCCTCATGGAACACAGGAGAACATTTTTACCCAAGGAAATCCCATGGAACCAGGTGTCCATGGGGACAGAGCCAGGCCTCATGGAACCTAATGGAACACTGGAGAACATTGTTAGCCCATGGAATCTCATGGAACCAGGTGTCCATGGTGACAGAGCCAGGCTAATGGAACCTAATGGAACATAGGAGAACATTGTTACCCAATGGAATCTCATGGAATCAGGTTTCATGGTGACAGAGCCAGGCCTGATGGAACACTGGAGAACATTGTTATCCAAGGGAATCTCATGGAACCAGGTGTCCATGGTGACCGATATGGGCCACATGGAACACCGGAGAACATTGTTACCCCATAGAATCTCATGGAAGCAGGTGTCCATGGTGACCGATCCGGGCCTCATGGAACACTGGAGAACATTGTTAACCAATGGAATCTCATGGAACCAGGTGTCCATGGTGACTGAGTCAGGCCTGATAGAACCTAATGGAACACTAGAGATCATTGTTACCCAAGGGAATTTCATGGAAGCAAGTGTCCATGATGACAGAGCCAGGCCTGACGGAACACTGGAGAACATTGTTACCCCATGGTATCTCATGGAACCAGGTGTCCATGGTGACGGAGCCAGGTTAAATGAACATAATGGAACACAGGAGAACATTGTTACCCCATGGAATCTCATGGCACCATGCGTCCATGGTGACAGAGCCAGGCCTGACGGAACATAAGGGAACAAAGTAGAACGTTGTAAGCCCACGGAATCTCATGGAACCAGGTGTCCATGGTGACAGAGCCAGGCTTGATGGAACACTGGAGAATCCTGTTACCCAATGGAATCTCATGGAGCCAGGTGTCCATGGTGACAGATGCAGGCCTGGTGGAACACTGGAGACTATTGTAACCCAAGGGAATCCCATGGAACCAGGTGTCCATGGTGACAGAGCCAGGCCTGGTGGAACACTGGAGACTATTGTAACCCAAGGGAATCTCATGGAACCAGGTGTCCATAGGGACAGAGCCACACCTGACGGAACCTAATGGAACACAGGAGCACATTGTTACCCCATGGAATTTCATGGAACCAGGTGTCCATGGTGACAGAGCCAGGCCTGGTGGAACACTGGAGAACATTGTTACCCCAATGGACTCTCATGGAACCAGGTTTCATGGTGACAGAGCCAGGCCTGATGGAACCCTGGAAAACATTGTTACCCAAGGGAACCCCATGGAACCAGGTGTCCATGGTGACAAAGCCAGGCCTGATGGAACCTAATGGAACACAGGAGAACATTGTTACCCAATGGAATCTCATGGAACCAGGTGTTCATGGTGACAGAGCCAGGCCTCATGGAACACTGGAGAACATTGTTACCCAATGGAATCCCATGGAACCAGGTGTCCATGGTGACAGAGCCAGGCCTGATGGAATCTAATGGAACAGAGGAGAACATTCTTAGCCCATGCAATCTAATGGAACCAGGTGTCCATGGTGACAGAGCCAGGCCTGATGGAACACTGGAGAACATTGTTACCCAAGGGAACCCCATTGAACCAGGTGTCCTTGGTGACAGAGCCGGGCCTTACGGAACCTAATGGAACACAGGTAAAAATTGTTAGCCCATGGAATCTCATGGAAATAGGTGTCCATGGTGACAGAGCCAGGCCCGATGGAACCTAAAGGAACACTAGAGATCATTGTTACCCGAGGGAATTTCATGGAAGCAAGTGTCCATGGGGACAGTGGCAGGCCTGATGGTACACAGGAGAACATTGTTACCCCATGGTATCTCATGGAACCAGGTGTCCATGGTGACAGAGCCAGGCCTGATGGAACACAGGAGAACATGGTTTCCCGAAGGGAATCTCATGGAACCAGGTGTCCATGGTGACAGAGGCAGGCCTGATGGAAAACTGGAGAACATTGTTACCCCATGGAATCCCATGGAAACATGTGTCCATGGTGACAGAGCCAGGCCTGATGGAACACAGGAGAACATGGTTACCCAAGGGAATCTCATGGAACCAGGTGTCCATGGTGACAGAGGCAGGCCTGATGGAAAACTGGAGAACATTGTTACCCCATGGAATCCCATGGAACCATGTGTCCATGGTGACAGAGCCACCCTAATGGAACCTAATGGAACACTGGAGAACATTGTTACCCAAGGGAATTTCATGGAACCATGTGTTCATGGTGACAGAGGCAGGCCTGATCTAACACTGGAGACTATTGTTACCCAGGGGAATCCCATGGAACCAGGTGTCCATGGTGATAGAACCAGGCCTGATGGAACCTAATGGAACACTAGAGATCATTGTTACCCAAGGGAATTTCATAGAAACAAGTGTCCGTTGTGACAGTGGCAGGCCTGATGGAACATAATGGAACACAGGAGAACATTGGTAGCCCATGGAATCTCATGGAACCAGTTATCCATGGTGACAGAGGCAGGCCTGACGGAACACAGGAGAACATTGTTACCCCATGGTATCTCATGGAACCAGGTGTCCATGGTGACTGAGCCGGGCCTCATGGAACCTAATGGAACACAGAGAACATTGTTACCCCATGGTATCTCATGGAACCAGGTGTCCATGGTGACAGAGCCAGGCCTGATGGAAATAAGGAGAACATTTTTACCTACTGGAATCTCATGGAACCAGGTGTCCGTGGTGACAGAGGCAGGCGTGATGGAACACTGGAGACTACTGTTACCCAAGGGAATCCCGTGGAACCAGGTGTCCATGGTGACAGAGCCAGGCTAATGGAACGTAATGGAACACAGGAGAACATTGTTTCCCCATGGAATCTCATGGAACCAGGTGTCCATGGTGAAAGAGTCAGGCCTCAAGGAACACTGGAGAACATTGTTACGCAATTAAAACCTATGGAACCAGGTGTCATCGTGACACAGCCAGGCTAAAGGAACCTAATGGAACACAGGAGAACATTGTTACCCAATGGAATCTCATGGAACCAGGTGTCCATGGCGACAGAGCCAGGCCTGATGGAACACTGGAGACTATTGCTACCCAAGGGAATTCCATGGAACCAGGTGTCCATGGTGACAGAGCCAGGCTAATGGAAACTAATGGAACACTGGAGAACATTGTTAGCCCATGGAATCTCATGGAACCAGGTGTCCATGGTGACAGAGCCATGCCTGATGGAACCTAATGGAACACTAGAGATCATTGTTACCCAAGGGAATTTCATGGAAAGAAGTGTCCTTGTTGACAGAGCCAGGCCTGATGGAACACAGGAGAACATTTTTACCCAAGGGAATCCCATGGAACCAGGTGTCCATGGTGACAGAGTCAGGCCTGATGGAACACAGGAGAACATTGTTACCCCATGGTGTCTCATGGAACCAGGTGCCCATGGTGACTGAAGCAGGCCTGATGGATCACTGGAGAACATTGTTAGCCTATGGAATCTCATGGAACCAGGTGTCCATGGTGACAGGGGCAGGCCGGATAGAAAACTAGAGACCATTGTTACCCCATGTATTCTCATGGACCCAGGTGTCCATGGTAACAGAGCCAGGCCTGATGGAACACTGGAGACTATTGTTTCCCAAGGGAATTCCATGGAACCAGGTGTCCATGGTGACAGAGCCAGGCTAATGGAACCTAATGGAACACAGGAGAACTTTTTTACCCCATGGGATCTCATGGAACCAGGTATCCATGGTGAAAGCGTCAGGCCTGATGGAACATAATGGAACAAAGGAGAACATTGTTAGCCCATGGAATCTCATGGAACCAGGTGTCCATGGTGAAAGAGCCAGGCCTGATGGAACCTAATGGAACACTAGCGATCATTGTTACCCATTGGAATCTCATGGAACCTGGTGTCCGCAGTGACAGAGCCAGGCCTGATAGAAAACTGGAGAACATTGTTAGCCCATGGAATCTCATTGAACCAGGAGTCCATGTTGACACAGCCATGCTAATGGATCCTAATGGAACACAGAAGAACATTGTTACCCAAGGGAATTTCATGGAACCATGTGTTCATGGTGACAGAGCCAGGCCTCATGTTACACTGGAGAACATTGTTAACATAGGGAATCTCATGGAACCAGGTGTCCATGGTGACAGAGCCAGGCCTGATGGAACACTGGAGAACATTGTTACCCCAATGGTATCTCATGGAACCAGGTTTCATGCTGACAGAGCCAGGCCTGATGGAAAACTGCAGAACATTGTTACCGAAGGGAATTTCATGGAACCATGTGTTCATCCCGACACAGCCAGGCTAAAGGAACCTAATGGAACCCAGGAGAACATTGTTAGCCCAGGGAATCTCATGGAACTAAGTGTCCATGGTAACAGAGCCAGGCCTCATGGAACACGGGAGACTATTGTTACTGAAGGGAATCCCAAGGAACCAGGTGTCAATGGTCACATAGCCAGGCTAATGAAACCTAATGGAACACTGGAGAACATTGTTACCCCATGGAATCTCATGGAACCAGGTGTCCATGGTGACAGAGCCAGGCCTGATGGAACACTGGAGACTATCATTACCCAAGGGAATCCCATGGAACCAGGTGTCCATGGTGACAGAGCCAGGCTAATGGAACCTAATGGAACACAGGAGAACATTGTTACCCCATGGAATCTCATGGAACCAGGTGACCATGGTGAGAGCGCCAGGCCTGATGGCACATAATAGAACAAAGGAGAACATTGTTACCCCATGGTATCTCATGGAACCAGGTGCGCATGGTGACTGAGTCAGGACTGATGGAACACTGGAGAACCTTGTTACGCCATGGAATCTCATGGAACCAGGTGTCCATGGTAACAGAGGCAGGCCTGATGGAAAAGTGGAGAACATTGTTACCCAATGGAATCTCATGGAACCAGGTGTCCATGGTGACAGAGCCAGGCTAATGGAACCTAATGGAACACAGGAGAACATTGTTACCCAAGGGAATCTCATGGAACCAGGTGTCCATGGTGACAGAGCCAGGCCTGATGGAACCTAATGGAACACTGGAGGACATTGTTACCCCATGGAATCCCATGGAACCAGGTGTCCATGGTGACAGAGCCAGGCCTGATGGAACACTGGAGAGTATTGTTACCCAAGGGAATCCCATGTAACCAGGTGTCCATGGTTACAGATCCAGGCTAATGGAACCTAATGGAACACAGGAGAACATTGTTACCCCATGGAATCTCATGGAGCCGGGTGTCCATGGTGACAGAGGCAGGCCTGATGGAACCCTGGAGAACATTGTTACCCCATGGAATCTCATGGAACTAGGTGTCCATGGTGACAGAGCCAGGCCTGATAGAACACTGGAGACTATTATTACCCAAGTAAATCCC
Organism: Haemorhous mexicanus; assembly: GCF_027477595.1. NCBI lineage: Eukaryota > Metazoa > Chordata > Aves > Passeriformes > Fringillidae > Haemorhous > Haemorhous mexicanus. The sequence continues at coordinate 4,202,829 of NC_082356.1, read as the reverse complement.
ATGGAACCAGGTTTCCATGGTGACAGAGCCAGGCTAATGAAACCTAATGGAACACAGGAGAACATTGTTACCCAAGGGAATCTCATGGAACCAGGTTTCATGGTGACAGAACAAGGCCTCATGGAACACTGGAGGCTATTGTTACCCAAGGGAATCTCATGGAACCAGGTTCCCATGGTGACTGAGTCAGGCCTGATGGAACACTGGAGAACATTGTTACTCCATGGAATCTCATGGAACCAGGTGTCCATGGTGACAGAGCCAGGCCTGATGGAACACAGGAGAACATGGTTACCCAAGGGAATCCCATGGAACCAGGTTTCCATGGTGACAGAGCCAGGCGGATGGAACACTGGAGAACATTGTTACCCCATGGAATCTCATGGAACTAGGTGTCCATGGTGACAGAGCCAGGCCTGATAGAACACTGGAGACTATTATTACCCAAGTAAATCCCAGGGAACCAGGTTTCCATGGTGACAGAGCCAGGCTAATGAAACCTCATGGAACACAGGAGAACATTGTTACCCAAGGGAATCTCATGGAACCAGGTTTCATGGTGACAGAACAAGGCCTCATGGAACACTGGAGGCTATTGTTACCCAAGGGAATCTCATGGAACCAGGTTCCCATGGTGACTGAGTCAGGCCTGATGGAACACAGGAGAACATTGTTACTCCATGGAATCTCATGGAACCAGGTGTCCATGGTGACAGAGCCAGGCCTGATGGAACACAGGAGAACATGGTTACCCAAGGGAATCCCATGGAACCAGGTTTCCATGGTGACAGAGCCAGGCGGATGGAACACTGGAGAACATTGTTACCCCATGGTATCTCATGGAACCAGGTGTCCATGGTAACAGAGGCAGGCCTGATGGAAAACTGGAGAACATTGTTACCCAATGGAATCTCATGGAACCAGGTATCCATGGTGACAGAGCCAGGCTAATGGAACCTAATGGAACACAGGAGAACATTGTTACCCAAGGGAATCTCATGGAACCAGGTTTCATGGTGACAGAGCAAGGCCTCATGGAACACTGGAGAACATTGTTACCCAATGGAATCTCATGGAACCAGGTGTCCATGGTGACAGAGCCAGGCCTGATGGAACCTAATGGAACACTGGAGGACATTCTTACCCCATGGAATCCCATGGAACCAGGTGTCCATGGTGACAGAGCCAGGCCTGATGGAACACTGGAGAGTATTGTTACCCAAGGGAATCCCATGTAACCAGGTGTCCATGGTTACAGAGCCAGGCTAATATAACCTAATTGAACACAGGAGAACATTGTTAGCCCATGGAATCTCATGGAACCAGGTGTCCATGGTGACAGGGCCAGGCCTGATGGAACCCAGAGAACACTGTTACCCAAGGGATTCCCATGAAAACAGGGGTCCATGGTGACAGAGCCATGGTAATTTAACCTAATGGAACACAGGAGAACATTGTTAGCCCATGGAATCTCATGGAACCTGGTGTCCATTTTGAAAGAGCCAGTCCTCATGGAACACAGGGGAACATTGTTAGGCCATGGAATCCCATGGAACCAGGTGTCTATGGCGACAGTGCTAGGCCCCATGGAACACTGGAGAACATTGTTACTCCATGTGTTAGCTTTCAGGAACACGTAATCACGAGAAATGATTATATGCAGGCGCTTTTATTGAGGAGCTCTGGGTGTCAGTGGTAAAGACCCAAATCTGACTCCGACTTAGGTTCCGGATGGATATGCTTTTATATTTTATCGTTATATAACTTTCATATTAATTATTAAACTTACATTGTTCTATAGTATACATAGATTTCAGCCAAGCATGGCCACCTTAGACTAGGAACATACAGTTTCTCAGTGTTCTTCTTATGATTATACAGTAATTATTTTAACCACTAAACAATCATTTCAGCTAGCAATTATACTACTTACGCAGGTAAAACACAAGGCTTAACATTTCAGAGTTTATCTTAGCATTTTCCAGGGCACCACTATCATTATTCCCCCTTTGAAAGCATTTTCACTTCACTATAGGTGTAAATGTTTTCACTTGATACAGTCTTTTACTTCTCAATTTATGTTTGATGTTCTTCAAATCCAGGGTTGATGTAAAAGTTGTCGTGGATTCTATTATGGGCTGGAGAACTAGAAGATAGTGGATGTGGATCTCGTGTCAGTGCCTTTATTATTTTCTGGTTCCAGGACGTTTTCTTCTGTATTTCTCTCCTTAAAATGCTGTAAACTAACCAAATTGCTAAGAATGCAATTAGTAAGATTATCACACTCTCAATGATAGATTTAATCCATGAACTCACATTCCACCCTAACCCTTTAAAGATTTTTCCTAACTAGCTTGGAGTCAAATCTTTTTGCTCTTCTTGTGCCTCATGCTCTATTTGTTTCAACTGATTGATGTCATATTCTACATCTGCAGTTACATTTGGGATGTGAATGCAGCAATGATCAACTCGTCCCTTTAAAAATCCACATACTCCATGCTCTTTCAGGAGTAACAAATCTAAGGCTAATCGATTTTGCAAAGTCATTTTTGTGGTGGTTTGTAATTGTACGTTTAATTCTTTAAATCTTTCTCTGGTGATTTTTGCTAGTCTATCTACTTGGCCTGTAAGTTTGTACAGCATCTCTCTATTCTGATAGTTTGCTATAGGACCGAGTAAAGACTCTAGTGCCCACCCAAGTTTCATTCCACTAGAGGGTTCTTGCCAAGTGTCATCTGGATTTTTGTTGTCTAGAACTTCTCGTCTTGCTCTTATTTGCAGAAGTTCATGTTTTCCATTAAATGGGGACTTTTTCCAAATTGGACATAAGGTTGGGAGGCCCAAAGTAATTTCTTTTACTTTCCCATCTACAGGCAGATGTGTGTAGTATTGTCCACAAGGGTCCCAGGATGAGGGAAGAGATGAGAAAGTTGACTCCATGTATCAGCAAGCTAGGTTTATTATTTTATGATAGAAAATATATTAAAACTATACTAAAAGAACAGAGAGAAAAGATTCCATCAGAAGGCTAAGCTAAGAATAGGAAAGGAATGAATAACAAAGGCTTGTCTCGGACCGAGACGGTCTGGACAGGTGAACTGTGGTTGGCCGTTAATTCCAAACAACCAGATGAGACCAATCACAGATTCCCCCTGTTGCATTCCACAGCAGCAGATAAGAATTGTTTACAGTTTGTTCCTGAGGCCTCTCAGCTTCTCAGGAGGGAAAAATCCTAAGGAAAGGATTTTTCCTAAAACATGTCGGCGACATATGAGCAGAATGTTTTCATCTGAAAACACCTTGGAGAGGGCCCAAAGATTTCCCAAGCTGGGGCTTGCAGGCCTCAAGAACATAACCCATGGAGGTTGATGTGCCTGGTCCCAGTTGAGAAGAGACTGAGGACAGAACAGGAGTGGCTTGGCAGGGCTTGAAGGGTGGATTCATAAGTGGTGGAGCTTTTTCTCCATAGTGGGAAAGAGCCAGATAGAGAAATGATACCACAAATGCAGCTGGGGAGGCCCAGAGTGGACAGAAGAGAGGAACCAGGCACCAGAGCAGGGCTGTGGTACAATGCATCCTGCAGAAGGAGTCTGGGTCAGCCCAAGGCTTTGTGTGGGCAGGCAGAGGCAGGCAGGAGGCAGAGCTGTCAGCAAAGGAAGGGGCCAGCCAGGTGGGGCAGCCGGGGGATGAGCACAGCCTGCAGGGACAGAGGCGCAGGGCAGGGACACCGTAGCACAGCCTGGGCTGCACAGGGCACAGGCATGGGCAGCAGCTGCCAGGCCCTGACAGAGCCAACTTGGGCAGCACTTTGGCCATGGCTGCTGGGCCTGGGCCTGAGCCAGGACCAGGAGACAAGTGACCCTTGCAGGCCTGGGGCCTCATGGCCTCCTTGTCCCTGCTCAGCAGCCTGGCAGGGGCCGCCCCATGCTCCTGCCCTTGGCACTGCACATCCCCACATGCCAGTGCCCATCCCGGGAAGAGCCCTGAGCAAGGAGGGAGGGACAGGATCTGCCTGGCCAGGGGCTGGGGCTCAGGCCTTGGCCCTTTGCATTCCTGGAACACATCCAGCTTTGCTCAGCACCAGAGACACCTTTGCCTTGTCTGTCCCCAGCTGTCATCACTGCCTCCAGTGTTCTGCTCTAACTGGAACCTGGGGATGCTTTCTCAGTCGTGTCCCTCAGTGGGACCCATTAAAACTTCAAGAAACTTCAGAGTTTCAATTTAACTTTGAGTTGTTGAGTAGCTTTTTGAAGACTCTCTCAGGGACTGAGTCTGTTGTAAACAACACCAAAGCCATGAGAGGGTCATTAAAGTTTTCCTAGTCCAGTTATGGAGAAAGATTTCAAAGACCTTGTAAGAAATACACATTCCTATTTGAAAGGATGTATTTAATTTTATTTCTCTTTAGAGCAGAGGTGATCCCAGCATTCTGTGACTGATATTGACCCAGGGTCTCTCCTCAGGAGCTCTGGCCTGATCACAGAAACTGTGCCTTGAGCTGTGGGTGACACTGGGACAAACTGGGAGTGACGCTGGGGAGGACTGGGACAAACTGGGGACACTGGAAACACTGTGGGGAAGACTGGGGACACTGGGGCATCCTGTGGATGACACTGGGGGGGAACTGGAAGGGACTGGGAATAAACTCAGGTGTGTTGGGAAGGACTGGAAGGGCACTGGGGTTGTACTGGGTTCTGCTTGGGATGAACTGGTCTGTAATGAGGTTGTACTGGTCTGTACTGGGGGTGAACTGGGTTGTAGTGGGAGGGACTGGAGGGGGTGAATGGGCTGGGGTGAATGGGCTCTTCCCGCCTCCACCGCCTCCCATTTGCCGAGGCTCCCGCCTATCACCTCGCGCAGCCAATCAGCACCAGAGATCGGTGTTTCGGGGGCGGTGCCTAGCATAGACGCCGTCTTCTATTTCTAACTACAACTCCCGTCATGCCCCGCGGCTCAATTGAGCCCCATTGGAGCCGGGACTACAACGCCCGTCATGCCCCGCGCTCCACAGACATTACCCCCCCCCCCCCCGGGGTCTGCCCCCATCTGTCCCGTAACTGTCCCCCAGACACTCCAGGATCCCTCCGTGCCCCCTCAGCGCCCATTCGGGACGCCCCGAAAGCGTCACCGGACCCCCTGAGTGCACCCGCACCCACAGATGCCCGGCACAGCCATTTCTGGGAACTCATCTCATCTCCCGCGGCCCCAGAGCCCCCTCAGAACACAGTCCCGCGGCTAAAACTCCTGCCGCGCGCCGCGCCCATAGGAGCACGGATAGAGCTCCCTGAGCTCCTCCCCAAGGGGTCCCGAGCCGCTTAAGCTCCTCCGAGGACCTCAAGTCGCGGCTCGGACGCAAAAGTGTCCCCCAAAAGCCTTCCCGGACCGCCTAACATCGTGTTCGAGCCACTTCCGGGACTACAGCTCCCGTCATGCTCCACCTGCCCAGCAGGGACTTTATCTCCCGTCATGCACCGTGCCCCGGCGAGAGCCATTGCAGCTGCGTCTCGAACTCCCGTGATGCTCCGCGGCCCTGTTAAACCGAATGATACCCGCTCCTACAGCTCCCATCACCCCCCGCGCCCCAGAGAGCCCCGTTCGAGCCCTCCAAGCGCCCGCCCGGACCCCGAAGGGCCCCAAATTCTCCTCCCCGACCTCCAAGGGCTCCTCTGGACCCCCAAGTGCTGCCCTGGACCCCGAACTGTCCCTCAGAATCCCTGAGTGCCCTTCCAAGTTCTCACCCGGCTCCCCCAAGTGTCCTCCAGACCCTCAAGTTCTCTCTGAATTCCCTCCCCAGACCTAAAACAGCCCCAAATGTGCCCCAGAAATGTCTCCAGGCACCCCAAAGTTCCTCCCCTTGACACTATCGGAGAAAAAGATGATAAAAATGATGCCAAAAGGACTACAAATATTACTAGTTTCCATAAAGCGGGAGAAATATATAGCCAATAGACATGAATTAATTAAGGAAATTGTGTTACTTATAAACAATTGTTATGAATTGAAGCAAACTCCAATAAGCTTAGTCCAATTGGAATTTCTTAATTACAGCAAGCAAGGCATAAGCAAAATCAGCGCTTGGACAGGGGAGCCTCCGCTGGCCAAGGACTGCCGCACCCACTGTTCGATACAGTCTAACTTTTATACTGTATCTCTTCTCGTTGGGGACGTGTCCAGAAAGTTCTCTGCGCATGCGTCTTCTTGGTGCTAAGGGGTCCTCCTCTGCTGGTCGTTGTCTGATGAAGGCTGCTAGTCCTCCCAGGCCGTCCTCCGGTCGACTCCTCCTCATCTTGTGGTCATACCTAAAATTCTAGAACTTATGGTTTATTGAGCATTTATTAAGCAAAAATATTTTAAGCAAGCATTTATTAGGCAAAAATATACTTGTGATTGTATGCGGTTTTGGTTACACGTGGTTTTAGGTCTAAGTGTTTTATTCCCTCTATCTTTAGCACTTTAGTGAACAGAACATGAACAAAACACACCAGGTTCCACCACACAATGACCAATAAATTTTTGGTTGCTAAAAATGTATGGATTTTTAAATATAAATATTGAAATTTGGTAATAGAGACATAGAATAATACTACTATAAATAAAAAATAATTATAATTTTAGTAATTCATTGCATTTTTTTTTAAGGCAAAATGTATAATTTTTTTATGCTTTGGGATGTCAGTCTGTAAGAGAGTCCAAAGATCCTTCATTTGCCTCACAACCACCATCGAGGACGGAGATTGAAGCCCTTCCCAAGAACTGAGACTGAGATCCTTAAAATTCTAACAGGGGGTGCTGGGCTGACTGAAGCGGGATGTCTGCCATTGGGAGCGGGATGTTTCCCATAGGAACCAGTCCTGAAACCACGGGCCCCGCTCACTGCTGGCACCGGTTTGTCCTGTTCAGAACTGGACTGTCTGTACCTGTGAGAGAGTCTGTCTGAAATATCCTCCAATCTGCCTCACAACTGTCACTGAGAGATCGCTCAGAAGACCCCCTTTGTCCCATTCCTGGCCCTACAGTGGAAAGTTCCCCGCCAAGCCAGGGGCTCTAAGACCTGAAGGAATTGCTAAGTTACTGTTTCCACAGGTGCATTTTTCTGCATGCTACACTGAGCCCAATGAGAAGAAGGGGACACTGAGCCCTTTTTGCAACAATAGCCTTGGAAGCTGTCCCACCTCTTGGCCTGGCTGAACTTCTCCTGAGCTTTTGAGTAGTCTCCCACAGAAGACCCCTCTCGTTCATCTGCAAGCACTGTGACAGACAAGCTGAGATGACAGAAGCCTCTCCACCAGAGAAAAACCTGAGAAATCCCCACGTGAGAAAGGCCGCTCCTACACTCCCCAAGGACTGGGACTGAAGCCCCCAGCCCGGGGAGGTGCGCGGGGGAGGCGAGCTGACCAAAGCAAGATGGATGTTGCAGGTGTGGGCATTGGACCACGAAAACAATGGCCCTCGCCCACTGATATAAACTGTGTGTACCCCTTTTCCAAATACCATTATTTTACCAGATGATACAATAGATTCAGTTTTGAAATAATCCCCCTCCCCCCTCAACAAAAAGTGTATAATTGGAGTCCAGATGGACTGCATCTCGGAGATCTCCCCAACGTAACAGGCAGATCCTCAACTGGACTGGACCTAAGGACTTTGTCTCTACGTTTGGTAGCTCTATTCCCCTTTTTCTTTCTCTCTCTCTCTCTCTGTCTTTCTCTCCCTTAATCCCTCCATCGCATTTTGCTGTGGCCATTCAATAAAGGTGCATTTGTTTGGATTATTGCTGCAACACCCCCCTGTACCGTGTTGGTTCTTTTTGCACCCTGAGATCCCTTACGAACCATCATGAAACCCATTCATAGGGACGGATCGTGACAACCTGTTCTCAAGGGACTCATTCTCCACTGTCCTGTACCTGTTCCCTCGATGTGCCGTCCTGCTCCCCTCCCGGCGGTAGATTATAAAAGACCCCAAGTTAACCAAAGACTTTGAGATTCTCCCCGAGGTTTCAAGATGGATCTGTTGGCCGGACCACGAGGATTTCGTGTCTATATTGGTAGCTATTCACCTCCCCCCCCTTTCTCTCTCTCTCTGTCCTTTATCTCCTTTCTAATCCTTCTATCACATCTGCTCTGGGCACTCAATAAAAGGTGCATTTGTTTTGGTTAATACTGAAAGTCCCCTGCTGTGTGTGTTTGCACTCTGAGATCGGTAAAACGAACCATCAGGACCCCCCTTGTCCCAGCGGATCGTGACACGGCCTGATGGGGTTGCTGCCCACAGCACGTGAACGTGATCTTCTTGGTGGTGGCTACAGTGGTTCATCTGGTCTTGCTTTCCGATCTCCCTATCCTAGAATTACCTATGCCACCTGCTTTTCTCATACTGTGGTTCTCTGTAATTCCTTAATTAGTCAGCCCTTATTAAGTTCACTCTTGGAATAGGGGAATATCAGCTCCCCATCATATCGAGTGCATTTGAATGCACTTGAATGCATTTTGCCTGCATTCAAAATATGGTCCCTGTTTTTGATTTACTGTGGAATCTCTGTTTGTATTTTCTGCCTCTGTTGAGGTTGGGATTGAAGGTACTTGAGATGATATTTCAGACTCAGGTATTCATTGTTTCTTATCAGTGAAACAGCCTCACAACCATGAGTTCTGCAGCCTTTCATTAGCAAGGCACAAAATGGCTCACTGTCTCTTGTTACAAGGCCTGGATGGTACCAAGGAGACCACGGTGATACTGGGGATCCAAGAGACCGTGGTGACACCATGGAAACTCATGGAACCGTGGGCATTGTGACACAGCAAGGCTTCATGGAACCAAGAGTCAACTGCGACTCTACCAAACCTCATGGAACCAAGGGCCCACTGTGACACTGAAGAACTTCAGGGAACCAAGAGTCGCTTGTGACACGGGGGGTACTCATGAAACCATGGAGACCATTTTGAAACTTCAAGGCCTGATGGAAGCAAAGGGTCATTCTGGCACTTCTGAGCCTTGGAACCAAAGGGACCATAGTGACACAGTGGGGCTCTGTGGAACCAAGGGGCCACGGTGACATTGGGGAGCGTCATTGAACCAACTGTCCATGGTGACACTGCAGGGCCTGATGGAATCTTGGACACCATTGTGACACTACAAGGCATCATGGAAGCAAGGGGCCACTGTCACACTATGGGGCCTCTTGGGGCCCAGGGGCAGTTGTGATACCATGGAAATTATGGCAATAAGTGGCACCATGAAACCAAGGAGACCCTTGTGACACTACAGGAACCCATGGCACTAAGGATCCATGGAACAGTGCAGGACACATGGAATCGAGGGGACATTGTGATGCTGTAGAACCAAAAGGCCCCATTGTGACACTGTGGGCCCCCATGGATCCAAAGGTCCAGTTTGACATTGCAGGGCCTCATGGAATCCTGGAGACCACTGTGAAACTTTGAGGCCTTGTTGAATTAAGTGGCCCTGCAGGTCCTCATGGAACCAGTGAGACCCCTTAGAACCAAGGGTCCATTGTGACCCTGTGGTACCAAGGTGTCGTGGGTTGACCCAGGCCAGATGCCAGGCATCCATGAGAGCTGCTTGCTCACTCCCCTCTGCAGGACAGAGAAAATTTAATAAAGGGCTCATGGGTTGAGATAAGGACTGGGAGAGATCACTCATCAAATACTGTCCTGGGAAAAACAGGCTTAGCTTAGAGATATGAAATTAATTTATTACTAACAAACTCAGAGCAGGAAAAGGGGAAATAAAATAAGCCCCTCTCCTCCCTCCTTCCAGCTCTACCTCCTACCCCAGCAGTGCAGGGAGACAGGGAAAGGGGGTTATGGTCAGTTCATCACCCATGGCTTCTGCCCTTGCTCACGGAGAGGGGTGGTTCCCCTGCTGCACCGTAGGTCCCTCCCGAGGGAGGCAGTTCTGCAGGAACTTCTCCAATGTGAGTCCATTTCAGGGGCAACAGCCCTCTGCAAACTGCTGCAGTGTGAGTCCATCCCAGGGACAGCAGTCCTTCCCAAACTGCTGCAGCATGGGTCACTCTTCCATGGGGTGCATTCCTCCAAGGACAGGCTGCTCCAGCCTGGGAGCAGGGGCCCTCTCTCCATGGCTCTCCTACAGGGTGTCTGGGTCTCCAGTGCCTGAAACACCTCCTCCCCCTCCTTCTGCACTGACCTTGATGTCTGCAGAGTTGTTCTTCTCACATGTCTTCCCTCTGCTCTTTTCTGACTGGAATTAAAACTGCACAACAATCTCTATTTTAGTTTCTTTTTAAATCTTTTATCACTGAGGCGTTACCACCGTTTGTAACTGGCCCAGCCTTGGCCAGCAGCAGGTTCATCCTTGAAGCCATCAGGGATTGGCTGTGCCAGGCACGGTGGAAGCTTCCAGCAGCTTCTCACAGGAGCCATCCCTGTGCCCCACCACTGCCAAAAACTAGGCCATGGTACCAAGGGGCTGTTGTGACTCTGGGGGCCCACATGGAACCAAGGGGCAAGGGTGACATTGTGGGGCCTCATGGAACCAAGGAGCCATTGTGACACTGTGGGGCCTCATGGAACCAAGGAGCCACGGTGACACTGTGGGGCCTCATGGAACCAAGGAGCAACGGTGACACTGTGGGACCTCATGGAACCAAGGAGCAACGGTGACACTGTGGGGCCTCATGGAACCAAGGAGCCACGGTGACACTGTGGGACCACTGGAACCAAGGAGCCACAGTGACACTGTGGGGCCTCATGGAACCAAGGAGCCATGGTGACACTGTGGGGCCGCATGGAACCAAGGAGCCACGGTGACACTGTGGGGCCTCATGGAACCAAGGAGCCACAGTGACACTGTGTGGCCTCATGGAACCAAGGAGCCACGGTGACACTGTGTGGCCTCATGGAACCAAGGGTCAAGGGTGACACCACAGGGCTTGGTGGAACCCAGGTTCAATGTGACACTGCGTGGCTTCATGGAGCCAAGGAGAGCACTGTGACACTATGGAACCTAATGGAATTATCAGAAACGATACAACTTCTGGTTTCTTTTAACGTAACTTCAGTCAGGGGTTTGTTTGCCCAGGTAGAGGGGAATTGAAGTTTCTCTTCAAAAGACTCTGCTCACCAAGGCTGGGTGAGGCCTGATGAGCTTAACATCTACAGATTGGGAGTGGCCAGAAGATGAACAGGAGGTAAATGAACATTAATGAACATCACCCCCAGTGTGCAGAGACACCTGGTCTGGGAAAAGATTGAGAAGGGAATCAAAGAATGAGGACTTAATTGACATCAAAGGCGAACGGATCAATCAGCAATAGCAGATGGAATACTAAGAATTGGATAATTTAAGAGCAAAGAACATTAATTTCTTTGGGTTTTTTCTGTATAAATATGTGAGAAGTGTAGTAAAGAACAATGTGTGATGGAATGATTTTCACTGTGGAATCCGGACACGTGTGGATGGAATAATTTCTATTGCATGTGATGGCCGCAATGACATCCTGGCAAGAATAAAGTAATGCCTAAATTCTGTAAGGTGTTGTTGGAGTTTCTGTTTTTCATGCAGTTTCAGTGTCAGTCCAGTGAGGTCCATCACCAACACAGGCTCTTTCTGGACTCTTTAGAGAAGAGAACCGGAGGCCACGATTGCACAAACCTCTCAGAGACTCCCAGGCAAAAGCAAAACCCAAAGTCCCTGGGAGCATTCAGGAGCCCCCAGGGCCATTCCTGAGCAAGGCTCCCCAGGGACTCCTTCCAGCAGATACCTGAGGCCACTGGGATGTAGGGCAGGGGGGGATGCTGAGGGCAGGACAAGGGGCTGACAGTGCCCAGCCTGGCTGGGGCTGTGCCAGGAGGCCCCAGTGCCTCAGGACAAGGTGTCTCCTCCCAGCCCTTGGTGGCACAGACCCTGCTGTGCCCAGGGCACCAAGACTTGGCTTCTCCTGGGCACTGCAAGCCCTGCCAGGGCCCTTGGCCATGTCCAGCACAGCTTGTCCTGTGTTGCTGTCCCACAGCTGCTGCTGTGTCCCTTCAGGCTGCACACTCTGATCTCACTGCTCCAGGCTCTGCCCTGCCACTGCCAGCCCTGCCCTGACCTCTGCCCACCCTCATCCTCTGTGTCTGGGGACACACATACATGCACTGAGCTCATCCCCCTCCTTCTGGGTGCTGCTCCTGCCACAGCACTGCCCTGGGAGGGTTCATTCCTCACAGGAGCTGCTGTGTTTGTACTGGAGCATTTTATAGCTCTGCTTCTGCCTCTCTGGCAATTGTCTCTTCAAAGAGCTCTCCAAGGAAAAGATTCATTCAATTGTGGAATAGCAGAGGTGGGAAGAGCCCCCTGAGCCCCCTTGGCCTGGGTGTGGCTGGGATGGAGTTCCCTTTGCCCAGAGCACCCCTGTCCTGCTGTGCTTGGCTCTTGTGGCTGCAGCAGGGCTGGTCCCAGCCCAAGGCTTTGGCTGTCCCTGAGCAGGGCTCGCCCCACATGAGGCTTTTCTGCAACCTGCTCCCCCAGTGGGCTGGGGGTGGGCAGGTGTTCCTGGGGGCGCAGGGATGGGACAGCTTGGCTGGACTGACCCAAGGGCTCTTCCATTCCCTGTGATGTCCAGATCAGCAAGGAAATGAGGGGGACAAGAAGGTCTCTGGATTTTCTGTATTAATACATTTGTCTTCCAAAGCAACCACTACAGGTGCTGAACTCTTGTTTTCCCATGGTTTTCTTTGCTTCTGCATTTGGCCTTTGCTTTTTGGTCCCTCCAGTATTAATCTCTCTTTATGATGACCCCCAATGTTTTCACCTTATTTTCTCCTGTCTTCTGATGAAGGAGGGACAGTGACAGAGACACCTGGTTGTCACTTGATGGCCAGAGGGGTTTAACCACAGTCACCTTGCCCAACTCTTCTCTTATGGGCACAGCCAGAAATGTCAGGGCTCTGCCAGGTGCCCACCCCTGAGCTGGGCTCATGCCCTCCTCCCAGCCCCAGGGCTGCCCAGGGACACGAGTCCTTCCCTTGCACACACACACAGAGTTCATTGCAGCACGGGCAGGGGCTCCCTGGGCTCTGCTGCCACTGCCAGAGCCTGGCAGGGACCTCAGCCCTGCGGGTGTCACCCTGCCCTGCTCTGCCCTGCCTGAGGTGTCCCAGGGCCAGAGGGATGGACACAGGGAGCTCTGTGCTCAGGAGCTCGTCCCAGCCCTGCACTCAGGGGTTCCCAGGGGATGTTACTCTCTGGAAAGTCCAGGAGCAGCTGAAGGAGTTTGTGCTCACTGGGTTTATGTCCCCTCACACACACAGGATGTTCAGGGCTATGGAGTGTCCATGCACTGCAAACACAGACTCCTGACCCGGTCACTTGATGTCCCTCCATGGAGAGAAGAAGAACCTCTGTGACCTGGGGTGAGAGGCCACTGCTGTAGCAGTGCTGGCTTTGCACTGCTGGGACAGCCCCCACCCTGATCACTGCCACACTTCTGCTGGGCACTGCTGGTTTCCTCTCCAGGGCACTGTGCTGGGCACATCCCTGAGAGTAACTGGGAAGGAGATTGAAGCTTTCAGGCCCTGCACTGGGGAGATGCCCTTGCATGATGGAAATGCTGCTGCAGAGCCCAGCTCTGTCCCAGCAGTGCCCACAACCTGTCCCTGCCTGCAGTCCCTGGACAGGCACACAGCATGACAGGGACTGAGCTGGCAGAGCCCTGAGGCCCTAAACCAGCACAGGGGTTCTGAAGGGGAGTGTGGCAGTGAAGGAAGGGGAGATTATGGAGGAGAAGCCCTGGGGCTCCCTGGCAGTGAGGAGCACTGGGGTTCCATTTTCTCCTCCAGCTCTGCCCAGAAGCACCAACTCTACAGCTCCAGAAAAGCCAGGGAAGAAAGATGTCAGGCACACATGGCAATACACAATTCTTCAATGTAGTAGTAGAAGTACAGCTCCTGGTTTATACAGTCACTGGGTGCCACTGGAAAAACAAACACTGAATTTAAAATGTATAATCAAAGATTTTGGTGTGAACAAATTCTCAAAAGTATAACAACTGTGCCAGCAGTAAAAAATGCATGGCACAGAACGAGCATAAATATGTAACATCATAACAGCTATGCAGGAGAATGACTATTTATTGCTACTGAAAACCATCTGTGATCATTTTCCTCAAGGCAGCCTTGAGCTCCTGGTTCCTCAGGCTGTAGATGAGGGGGTTCAGGGCTGGAGGCACCACCGAGTACAGAACTGACACTGCCAGATCCAGGGATGGGGAGGAGATGGAGGGAGGCTTCAGGTGAGCAAATGTGCCAGTGCTGAGGAACAGGGAGACCACAGCCAGGTGAGGGAGGCAGGTGGAAAAGGCTTTGTGCCGTCCCTGCTCAGAGAGGATCCTCAGCACAGCCCTGAAAATCTGCACATAGGAGTAAACCATGAACACAAAACAACCAAAGGCTAAAGAGGCAACAACTACAATAATTCCATGTTCCCTGAGTTTGGAGTGTGAGCAGGAGAGCTTGAGGATGTGTGGGATTTCACAGAAGAACTGGCCCAGGGCATTGCCATGGCACAGGGGCAGGGAAAATGTATTGGCTGTGTGCAGCAGAGCATTGAGAAAGGCACTGGCCCAGGCAGCTGCTGCCATGTGGGCACAAGCTCTGCTGCCCAGGAGGGTCCCGTAGAGCAGGGGTTTGCAGATGGACACGTAGCGGTCATAGCTCATGACTGTGAGCAAGGAAAATTTTGCTGTGGGGAAGAAGAAAACTAGAAATAGCTGTGCAGAACATCCTTTGTAGGAGATGGTCCTGGTGTCCCAGAGGGAATTGTGCATGGCTTTGGGGACAGTGGTGCAGATGGAGCCCAGGTCGCTGAGGGCCAGGTTGAGCAGGAAGAAGAACATGGGCGTGTGCAGGTGGTGGCCGCAGGCTACGGCGCTGATGATGAGGCCGTTGCCCAGGAGGGCAGCCAGGGAGATGGCCAGCAAGAGGCAGAAGTGCAGGAGCTGCAGCTGCCGCGTGTCTGCCAGTGCCAGCAGGAGGAAGTGGCTGATGGAGCTGCTGTTGGACATTTGCTCTGTCTTGGCATGGGGGTCTGTAGAATAAGTAATCATGCAATACTTCAGTTTGTGGAGAATTTCAAATATCCCAGCACAGCCTGGGGGCACTTTCCCTCCACTGCCTGCCCAGGGCTCTGCTACCTGGAGCTGTCCCTGCCAGCAGCTGCTCCCTGTGCCCAGGACTGGGCCATGTCAGTGCTGCCTGAGCGCAGCTCAGCCCTGGGGGCTCAGCTCTGCCCTGCAGACCCCTCCCAGCTCTGGCACTGCCCAAGGGCAGCTCTGGCTCTGCAGGCTCTGATGGGAATGTCAGAGCAATCCTGAAAAGGACTGGAAAAGCGATGCTGATGCTGCCCTAAGGAACCCTGTGCTGATTTCTGGCACTGCCTGGTATATTCAGATCTCAGAGAATTTTTTTTTTTTTTAATAATTTTTCTCTGTCTAAAGTGAGACAGGAATATCTAAGTGCATTTTTCTATCCAGGCATCCCAGAGAAATGGATTAATAAAGCAGGATTTTTTTGTTTTATGCAGACCCTGCTTTGCTGTGCTTATCATTTAATCTACTAGGAAATACCCTGGAGATCAGTGTCATGCTGGGAGCATCCCTTAACAATGTAGCATCCTCACCACACAACAGAAACTCTTCCAAGCCTTACCAGCTGTCTCCTCCCACCCAGATCTGGTCCCACAGTGCTTAGAGCAGCTGCCAGGGCTGGCTGAGAGCTGTCCCTGGCAGGCAGCAGAGTCCCTGCCCCAGCAAAGTGCCCTGGGCTGCAGGACCCTGCTCTGCAGGACAGCCCTGGGCACCCCTGGCTGCTCTGCACAAGAGACAATCAGAGAATGTACTCACAGCGTCTGGAGGCGTTGGGATGTTCCAGCTTTAGGAGATGGCTCCAGGAGCTGCAGCTGCCTTGTCCTGCAGCCAGAGGTTCCTGTGCCAAGGGCTGGCAGTGATTCTCCCCCAGTCACTTCTCAGCATCTTCACAGCCCTGACTGATTGAAAATATCTCTGTCTCTGTGCTGTGCCCGGGGTGGCCGCAGGCAGTGCCCTCAGCCCTGCTGGGTTGGGAGAGGAGCTGCTCCTGAGGAGATATGTTATTTTGAAGCTCTTCTTGATTGCCAGGAGTTCCTTCTGTTCCAGGAGCCCAGCCCAGCTCAGCAGAACAGACACAGCACAAGGACTTCTCTTGTGGGTTGGGTGCTCAGGCCCTGAACATCACTCCCTGAGAGGGAGTTGAAGAAATCTCTCAAGAATTCAAAGTCACAATCAATCTCCAACGTTTCTTCAAGTTTTAATGGGTCCCACTGAGGGACAAGACTGAGAAAGTGTCCCCAGGTTCCAGGTACAGCAGAACACTGGAGGCAGTGATGACAGCTGGGGACAAACAAGGCCAAGGTGTCTCTGGGGCTGAGCAAAGCTGGATGTGTTTCAGGAATGCAAAAGGCCTGAGCCCCAGCCCCTGGCCAGGCAGATCCTGTCCCTCCCTCCTTGCTCAGGGCTCTTCCCGGGATGGGCACTGGCATGTGGGGATGTGCAGTGCCAAGGGCAGGAGCATGGGGCGGCCCCTGCCAGGCTGCTGAGCAGGGACAAGGAGGCCATGAGGCCCCAGGCCTGCAAGGGTCACTTGTCTCCTGCTCCTGGCTCAGGCCCAGGCCCAGCAGCCATGGCCAAAGTGCTGCCCAAGTTGGCTCTGTCAGGGCCTGGCAGCTGCTGCCCATGCCTGTGCCCTGTGCAGCCCAGGCTGTGCTACGGTGTCCCTGCCCTGCGCCTCTGTCCCTGCAGGCTGTGCTCATCCCCCGGCTGCCCCACCTGGCTGGCCCCTTCCTTTGCTGACAGCTCTGCCTCCTGCCTGCCTCTGCCTGCCCACACAAAGCCTTGGGCTGACCCAGGCTCCTTCTGAGGGATGTGTTGCTCCACAGCCCTGCCCTGGCAGGGAAATTCCTTGCTCTTTTTTCCCAGTCTGGGCCTCCCAAGCTGCCCTTTGCATTAACTCTTTCTTTCTCTGGCTGTACTCTACGATGTCAAAAGGATCCACCATCTCTGAATCCACCCTTCAGTCCCTCCCAGGGCTCTCCCCTTCTGTCCTCAGTCTGCACCCCACTGAGCACAGAGCTCCTCTGTCCCTATACAGTGCTCATGTGCTTGAGGACATGGGCGCCTGGACAAGAAGGACGGTTCTTTCCTACAGGAAGGAAACCACAGAGCCCCAGGGTTTTGAAGGCAGATGAGAGGCAGGCACTGGAGGCCAAGGTAAGCCAGACCTGTCTGTCCTTGCAGCTTTTGTCTGAAAGCAACCCTTGGATATTTGGGGAGTTTTGGAGGTGCAATTCCATTTCAGCCATATGTAGCAGTGTATTTCTATAGCCATGGGTGCCTGGACCAGAATGACAGCTCTTCTGCACAGGAAGGAAAGGGCAGAGCCCCAGTGTTTCACAGGCAGATGAGAGCTGGTCTTCAGGAATCCAAGGGAACCTAGACAGTCCTGGCAGCTTTTATCTGGGAGCTCTCTTGGATATAAGGAATTTTGGAGGCAGATTCCCAGTTTTGGCTATGGATGCCTGCACATGAGAGATGTTTCTTTCCATGGAAAGAAAAGCACAGCCCCCCCAGTGTTTTGACGGCAGATGAGAGGTTGCCCCCCCAGATGCCAAGGCCATCTAGAGCTGTCTATTCTGGCAGATTTCATATAGGAACAATCCTTTGATATAATCAAATATGGAGGTAGAATCCCAATTTCAGCTATGAACCCCTGGAGGAGAAGGAGAGTTCTTTCCCAGAGGGAGGAAAACATGGAGCTCCATGGCTTCAGGGCCAGATGAATAGCAACCCTCAACATGCCAAGGTCAGCCGGACCAGCCAGGCTAAGCCAGCAAGACTTGTTCCATGTTCTTGGATCCTGGGGGCCCTGCAGCAGAACGTTGTTTCCAGAAGGCCCAGCGATACCACAGTGGTCTCCTTGGCTCTGCAGTGTCACACTGGCCCCTTGCTTCCATGGGGACCCATAGTGTCACACTGGCCCCTTGCTTCCATGGGGACCCATAGTGTCACACTGGCCCCTTGGTGCCATGGGGACTCAGAGTGCCAGAATGGTCTCATTAGTTCCATGAGTCCCTGCAGTGTCACAAAGAGCTCCTTGGTTCCACAAGGCCCTGCAGAGCCCCTTGATTCAACAAGGCCTCAAAGTGCCAGAATGGTCTCCAGGACTCCATGATGCCCCACAGTGTCACAAGGACACCTTGGCTCCATGAAACCCTGAAATAGGGAATGGCCCCTTGATTCCATTGGGCTCCTTCCTGTCACACGAGTTCTTAGTTCCACCGCACCCTGTAGTGCCACAATGGTCTCCTTGGTTCCAAAGAGTCAGAATCTCTCGGTGGTCTCACGGAGCCCCACTATGATCCCCTTGATTCCATGAGGCCCCGCCGTGCTACAATGACCCTTAGGTTAAATGGCCCCTTGGTTCCAGTGAGTCCTGAAGTGTCATAATGGTCTCCATGGTTCCACGAGGCCCCAGAATGTCACAATGGACTTTTGGTTCCACAAGCTTTCGTACAGCCAACAGCAGTGTCCTTGGCTCCACAGTGTCACAAGGGACCCTTTGTTCCATGAGGTTCAGTAGAGTGAGATGGACACCTTGATTCCATGAGGTTCTGTAATGTCCCAATGGACTCCTTGGTTCCATGGCCCTGCTGTCCAGAATTGCCCCTTGGTTCCATGAGGTTCTGAACTGTCAGCAGGAATCACCTTGGTTCTGCAGTGTCATAACCAACCCTTGGTTCCATGAGGTGCCAAGCCTCCCACAGCCTCTCAGAGACCCTTCTCCCCCTCACGGCCCCTCACAGCCACAGGCCTGGGGCTCCTCCCAAAGGAGATGGGGTCGGGCCCTGCTTGTTCTCCTTTTATTTCAGTCCCTTCACAGCCACGAGTGAAGAAAGGCTGAAATGGAGCCTTTCCCCAGCGTTTCCCTCGGGGTTCATTGCGAGCTGAAGCTCTGTGCTGGCGCTGGCCGGAGTGCCACCATCCCTGCAGCCGCCAGGCCTTTGCTGTCCCCCCGTGTCCGTTCCCTGTCCCCGAGTCCCGCCCGGCTCTGGCAGCAGCAGCAGCCGCAGCGCAGGGGGCGCCGGCCCGGCCCAGCCGGGGCTCCTGGCCAGGAGCAGCAGCAGCGCCGGCCCCTTCCCGCCTGCTCCTGCCTCGGCTCCCGAGGGCTTTTTCCAGCTCAGTTCTGGAGTAGAGCAGCAATCACCCACACCCAGCCCTGACTGCGCAGGGCCCGCCTGTGCTGCCCTGACCCAGCCAGCAGAGAAAGAAAGGATCGGGTTCCAGCGCTGTTTTCAGCACTGCTTTACTCACCCTGAGGTGACAGCAGGAGGCTGCTGCTGCCTTTGCCTTGGCAATTGGAGATCATGGCTGCTCTTGCCGCTTGAAATTTATCTGTAAAACTGCAATCGCCTTTTTTGATCAGTGCTACCCAGAGTGCTTTTTTCGTGATGGTGAATGTGGGAATTCTTAAAATCAGAGGATTTTGGGAAAGCTGAAAAAGGCAGGCTTCAGAGACAGCAGAACTGTGATTAGAGCTGAGCTGTAACCATGAGATAGGGCAGCAGAAAAGTTAAATAAGAAGTGGGAAAGTATGGACAAATAGAACAATAGTTTGTGTATTAACGCTTGGCTAGAAAAACTCCCTAAGCTGCAGAAAAGTATATCTAGCCTGATATTAGGAAGTACTGAGCTTAATAAATGAGCTCTGAGCATTTTGTTTTAAGGCTTAGAAGCAGGTATTGTATTCGAAATAATCAGGTATTGTTTTAACCGAAGGTACGTGTGCTTATAATGGTTGGATAGAACTACTGTCAATATGCTTCTGCTTTGTGTGATTGGTCAAAAAACTTTTAAAGTAAGTTGTAACATTGAGTTCTTTGTCTGCTGCTGAGGAGACAAACTGCCGGCATCTTCCCATTGTCATAACCATGTAATGAGACTGATGCTGGAAAATAAACACCTCAAGACACATTCCTCAGCAGTCCCGTCCTCTTTGTGATTTTGTACATAGACCCCCGGCCGGCAATAGGTGAACTCAGGCTTTTGGTCACAGGCATCATGATTAGCAGATCTTGAAATCCCCTAAAGTCCCTGACCACTAAGTCAAGGAGAATTAAAGCCACACAGACCACATTTGCAGTGCTCAAACACGGCCCTGTTGCTGCTGCTGCTGAAATAAAATCATCTGATAGAGGCCATCACAGAAATTGCCTCTCAAGTGTCAAATCAAATGAAAAAATCCACCAGGAGAAAGAGAAACCAGAACTTCTCGACTCACTTCATAGTTTCTCCTTCTGAGCAGCAGCAGCAGCAGCAAGTGGAGATGCGCAGAGGTATTTCCAGCTGCTGCTGATCCCAGCTGGAGCCCAGCCTGCTGCCCAGTCCCAGCGGGAAGCTGAGCCCAGCCCGGGGAGCTCCCGCAGTGTCGGAAGCTCAGCGCACGCGGGGCCAGGCCCAGAGCCCCGGGCACGGCCGCCCATTGCGGGGCAGCGGCGCAGACGGAATGTCCTGCGGCCCAAACCTCCTGCTCCTGCCACACAGCGCCAGCGCTCTCCCCCTCCTCCTCCTCTCCCAGCACGGCACAAATTCCAGCTCGGAGGAGGCTTCCCCAGAGAGGGCTCAGGCTCCTGCTTCAGCCTCAGGGTCCCTGCAGAGGAACAGGGCATCTTTCAGGCACTTCCACAAGCTCAAGGCTGCCATTTCATGGGCAATCTGGGATGAAAATGGACTTGTTAGGAAGCACAAAAGCAGAGGGAATTGATCAGAAATTATTAGGAAAAAAATGACCCTTCTTAGAGACAAAGTTCGCAAAGTCATTCCATGCATTTCTCCTTTTCAAATTCTTCCAGTCATCTCCTGACAGGTCCAGCATGTTCTGGTACTTTTCATGAACTGACTGTACTCTTGATTCATATCAATGCATGAGATGGAGAAGCATCTGAACTGAACAGTGAGACAAACTCCCTCTGTCAGCCCATTTTCATCTTCTAGCTCACTTTCCGTATGTCCACAGGCATCTTGGAATGATTATCCCACAGCTCTCCATTTCTGGCTGCAGGCTCTGGAGATTCTTTCTCTGCATTCAGTCAGGTTTGCATTCCCTAATAATTCCTGGTAGCCCATCATGTTTTCTTAAGGTAGAACAGTAACATTGAAAACCTCACCAATGGCATAACTGCCCAGCCAAGAAGGAAAAGAAAGAAGAAGCTGTCAAGTTCTTCAAATATTTGTCCTGCTTTGCTGCAAGAGTCGTGCTGCACGCACAGTGTGGAAAGCCAAGAGGAGCTGCAGTTGGTGGCACATCTTGTGACAGAAGCTGCACCTCGTTCTCCAGGAAAGATTCTTGGAAAGAGCAAAGAGGACTGAGGAGCAGATGATGGGAAAACTGAAAGAGCTTTTAAGAAATTCAAAGAAAACAGAAAGAAACCATCTGAGATGTTTTACTCGATTTATTTTTATGCTCCTCTTTTCCATCTTGCACTACTTCTCCATCCATTAATTCCAAATGGATCTCACTTCTAAGCTCAATGACTTGGCAAGTTGTAGACACTGTCAAATACCATGAGCTACACCCAGTTTGCCTTCCCCTGGATTTCTCTGGAAAGCAATGCTGGAGAGGTAAGTGCAGTGCCTGGGTCACATACAAATTCAGCATTCAGGGAATGTGCTCCGATAGTGTTTGACCCTCAGCAGGGACAATGCACAGCAGGGACCGAGGGGATTCCTGTGCTGCTGTGCAGGAGTGCAGACTCTGGGTCTTGGCTGAACACGGCCAACTTCCCGTGTTTGGACAGGCTCAGGGGCTGCCCCCGGGGAGCGCGGGGCTCGGCGCGGGGGCCAGTGGGCAACGGACAAACGGACACGGGGACAAACGGCCCCGGCGCTTCAGTTGCAGCGGCAGCAGCAGCAGCGAAAGCAGCAGCGAAAGCAGCAGCAAAAGCAGCGACTTTGCCGAGCCCCTCTTGCTTGTCCTCTCCCTCTCCCGCAGTCCCGCTTGTCCCGCAGTCCCGCTTGTCTCTCCCTCTCCCGGTCTCCCTTTCCCGAGGTCCCCTCCTCTCCCAGTCTCTCTCCCCATGCCCGGTCGGGCCATGCCCCCGGCCCGCCCCCGGCCCCGGGCGGGGCTGCCCCGTCCCCAGCCCCGGGCGTCCCGCCGCGGTCTCGCCTCCGGCCGGCTCTGGTCGTACTGGCGGTGGCGCTGCTGGGCGGGCATCAGTGCCTGGGACAGGGGCGGCATCGCCTCCCTCTGGCTCCGCCTGGCCCGAGCCTGGCCCCGGCCCCGGCCCCGGCCCCGGCCCCGGCCCCGGCCCCGGCCCCTCCCGGGGCCCGCGGAGGACACAGGCGGCGCGGCCGCTCCCGCCGCCTCCGCTGCCGCTTGCCCGGCCCGAGCTCCGCCGCTCGGCAGCGCGGCCGCCGGCCCCGAGCCGCCGCTGTCCCGCTGCAGGGAGCGAACGCCTGGGGATGGCCGGCCTGGGGCGCTTGAGGGGCGCTCGGGGGCCGTTGCCGGCCCCGGGCCGAGCGCTGACAGCCGCGTCCCGCCGGCAGGGAAGGCGCAGCAGGGCCTGAAGGAGCAGTACCGGCTGGGCTCGCTGCTGGGGCGCGGCGGCTTCGGCAGCGTCTTCGCGGCCACGCGGCTCTCGGACGGTGCCCCGGTGAGCGGCGGGCGCAGGAGGAGGAGGAGGAGGAGGGGGCGGAGGAGGAGGAGGGCGGAGGATGGGGCTGAGCAAGGCGGGCGGCGAACTCAGCCCGCTGCTTCCCTTGGCTTGCAGGTGGCCATCAAAAGGGTGCCACGGGAGCGCGTCCGGCACTGGGGCGAGCTGGTGAGTGAGCGGGGCCAGCGGGAGCAGCCGGGCCATGCCGAGCGGGGATGAGCCGAGGCCCGACAGGGTGGAAGCCTCCAGGACGCCTCGAGGGAGAGCGGGCGTGGGGCCAGCGCAGGGCACAGAGCATCCCAGGCTGGCTGAGGGCTTCCTGAGCCCCGGCACGGCATCAGCCCCACTGACGGCATCGTGCTCCTCCCGCAGCCCGACGGCACCAGCGCACCCCTGGAGATCGTGCTGCTGGCCAAGGTGTCCACTGGCTTCCCTGGTGTGGTCCAGCTGCTGGAGTGGCTTGAGCTCCCCAACGATGTCTTGATGGTGCTGGAGCGCCCGGAGCGGTGTCAGGACCTGCAGCATTTCATTCGGGCACGGGGCTTCCTGCCCGAGGAGGTGGCGCGGGAGCTGTTCCGCCAGGTGCTGGAGGCCGTGCGGCACTGCACCAGCTGCGGGGTCCTGCACAGGGACATCAAACCAGAGAACATCCTGGTTGACCTGGCCACCGGGCAGGCCAAATTGATTGACTTTGGCTGTGGCACCTACCTGCAGGACACAGCCTACACTCACTTTGCAGGTGAGCCCACACAGGGTGTGCTCCTGGTCCCAGCATCTCATGGCCCAACATCTCACAGCCCAAGCTGGGTGTGGCAGTGGGGATTCTCCCTTCTGCAGCCCTTCATGGCACTGAGACTTCAGCCAAGTTGCTTTTGAGCAGGGCTGGGTGTGGAGCCAGCTTCCAGCCCTGCAGGCAGCCTTTGCCCACCACTCTGCCCAGGACTGGGGCTAGGGCAGCCAGCCCAACAAAAACACCCGTGGGTGGGGGTAGCCGAGAGGGGGGGGTCGGAACCAGGGCCCCAGCCAGTTTGGTGTGCTGGTGAGAAAGGGCTTGGACTGTTCCACTCGCCTGGTTTGTTTTGGGTTCATAATGTTTTTTGGAGCAATGCAGGCAGGGAGGATGCAGGCATGGTTTTTCCCCCAGCACTGAGTGGTTTCTTCCTTGTTATGGTGGGGCCTTGCCAGGGCTTCCACTGCCCTCTTCCAACCCCAAGTCTGTACACAAGTCTCAGGTGCTGGTGAGAGGGCAGTGCGTCACACCCCCTGTGCCACTGGAGCAGGGATGCTGGGGCCAGGCTCTGGGAGCAGCAGCATCCCCCTGATGAACTCCATCTGTATTCCATAGGAACACGGTCATACAGCCCCCCGGAATGGACCCACTTTGGCTGGTACTATGGCAGGCCAGCTACCATCTGGTCCCTGGGCATCCTGCTGCACCAGATGGTCTGTGGGGAGCACCCTTTCAGGAAGGGCCAGAACATCAGCTGGGACCATCAGCTCTCGTTGCCACAAGGGCTCTCTCAAGGTGGATCCTCATCTCTGGGCACGGGGGAATACCAGTGCTGGGAGACAGCAGCAGGCTCGTGAGCATCCTGCTCTGGCAGCTGCTGAGGAGGTGGCACATGTCCTGCTCTCCTCCAAACCAGGGAATGGATGGGAAAGCTTAGGCCCAGCTCTGAGCACATCCAGCATGGCCTGGGCACGGGAATAGTGGGGCAAAGCCAACAGGAGCCTTCTCCAACTGACCGGTGGTTTGTGGTTTCTCTGCCCAGAGTGCCAAGATCTGATCAGGCGGTGTTTATCCATGCTGGACTTGGACAGACCCTCATTAGAAGAGCTGCTCTGTCATCCTTGGATGCAGGATATTCATCTGCACTAGAAGAAGGGAGAGAGCCACAGGCACACTGTGATGCAGGGCCCTGGTAAGTTACAGCTCCACACATGCCTTGGCAGTCAGAAGCAAAGGAAGCCAGACTTTTTTGTCCTGCCCGTGTCACTGCCCAGGGCTCATCAGATGGGAACACAGAGCCCTTGTGCTGGAGCTGAGCTGCTCTGCCCAGCACTGGTGGCCACCATCTGAGCTGGTTTTGCTTGTCCTGGTTCCCTGACAGCTGGGGCCTTGGGCAGAACCTGAGAGCCTGGTCTCACCCCAGGGAAGGAGAAGGAGCCCCTGGAGAAGCTGTACCAGGTGGGACTGCTGCTGCTGGAGACAGCGAGGATGACATCAAGGATGGCAACCTCTTCCTGGACCTGGCCACTGGCCAGCTGAAGATGATGGACCTTGATTGTGGCACCTTCTTCAAAGCCAGGCTCCACAGCAAATTTACAGATGAGTCCACACGCAGGGGCATGCTCCCACATTTGGGCATTGCACAGCCTGGCCGGGAACCAAAGGTTCCCCCTTTGCTGGGGCAGATGCAGCTGATCCTTCAGTCACCTGCCCAGCTGGTTTTGGCAGGGCTGGGGGGATGGGCTGGGCTGGGTACGAAATGGGAGTGGGCTCCTGGCCCTGCCAACAGCCCCCAGCCCCCACCGTGCCCCGGGCTGGGGCTGGGGCAGCCAGCCCGACACAAACAAATCCCATGGTGGGAGCAGAGGTGGGACTCCAGAACCTGTGCTGAGGCTGCTTTGCTGTGCAGGCAAGGAAGGGCTTGGGCTGCTCCACTGCCCTTGTTTGCTTTGGGATCAGCGTTATTGTGGGGGGCAGTGCAGGGGGGAAGGGAGAAAGCCTGGGCTTCCCTTCCCCGTGTGTGGGTTTTTCCTTGCATGCAGGGGTTGGGCCTTCCTCAAGGCCCTCGCAGAGATAAGATTTTTTTACCTTTTTTCTTGTTTCCCCTTTTTGTCTGTAATCTATTTTCAATAATTTGTTGTTTGTTTTTCTAGATGAAGCCTTATAGGTTGGGTCCAGTCTGGATCAGGAAGTGCTTGGGACCAGCTGCAGCGTGGATGGGCCGTGCCCTTGGAGAAGGCTGAGGACATCGTTTGGGACCAGCTTTTCTTCCAGCAGGGGAGGGCGTGAGGTGGGTCCCTGTCTGCCTGGCATGGTGGGATCAGAGCTTCTGGGAGATGGCAGCGAGCACAGGAGCCTCCTGCTCTGGGCAGCTGCTGAGGAGATGGATGTGCCCTGGCTGGCTGCAGGCTGGGCACACGTCCTGCCCTCCTGCCCTGCTGCCAAAAGCAGCAGTGATGGGCAGCTCTGGGCACCGCTCTGAGCACGGCCAGCATGGCCTGGGCACCGTGGGCGGCTGGGACAAGGGCACAGGAGCCTTCAGCTGACGGGCAGTTTCTGCTTTCTCTCCTTGCAGCCGGGCTCTGCGGGTGCTGAGGCTGCTCTGGGCTCTGCCAGGGCTCTGCTGGAGCTCAGCACCAGGCTGGAATCAGCCAAAGAAGAAATGGTGTGACCTGCAGCACAGACTTGCTTGAGCATTTTGGCAGTACAGCTCAAGTTTGCAGAGTGTACACCTCCATGGGAAAAGATGACACCCCCCAAAAAATAAATTTGTTCAATAACTTCTGAAATGAAATCAATCTGGGATGCCCCTCAAATGACATTTCTCAGCTTGCTCAAGCTGTAGCTCAGCCCTTCTCTGAACAGTTCTCTCCCCATCTGCCTCTTACTACTGCTCCCTCTTTTCCCTCGGTGAGTTCCCAGCCCATTGCAGCCTGTATCACACTGTTGCCTTCCTTGGTGCCCCTCCCCACGAGGAAGGCTGAGCCCCAGGCTTAGGGATGCATCCTGTCACTGGCTGAGGAGCAGCAATGTCTCAGAGGTCCCAT
Organism: Haemorhous mexicanus; assembly: GCF_027477595.1. NCBI lineage: Eukaryota > Metazoa > Chordata > Aves > Passeriformes > Fringillidae > Haemorhous > Haemorhous mexicanus. Next base: position 4,176,348 of record NC_082356.1, on the reverse strand, counting down.
GGGATTTTGGTGTCATTGAGAGCCACTCTCCAGCCCTCAGCTCTGCTCACTGCTGAGCTCCCACTCCCTTTCCCTTGTCCTTCCTGCAGGATGAGCTCTCTGAATCCCCTTGAGCCTCTCCACCCTTCCCAGCCCACACACCCACCTCAGTAAGGCCGAAGCTGAAGCTGCTCTGTCTCCTCTGGTGTACAGGGTGATCTTGACCCCCAATGAGTTGCAGCTGGACCAGTTGCTGAAGATTGGAGGCAGGCCTGATCTTGACAGGCCACACCTGCAACCAACAAGAACTAGTGATATATAAGAGTAAGGGAAGAGGAGTGAGAGGAGTCAGATTACTCCTGCAAGGAGCTGGAACAGTCAGTGTGTAGAGGGACTGCCTGTGAGGAACATCAAGAAGGTGTGAAGCTCTGACAATACGAAATCCTTGCTCTATGATGACGCTAGAATTTGTGTTATCTAAGACAACACTCTGGCACACCATCCAGTCCCCTGTGCAGGGAGCCCCAGCCCCAGAGCACAGCACACAGCAGTGCAGTCCGGGCTGGAACAGCTGCCCTGCAGGCCTGGCTTGGCTCTTTGTGGCAAGGGAATGCTCCCTGTTTCCAGCTGTCCCTGCAGGATGGCCCCAGGGCAGAGCCCAGCTGGGCTCCCACTGCAGCCCCTGGAGCTTGGGGCAGACAGTGCTCCCAGAGCTGAGGTTCCTGGGGAGCACCTGGAGCTGTGCCTTGCACTCTGCTGCCATGTGTCCCAGTGCAGGCTGGCTAGTGCTGTGTGAATGCACCAGCCCCTGGTTTGACTGACAGGGGCCTTGCCCAGTCACATCTCTGCCAAGGCTGCAGCATTTCACTGGGCAGAACCTGACAAGGCATAGAGAGCAGATCAATGAAATTATCCAGACTGGGTTTTTCAAAGGCCCTTTAGAAGGAAGGGCTTGAGAATAAATGCTCTCTGTTTGCCACATGAACATTGGGGAGAGTTAGTGTCTTTGTCTTCAACCCACTCCCCCTCCAGCCAACGTTACAGCCACCCACTCCCTCACACATCCCCCTCATGCCTTCCCACTGCTGTGTCCTGTCAGGGCTTCTGCAGCCCCTCGTCCCTTCTTGGCCCCGTCCCCTCAGGGTCTCCCCCAGCCCAGCCAACCTGCCCGGCAGCAGCGCCGCAGCCCCACAGCAGCTGCAGAGGAGCCCCATCCAGAGGCACCTCGGAGCCCTCAGCAATCCAGCAAGCAGCACACGGGCAGGAGGACACAGATGGCGCTTCCTGCCTGGGACAGGGCTTGTGGCCATCTCCCGGCACCGCTCTCACAGGGATCTCTGCAGCTCCAGCCCCTGCCCACCCGCTCTGTTGGCAGCACAAAGGCTTCAGCAGAACTACCAAAGGCCAAGGGGCTTCTGGCCATTTTCCCTGCAACACAGCATGCTGGGACAGCTTGCTGAGCTCAAGCACCCTTTTCCCCCTCTTCCCCTATGCCCTGCAGACCCTGGGAAGCAAAAGAAAGCTCCCGGGAGTCTGTGTATTATAACACATTCTATATTCATATACTAAAGAAAAAACAAAAATAAAAGAACAATCATAAAGAAAGAGAATATTCCCGCTGGCTTAGGCGGCCCCAGCAGACAGAGCCTCTGGGCTCAGCTCTCTGCAGATCTCCAGCAGCGCAGCCAGCCAAGCCCCGACAGACGAGGCCGTGTCCTCCATGCCCTGCAGAGCTGATCCTGCAGCCTCTGGAAGACGGAAGATCGCTCACTCTGGAGTGACTGGAGGACATTCAGTGTATGAAGTGCCATGTGTGACGTGGCACTGCTGGTGTCCTCTGTCAGGTGTTCAAGGGCTGAAAGAGAGAGGAACAGAGCCACGGTCAGATCCCGAACCTGAGAGAACCCGAGGAGAGTCCCCTGCCAGGGCCATTCCAGCCGGCTCTAGCCATGGCCAGGAGGGAGCAGGGACCAATGGGACCAGCCCGAAGCTCCTGGCCACGAATCCCCCATGTGGCCGTGAAATCTTTGTGTGCTCTGCCAATGCCGCCCCTCGTCCGCAAAGGGAGCAGAGCCCTCCGCAGCCGGGGCAGGGCTTGCAGCTCCCCCTGTCAGCCCCTGCTGTCCGCACGCTGCCCTCACTCACCACTGCAGATGAGCCGGAGCTCTTCCTTCTTCCCCCTCAGGTGCCACCCGGCCATCCCTGGGAACACAGAGCCTGTCACAGCCCCAGCGGCACAGCTCCCTGCCAGCGGCACTGCTGGCACTGTGGCCACACGGCCTGCTGGCCCGGCAGGGCTCAGCCCGGCCCCTGCTGCACGCTGCCGCCCCAGGGCACGGCTGGGAGAGGGCGGCAGCAGCGCCGGGGCCAGGCGGGGCTCGATGGTGCCGGGCCCGGGTGGCGCTGCCGGGGCAGCAGGTGGGGCTGGGGCCGAGCTGTGGCAGGGCCAGGAGGGAGCCCGGGCTTGTGGCTCACCAATGAACCTGATGGCCACCACTTGCAGGGACTCCTGTGGGCTCTGCAGGTAGGGCAGGGCCCGGCGCAGGTGCTCGGCTGCTCTGCTCCCGTGGTCTGCCAGCTGGAGAGAGCAGCAGGAGGGAAGGGTTGGCGCGAGCTCAGCCTCTCAGCCGGGCGATGCCAGCACCCAGCCCCAGCCTCCCCTGCCTGCACAGCCCTGAGGCGCGGCCAGCAGCCGCTGGTGCCGGGCTCTGGAGGGGCAGAGGGCCGGCTGCTGCCCGGGGAGCCGCGGTGCCAGCCCGCCCCACAGCTCCGCTGGGCCAGGGCTCCATCGGAGCCCGGCCCAGGCCCACAGGAGCCTGGAGAAGAGCCTGCACGGCCTCTGGGTGCAGCAGCGGGCAGGGGCACAGCTGCCAGCCCCACACTCAGAGCACCGCCCCCGGGGGCCTTCTCCAGGCTGAGGCTGGGGCTTGCAGGCCATCCTTACCAGGCACTTGGTGAACTTCCACGGCTTCTGGTTCTTCACCAGTCTTTCAAGATCCCTCCTCTTCAGGAACTTGACCACACAAAGCAGCGTTTCCTGAGAAGCCTGGAGAGCAGCAGAGATGCGGAGATGGCCCCACAGCCCAGGGTGCAGGACTCACGTCCCTGTGCCAAGGCCTGGAGGAGGCTGCAGCCTAGCAGGCGCCAGGGCAGGAGGCAGCCGAGCCCCCTGCCAGGGGGACAGCAGCAACACACGAGTCCTCACCTGTGCCACACGCCGATTCTCATCATGGCAGTGGAAGAAGAGTGGCAGCAGGCTCTGGCGCAGGGGTGTCTTCAGGGCCTTTTTTTTCTTTTCCAGTGGAAGAGTCACCAAGGTTCTGAAGAGCAGTATGGAGAGCAGCTGCACCTGGCTATTATTCTGTATTGAAGGAAGAAAAGAAGACCTTAGCATTGGCTGCACGGGGCTCAGCTTGGCCCAGGCCTGCAAATCCACAAGGCACAGTGCCAGGGAAGCACCCAGTGGCCGTGACTGGGGGCAGCGAGCCTTACGTGGTCAAAGAGTGGCAGGAGTGCCTCAAGCAGCTGCAGTGTGATGGGGCTGGGCATCAGCATGTCATTGTCCAAGATGATAAAGCTGAGAAGCATGACTGTCATGCTAACTATCTCTCCATCTGCGTCCCACAGGAGCTCCACAAGACTTTCAGTCAGGCTCCACATTTTTTCGGTCTGTGCGGAACACAAGTTTGTGAAACGCCATCCTGCTGCTGCAGGGCCCAGAGGCCAAAGGCCTGTCCTGAAGCACTCGGGCAGCTGAACTGGGAGGCAGGAGAGCTGGGAGCAACTGCCCCAGCACCCAAAGCTCAGCCAAGCCCAAGGGACTGCATTCCCCAGCTCAGCCTCTGCTGCTGCCCCCTTCTCACCATTGAGGGCTCCTCAATGAGCTCCAGAAGGGCCCTGAGCGCCAGGCGACGCCTCTCCCTGCACTCGCTCTGCAGCTGCCTTGACAAGATTTCCAGGACTCTGTTAGCACCGCGTTCACTCAGGTCCAGGAACTCGAGGACCTGAAAGGCACAGGGCAGTGACAGGGGACCCGGCCGGCAGGAGCCCAGAACCGCACAGGGCTGGGCCCAGGCAGCAGCACAGGGCACGGGCACCGTCCCAGGCAGCTGTGGCTCCGAGAGGGCAGAGAGCTGGGAGGCAGCTGAGCGAGGCAGTGCTGGCCATCAGGCTCACCTCCACAAGGAACGCCAGGGCGGGCAGATCCCAGCGTGGCTCCCGTGTGCTGAGCAGCCGGAGCAGGTAGCGAGCGATCCGGGAACACAAGGGGATGGAGACACAGCACATCTCCCTATCAGGAGAAAAAGGAACCAAGACTGTGAGCCAGGGGGACAAATGTTTCCCAGGACTGACTCACAGAGGTCTGGTCTTTCCCCAGCATCCTACAAGCGCACCTGGGATATTTCGGAGGTGGCTCCTTTTGTCCACCCTCCTCTCCCAGCCTTTTCCAGTCTGCTTGGCCGTTCCTCAGTGACAAGGCCCTCTGGGCTACAACCAGGGGGACTGTGTTGGAAACCCAGGGAACAGAGCACAAATGTCAGAGGCAGTGGGGAGAAGGGGGTCTCACCTGGCCAGCAGACCCACGGCATAGTGGTGGGTGTCAGCACAGAGCAGCGTGTCCCAGCCACCCCTGCGTTCCATTGCCACCACCACATCCTCCTGCTGCATTTGGCAGAGCAGGGACTTCAGAGTCTGCACTGCAAACCTGCGTGCAGAGCAAAGCCCACGTCACGCTGGGAGCACTGGCTCCTGCCCAGGGTCGTGGCAGGGACAGGAGGACTGGGATGAGCACCTGCTGGGGCTGGTGGCAAGGCCATGTTGCTCCTGGCATCCTTTCCAGAAGGTATCGACCTCCTCTTGCACATCCAGAGTGCTGAAGAACACTTGGAAGAGCAGATGCACAAGGAGGCGGGGGAAATACACCGTCACCATATGTGGGACACAGGGCACCTGGAGGATCTTCCACATCACCACAGCTGCCTGCAAAGGACAAAGCCCCCCAAGACAGCCCTCAGTGCTGAGGTGTCCGTGTGGCAGGGCCTGAGCAGGGGAGGGAGAGGCCAGGAGAGAGGCAGGGGGAGCACGGGGCCTGGTGCCCCTGAAGCTGCTCCTGGGCCAGGTTTCAGCCCAGTCCCTGAGGCAGGGAGATGCAGTGGGGGAAGGAAGATGGAGAGCTGCTGGAGAGGTGGCCGTGGGGCCAGCAAAGGCCAGTTGCAGAAACTCACAGCCAGGGCAAAGACACCCGTTTTGTCCCCGTCCGAGGTGCACATGCTGTGCTCTGGCCAGCTCCCCAGCACATCCAGGAGTATCAGCAGCACCGGCTCCGCAGTCCTGGGCGAGCACATGATGCTCTTCCACATGGTCAAAGCAGCTCTGTGGGGTTAGAGCTCTGTCTCAGGGGGCTCTCAGACACAGCATCAGGGCCTGGGCAGCAGTGGGGATCTGAGCTGGCTTCCAGCTCTGCCTCTGCCCACTGGCCCTCACCAGCAGCACCCAGGCAGCCCAGCCCTATGGGGACAGTCCCCTGAGGGGTGGCAAGGGAGCGTGGCAGCAGGCTCGGGGGCTGACGTGCAAGGGCTGGCAAAGAGAACAGCCAGAGGGCCCTGGAACTCTCTGTTGGTCAGACACCTGCAACAGGCTGTACAGGCTGATGGGCTGGGGAGCCCTGAGCCCTCTGGGCAGGTGGGCCCCATACCTGTCACAGGATGGGGACACACGCAGGAGCGTCATGACTACGTCAGCGGGCTGTGCTTCAGTGAGATCCAGCAGGGTCCTGTTCAGCCTGTGCTCAGCAAACTGATTGGCCAGGAGCCACTGGTGGATGTACCTGACCAGGGCGGGCACCTGGAAAGGGCACAGGGAGACTTGGAAAGCTGCCAGAGGGAGGAATGTCCCCAGCTTCCCCAGAGAAGTGCTGCCCTTCCCAACACACTGCCATGTGGCCTCAAAGGTTTCCAGTGACCAGAAGGCGTGGCTTGGGAGGCCAAGCAATTCCTGGGAGGATCAAACCCTGGCCACAGGCTGCTTACTTGCTTTGGATTGGAAAAGCCCTCCTCTACGAGCATATCCAGCAGGGCAGCACTGGTCTTGGTTTTGAAGATGTGCAAATATGCTCTGAGCCCAGTGCCCATGGGGCTGGTCTCTTCTTCCCGAATTCTCTTCAGGAATTTGCAAACCAGCTGTAGGAGAAGGGCAGGAAGCCAGGGATTTTGCACGGAATGCTCCAAGCACTGTGACAGCAGGCCCAGCCCAGGTGGGGATGGCTGCAGGTACCTGTGCTGTTCTGTGGAAGAGGCCACGGGCGGGGTCCTGCTCTTGTGTGCGCTCCAGGGCTGCACCTGGCAAAGAGGGAGCACAGCCAGAGCTGAGGGGCTGCGGGAGAGGCAGGAGAACACAGCCCTGCCCTGTGCTTCCCAGGCAGGGACAGCCCTGGGATGCCCCAGGGGATGGAGCACAGCCCTGCGGGGTGTCTGCCTGGCCCCTATTCCTTCATGTCCATGGGCATGGCCCATGGGATGGGATGGGATGGGATGGGATGGGATGGGATGGGATGGGATGGGATGGGATGGGATGGGATGGGATGGGATGGGATGGGATGGCGCAGCGCCCAGCTGGCTGCAGGCACCAACTCTGTGGCCCAGCTCTACCACTCACCACCACTCAATGGCTCCAGCTCTTCAGTCTCCTGTGCGGGGGCAGGTCCAGGGCCTTCTTCCTCTTCTTCCCCTCAGGCCAGCTTGGGCCCTCTTGTGGCTCTCTGCTCCATGTCTTGCAGGAGAGATGCCTTGGAAAAGCTCCGAGTCAGCAAGTCCTACAGTCGTGCCTGGAAGGCACCTTCGAGAGAGAAGCCTCGGGAAGGCTACAGGACAGCAAGTCCTGCACTCTGGTCTCGAGGGCTCCTGCCACAAGGACAGGAGACTCCTGTCAAGGATTGTGGTGTGGCCTCAAGGGCACTGGCAGCAGGGATTGGAGATGCCTCTGGGGCACCAAGTCCCACGCTCTGCCCTCAAGGGCACCTGCAGAAGAGGAGCCTCGGGAAGGCCACAGGTCAGCAAGTCCTGTGGTCTGGCCTCGAGGTCAGCTGCAGGAACAATGCCTTGGAAAGGCTCTGGGTCAGACACGATCGAAGGCGCTGTGCGGGGGCTCCTCACGGCACCGCTCTGTGCTGTCCTGTCCCGTTGCCTGCTCCGAGCACTGTGGCCTGCTCTTGTCACCACCAGCTCCTATGTCACCACGTGTCACAAAGAGCCCTTGGACACCCGTTCTGTGCCATGGTTACCATGCTGCACCGTGTCACAAAGGGCCCCTGCACACACTGCCCCCTGCCATGGGGCTGCCCCCAGCTGAACCAAAGTGGCCCAGGCTGGAAGGAATCTCTCACCCCAAGTGTTTAAGGCAGCCCAACAGGGTCTTTAGGAACAGCTCAGACCATCAGCAAACGCTGCCCTGCTCTCTGGGCTCAGGGCAGCAGAAGGAGACCCCAGGGCTGCCGAGGCAGCCGCTCTGGGAAGGGCACGGGGCCTTCCACAGAAGCTGGCACGGCCTCCTTGGGACACGTCCCAGCGGGTGGCCATCCTAAACCTGTGAGTGTGACATGGACAGGGAACGTGTGGGCCAGGGCACGAATGCTGCTCTAACCCCTGGGCCTGGGGAGCACTGACATCAGCAGGTGTGGCAGAGTCCCTGCCCAAGCAGACCTGCCACCCCCCGAGCCCTGGCAGCGCTGGTGCCCATCTCCTGTCCCAGAGACCTGTGCCCCCGGGGGGCTTCTGTGCCAGAGGGAGCCAAAGCCCACCTGCATTGGGGGCTGTGCTCCTTCCTGCAGGGGCTGTTGGCAGGAGCACCTGGAGCAAATGCTGGCAACACTTGGTCTCGGTCAGAAGCTCTCACTCCATGCTGAAATTATTTTCTATTGAAGTAATTTCCTTTAGCACAGAAACACCTTAGTGGTGAAGGCACAGAAGAATCTGGCGTTTAAGACTCCTCACTTCAGGAAAGCTTTACTTCCCATTGCTCAACTCAAGAAGTTCCAAAAAGTTGCAAACTTCCCAAATTCATTGGGATGGCCTGAGAAGGTGAAGAGTTGGAATTTTGCTTCCCATCTCAAAGCAGCAACTCATTTGCCCTAATGTGACCCACTGAGAGTCACTTTACAGAACATAACACTACACAGAGGCAAAAAAAAAGGCCATTCTTTGGTTTGCAAACAGTTGTCTATGAAGGGATGATAACATCCGAATTCTCTTAAGGAATAAAAGCTGTCCAGAAATGAAAGTCCACTCAGTGTTGCAAAAGTAGCCCAAACAAATGAGTAGATGGCAAAAGGGCTAATCCTCCCCCTGGTACAGATATCTAAGTGGCCAGTAAAGTACAGCTCTCCCTTCTTGTTCCCTGCAGGAGAATCAGGACCATGAACAGGAAGAGTCACAGATATTCTTTCTGCCCTCTGTAAGCAAAGCTATGCCAAACCACAGATGCTGCCTTCAAACTGACTCAAATTCCAGCCTAGACCTCTCACCTTCCAGACAACTCCTTCCCCAACACTCCACCAACACCAAGCCTCCCAAACTCCCACCCAGAAGCCCTCAACACCCCACCAGGACCCCCAGCTGTCCCCGTCCCTCCACAGAGCTTTCCCACCCTCCTGCAGACCCCCTGGTTCCCTGCAGGAGCCGTGGGATGGCACTCAGGGGGATCTGCCCCAAGGCCTTCCCCGGTGGCAAGCTCAGGCTGCCAGGCCTGGGGTTCCTGGATCACCCTTCCCAGCGAGCCTTCCTGTGCACGGCTGTTCCATTTGCACCTTTGTGCCCAGCTCGGACTTCTCCACTCAACCAGGGCTGCTGGGAAAGGATCCAGAGCAGCCTGACAAGCTCTTTTCTCCAGCTCCCTCCTAACTCTCTGGGGAGGTAGAACATCCCACAGGAAAGCAACTGGTGCCACAAGGAGCAGGCGGCCTCAGGCACCTTTGGCAATGAAACAAGGATTTGTTTGACATAAGTAAGCACAGGCAATTCACATTAGTCAACAAGTACTTAGCACAGACAGACATAAGTACTTAGCACCAGTTAGCATAAGAAAAACCTAACTTGACATGAGAGTGACTTGACCAAAAGCTTTAGACATAGTCTGCCAGAAGAACTAAGGGCAAGTATGGAATCAGCCCTGTGCAGGGAAGCCATGAGGAAGACTTTGTGCTGCTTTGGGGCATCGAGATTGCTCCTGGCCAGTGCCTGGACATCAGCTTCAAGTCTAGGAATCTGACACAATGTATTTCTAACCCCCTGCCTATCGAATCACCTCAGCAGTGTAAAGATGGATGGTACGTTTGATACAATTCCTACATACTGAAATTTCCACTGAAATTTCTAAGTGGCAGAGAAATATTTTAGTGGGGTGCAGACTCCTGCCCTCCTGCCAGGTCAGTAAAAGGGCTTTTGGCAGACAATGCATTTGTCTGCTGATTTCTCTGAATTAGGGAAAGCCCTCAGGACTGCTATATCCTGAGGGAACACCCTTGGCCTTGACCGGTAGGCACCTTCACAAGATTAAAATCAGCTGTCTCAGCTCCCAGGACCTCTCTTGGCCAGCATCCTGACATGGATGCGGGACTGCTGCGGGGCACTGCTGGGACCCAGCAGGACAGGACCGGCTGTCTCATGTCCACGTAGCACCCCTGACACAGACAGCGTCATCCCAAAACCCGACAAACGCTCACGTGTCAGCAGAGGGGAGCAAGGAGCACTGGGCTCCTCTCCAGGTATCTCAGCTGGGCTGGCTCCACAACACACCCCCATTTGAAGGCCTGCTGATGCCCAGCTGCCAGAAATGCCTACCTTGTTCTCTCCAAGATGCACAGGGAGAGCCAATGAGCAGGACGCCTGGAGAGGCAAACCTTCCAAGCCTTTTCTGAGGCCAGGGACACACCAAGATCAGCCAAGGCTCTCCACACTGCCTGGCCCACCCAGCCCAGCTCTGTGCTGGCCCTGGGCCACAGCAGCTTCCACCAAGTAGGAGGCAAATGCATATTGCTAAGAGTTGAAACACAGCAGACAGGGAAGATGTGAAAAGTGTGTCTGTAAAGGCCTTTTAATTCCCAGCTCTCAAAGAGAGCTCTGGGGCTCGTGGCTGGACAGAGATGCCCCTGCTCACACCTCTGTCCAAAGAGGGGGAACACACCCTGCTGCAGGTGTTTGGGTTGGTCTCTGCAGGTCCAGGTGGATGCCAAACCTGCTCCTCACAGCCTTCTCCCTTGCCCTGCCCCTCTGCCAAGTGCAACGGGCCTCAAGGACTGCAAGGAGCACAGAGAGCCAAAGTAGGACACTTGCACCTACCTCACTGGGAGCTCCCTGGGAAGCACTTTCCTTGAGAAGCAAGCCCCTTTCCTCCAAAGGCATTTCCCCAAATGTGTAGCTTTTCTGGGGAACACCAAAACACTCTTAAGAAAAGCTGGCAAGGCTGAATGACTTCAGGTCCTTTCAGGACAGGCACTCCAGCTCTAGCTCCTATTCCCCCAAGTGTGTTTCCAGGTGGAGGTTCAGGGGTGCAGCCGCAGGCCCTCTACAAACACAAGGTGCCCGCTGCCTCTTCACCTGCCTCAACTCCTGCCTGCGCTCACGGCAGGAAAACCAGGCTGTTCCCAGCCAGAGCCCAGAGCCCTGTCCCCACAGGACGCTCTTGCCAGAACCTTCCAGAACTCTCTGCTGTGCACGCAGCGCTTTTCATGCCCGCTCCCAACAGGCTTTGGAATGCAGAGCACAACCTGGCTGGCTCTGCCACCAGCACGCTCCAAACACAGACGGAGGAAGAAGCAGCAGGGGTTGTTTTGCGGCCATGCCCAAGAGAAACTGGAAAGGTGCCCTCGCTCTGGTCTCACTTGGTTGGCTTTCTGACTGGGTCTGAGCCTGGGGCTGCCATTCCTCGGTTCTGGGGACCAGAACCACACCCGGGATCCCAGCACTGCCAGGCAGCGCTCCAGGCACTGGCACGGTCATGTGTCTGAGTCTCGGGCACCATGCTGCTGCTTCATTTGCTCTTAGGCACACCCAAAGCTCTCTGTCGAGCCCAGATGGTCTCTGGTTCTGCCCTCTTCCTGATCCTGTGCAGGGATGGAGCAGTGCAGTGCTTTCAGGAAGCTGTTCTTGAAAAGGTTCCAGCATTCCAAGCTCCTTTGCCCTCTGTGGATGCTTGCCATGGAATGCCTCACAGCTGGGTTCAGAGCATCCTCAGCTTGGCTCTTCCAAAGTCCAGGGGCTCCAGGGTGCTCAGCAAGGTCTGTACCTCCACAACGTCATGGAAATGGATCTTCAGCACAGGGAACTTTCCAGCCTGATCTGCCCTCATTCCTCTGTGTCTGTGCACAAAACACGGCGTGAAAGAGAATGGCAGGAGGGGCTTGTGTGTCCCAGGGCCCCAGATTAGCATCACTCCAGTTCCACAGAGATGCAGGTAAAGCAAAGAAGCCAAACAGTTTATTAATGGAAGGTGAAGGAAAGGGATGAGCTGGGAGGGAAGAAAGGGGATGTGCAGGTGTGGAAGCGCTCTGCAGCCACGGGATGGAGGTTTGCTGGCCAGCACACCCTTGGTGGCTGAGGGCACACACGAGAGTGGCCGCCCCCTGATCTCTGCTGAGACCGTCTAGGGTGGCGGTAATTGCTACGGCGTGGGTGACAGCAGGAGCATGGCATGAGAAATCAGAGGCGAAGGAAACAAGGAAGGATCACTCGTCTGAGTTTCTGAGGAATGTTTATTTCTGAAACGGGGTCCAGTGCAAGTGACAAAGAAAATGGGTCTGACTAGCATTTTTAAAGAGGGGATGGTACAAGGGGTGGCTACAACTCTCACCCAATGAGGGGATCTTAGGGGAGGAACAGATCACTTAGCAACTCCAATAAGGATCATTCAGGGGAGGGAAGAAGCCTCACAAACCAATCAACCATCAAGACATAGCTAACTGACACAGAACATTTGAGACTACAAGGGGAGTGACTACGGAGACTGACAAGAGTAAGGGGTAGTACAACTGAGATTGACAAGGGCTTCTAAGGGAAAGAGGGGGGAGCAGGGAGACTGACACTGATGGGCAGACAAGTGGTGGGAAAACTTTGTGGTAAACAACTTAGGACTGAACCATTAGGGAGAACAAAATGAGGTACATGGGAGAAACCATTATAGCAGACTAACATAGGAAATCTAACTTTTATATTAAAACTACTGTAAAACACCAACTACCATGTTAGCGTTCAGGAACACATAATCACGAGAAATGATTATATGCAGGTGCTTTTGTTGAAGAGCTCTGGGTGTCAGGGGTAAAGACCCAAATCTGACTCCGACATAGGTTCGGGATAGATATGCTTTTTTATTCTATCGTTATATAACTTTAATGTTAATTATTAAACATACATTGTTCTATAGTATACATAGATTTCAGCCAAGCATGGCCACCTTAGACTAGGAACATACAGTTTCTCAGTGTTCTTCTTATGATTATACAATAACTATTTTAACCACTAAACAATCATTTAAGCTAGCAATTATACTACTTACGCAGGTAAAAAAAAAAGGCTTAACATTTCAGAGTTTATCTTAGCATTTTCCAGGGCGCCACTATCACATGGAATCTCATGGAACCAGGTGTCCATGTTGACAGAACCAGGCCTCATGGAACACAGGAGACTATTGTTACCCAAGGGAATCCCATGGAACCAGGTGTCCATTGTGACAGAGCCAGGCCTGATGGAACGCAGGAGAAAATTGTTACCGAAGGGAATCCCATGAAACCAGGTGTCCATGGTGACAGAGCCAGGCCTCATGGAACACTTGAGAACATTGTTACCCAATGGAATCCCATGGAGCCAGGTGTCCATGGTGACAAAGCCAGGCCTCATGGAACACTGGAGAACATTGTTACCCAAGGAAATCCCATGGAACCAGGTGTCCATGGCGACATAGACAGGCTAATGGAAACTAATGGAACACTGGAGAACTTTGTTACCGCATAGAATGTCATGGAACGAGGTGTCCATGGTGACAGGGCCAGGCCTCATGGAACACTGGAGAACATTGTTACCCCACAGAATCTCATGGAACCAGGTGTCTATGGGGACAGAGGCAGGCCTGATGGAACACTGGAGAACATTGTTACCCCAGGGAATCTCATGGAACAAGGTGTCCATGGTGACAGAGCCAGGCCTGATGGAACGCTGGAGAGCAATGTTAACCAAGGAAATCTCATGGAACCAGGTGTCCATGGTGACAGAGCCAGGCCACATGGAACACTGGAGAACATTGATACCGCATGGAATCTCATGGAACCAGGTGTCCTTGGTGACAGAGCCAGGCCTGATGGAACGCTGGAGAGCAATGTTAACCAAGGAAATCTCATGGAACCAGGTGTCCATGGTGACAGAGCCAGGCCTGATGGAACACTGGAGAACATTGTTACCCAATGGAATCTCATGGAACCAGGTGTCCATGGTGACAGAGCAAGGCCTGATTGAACACAGGAGAACATTGCTAGCCCATGGAATCTCATGGAACCAGGTGTCCATGGTGAAAGAGCCAAATTAAATGAACCTAAGGAAACACAGGAGAACATTGTTACCCCATGGAATCTCATGGAACCAGGTGTCCATGGTGTGCGATCCGGGCCGCATGGAACACTGGAGAACATTGTTACCCAATGGAATCTCATGGAACCAGGTGTCCTTCGTGACAGAGCCATGCCTCATGTAACACAGGAAAACATTGTTACCCAATGGAATCCCATGGAAACAGGTGTACATGGTGACAGAGCCAGGCCTCATGAGACACTGGAGACTATTGTTACCCAAGGGAATTCCATGGAACCAGGTGTCCATGGTGACGGAACCAGGCTAATGGAACCTAATGGAACACAGGAGAACTTTTTTACGCCATGGAATCTCATGGAACCAGGTATCCATGGTGAAACCGTCAGGCCTGATGGAACATAATGGAACAAAGGAGAACATTGTTAGCCCATGGAATCTCATGGAACCAGGTGTCCATGGTTACAGAGCCAGGCCTGATGGAACCTAATGGAACACTAGCGATCATTGTTACCCAATGGAATCTCATGGAACCAGGTGTCCATGGTGACAGAGCCAGGCCTGATGGAACACTGGAGAACATTGTTACCCCATGGAATCTTATGGAACCCGGTGTCCATGGTGACAGAGCCAGGCCTGATGGAACACTGAAGACTATTGTTACCCAAGGGAATCCCATGGAACTAGGTGTGCATGGTGACAGAGCCAGTCTTATGGAACCTAATGGAACACAGGAGAACACTGTTACCCCATGGAATCTCATGGAACCAGGTGTGCATGGTGACTGAATCAGGCCTCATATAAAACTGTAGAACATTGTTACCCCATGGAATCTCATTGAACCAGTTGTCCATGTTGACAAAGCCAGGTTAATGGATCCTAATGGAACACAGAAGAACATTGTTACCCAAGGGAATTTCATGGAACCATGTGACCATGGTGACAGAACCAGGCCTCATGTTACACTGGAGAACATTGTTAACATAGGGAATCTCATGGAACCAGGTGTCCATGGTGACAGAGCCAGGCCTGATGGAACACTGGAGAACAATGTTACCCCAATGGTATCTCATGGAACCATGTGTTCATCCTGATATAGCCAGGCTAAAGGAACCAAATGGAACCCAGGAGAACATTGTTAGCCCATGGAATCTCATGGAACCACGTGTCCATGGTAACAGTGCCAGGCCTCATGGAACACTGGAGACTATTGTTACCGAAGGGAATCCCAAGGAACCAGGTGTCGATGGTGACAGAGCAAGGCTAATGGAAACTAATGTAACACAGGAGAACATTGTTACCCCATGGTATCTCGTGGAACCAGGTGTGCATGGTGACAGAGTCAGGCCTGATTGAACACGGGAGAACTTTGTTACACCATGGAATCTCATGGAACCAGGTGTCCATGGTGACAGAGCCAGGCCTCATGAAACACAGGAGACTATTGTTACCCAAGGGAATCCCATGGAACCAGGTGTCCATGGTGACAGAGCCAGGCCTGATGGAACACTGGAGAACATTGTTACCCCACAGAATCTCATGGAACCAGGTGTCCATGGTGACAGAGCCAGGCCACATGGAACACTGGAGAACATTGATACCTCATGGAATCTCATGGAATCAGGTGTCCTTGGTGACAGAGCCAGGCCTGATGGAACGCTGGAGAGCAATGTTAACCAAGGAAATCTCATGGAACCAGGTGTCCATGGTGACAGAGCCAGGCCTGATGGAACACTGGAGAACATTGTTACCCCATGGAATCTCATGGAACCAAGTGTCCATGGTGACAGAGCCAGGCCTGATGGAACTCTGGCGATCATTGTTACCCAATGGAATCTCATGGAACCAGGTGTCCATGATGACAGAGCCAGGCCTGATTGAACACAGGAGAACATTGCTAGCCCATGGAATCTCATGGAACCAGGTGTCCATGGTGAAAGAGCCAAATTAAATGAACCTAAGGAAACACAGGAGAACATTGTTAGCCCATGGAATCTCATGGAACCAGGTGTCCATGGTGTGCGATCCAGGCCGCATGGAACACTGGAGAACATTGTTACCCAATGGAATCTCATGGAACCAGGTGTCCTTCGTGACAGAGCCATGCCTCATGTAACACAGGAAAACATTGTTACCCAATGGAATCCCATGGAAACAGGTGTACATGGTGTCATCACCAGGCTAATGGAACCAAATGGAACACAGGAGAACATTGTTACTCCATGGAATCTCATGGAACCAGGCGTCCATGGTGACAGAGCCAGGCCTCATGAGACACTGGAGATTATTGTTACCCAAGGGAATTCCATGGAACCAGGTGTCCATGGTGACAGAGCTGGTCCTGATGGAACACTGGAAAACATTTTTACCCAAAGTGATCCCATGGATCCAGGTGTCCATGGTGCGAGAGCCAGGCTAATAGAACCTAATGGAACACTGGAGAATATTTTTACCCCATGGAATTTCATGGAACCAGGTGTCCATTTTGACCAATCCGGGCCACATGGAACACAGGAGATCATTGTTAACTCATGGAATCCCATGGAACCAGGTGTCCATGGTGACAGAGCCAGGCCTCATGGAACACGGGAGAACATTGTTACTCAAGGGAATCTCATGGAACCAGGTGTACATGGTGACAGAGCCAGGCCTCAAGGAACACTGGAGAACATTGTTACCCCAATGGAATCTCATGGATCCCGGTGTCCATGGTGACAGAGGCAGGCCTGATGGAACCTAATGGAACACTGGAGAACATTGTTACCCAATGGAATCTCATGGAAGCACATGTCCATGGTCACAGAGCCAGGCCTCATGGAACACTGGAGAAAATTTTTACCCCATGGAATCCCATGGAACCAGGTGTCCATGGTACAGAGCCAGGCCTGATGGAACCTAATGGAACACTGGAGAACATTGTTACCCCATGGAATCCCATGGAACCAGGTGTCCATGGTGAGAGATCCAGGCCTGATGGAACACTGGAGACTATTGTTACCCAAGGGAATCCCATGTAACCAGGTGTCCATGGTGACAGAGCCAGGCTAATAGAACCTAATGGAACACAGGAGCACATTGTTAGCCCATGGAATCACATGGAACCAGGTGTCCATGGTGACAGAGCCAGGCCTGATGGAACCCAGAGAACACTCTTACCCAAGGGAATCCCATGAAAACAGGGGTCCGTGGTGACAGAGCCATGGTAATTGAACCTAATGGAACACAGGCGAACATTGTTACCCCATGGAATCTCATGGAACCAGGTGTCCATTGTGAATGAGCCAGTCCTCATGGAACACAGGGGAGCATTGTTAGGCCATGGAATCCCATGGAACCAGGTGTCTATGGCGACAGTGCCAGGCCACATGGAACACTGGAGAACATTGTTACTCCATGTGTTAGCTTTCAGGAACACGTAATCACGAGAAATGATTATATGCAGTCGCTTTTATTGAAGAGCTCTGGCTGTCACGGGTAAAGACCCAAATCTGACTCCGACATAGGTTCGGGATGGATATGCTTTTATATTCTATCGTTTATAACTTTGATATTAATTATTAAACTCACATTGTTCTATAGTATACATAGATTTCAGCCAAGCATGGCCACCTTAGACTAGGAACATACAGTTTCTCAGTGTTCTTCTTATGATTATACAGTAATTATTTTAAGCACTAAACAATCATTTCAGCTAGCAATTATACTACTTACACAGGTAAAACACAAGGCTTAACATTTCAGAGTTTATCTTAGCATTTTCCATGGCACCACTATCATTATTCCCCCTTTGAAAGCATTTTCACTTCACTATAGGTGTAAATGTTTTCACTTGATACAGTCCTTTACTTCTCAATTTATGTTTGATGTTCTTCAAATCCAGGGTTGATGTAAAAGTTGTCGTGGATTCTATTATGGGCTGGAGAACTAGAAGATAGTGGATGTGGATCTCGTGTCAGTGCCTTTATTATTTTCTGGTTCCAGGACGTTTTCTTCTGTATTTCTCTCCTTAAAATGCTGTAAACTAACCAAATTGCTAAGAATGCAATTAGTAAGATTATCACACTCTCAATGATAGATTTAATCCATGAACTCACATTCCACCCTAACCCTTTAAAGATTTTTCCTAACTAGCTTGGAGTCAAATCTTTTTGCTCTTCTTGTGCCTCATGCTCTATTTGTTTCAACTGATTGATGTCATATTCTACATCTGCAGTTACATTTGGGATGTGAATGCAGCAATGATCAACTCATCCCTTTAAAAATCCACATACTCCATGCTCCTTCAGGAGTAACAAATCTAAGGCTAATCGATTTTGCAAAGTCATTTTTGTGGTGGTTTGTAATTGTACGTTTAATTCTTTAAATCTTTCTCTGGTGATTTTTGCTAGTCTATCTACTTGGCCTGTAAGTTTGTACAGCATCTCTCTATTCTGATAGTTTGCTATAGGACCGAGTAAAGACTCTAGTGCCCACCCAAGTTTCACTCCACTAGAGGGTTCTTGCCAAGTATCATCTGGATTTTTGTTGTCTAGAACTTCTCATCTTGCTCTTATCTGCAGAAGTTCATGTTTTCCATTAAATGGGGACTTTTTCCAAATTGGACATAAGGTTGGGAGACCCAAAGTAATTTCCTTTACTTTCCCATCTACAGGCAGATATGTTGTCCAGGTACCATCGCTTGTTGCCCATACAAATTGTCCTAGACTTTTAATTGTACTCCTGGTACATCTTATAATCACTTTATAATTCATTTTGCCTTGTTTATGTTTGATCCCTCTGCAAGCACAACCAATCTGTAGGGCTATTGCTAGGGGTGGTATCTGTTTTATCTCTGCATCATCAGAAGTGCAGTCATAAGTTTTATTGCATGCCCACCAACTTACTTTGTCTGCCCACGTTCTGCTACTAGTGGCAATGTATGTTACTGCTGGATCTGTTTCACTCTCAGAAACTTCCCACTTAATACACCAAGGGGTGTTTGCCATATATTGGAATTTTTGAAGTATACTCACAGACCACGCACTATCCCAAGGCTCTATCTGATCTTTCTGATCCTCGGCCTCACACTTCCATACCAGAGTAGTTTCTGTAACATTTTCTATGATCTTTTTATAGTGTGGCAAATAGCATTGCCATTGTGTGGTGCCTCCTGACTGTCCCATAGAGGTTCCTAGTATGCCATCACTTAGAATACAGTCTTTCTGGCTCATAGGTCTCATCCATGTTCCTACTTTCTCCCAAGTTTCCTTGACTACCTGTCTCGGTTCAAGTACCTGTTTGCATGCAATTGTTTTGTTCTTTTGTATTTCAGGTAGTTTTGATGTTATGATTCCCCAATTTACTGGATCTCCTGCTGCCTTAGGTATTGGCAGACAGGCAGTTATTCTACTGGTGTTTTGTATTTTGGCAAAATCTTTAACTAATCCAATCATTACATTCTCAGCTTGAACTGCGTTAGAAATTTTTATCACTTGTGTTTCTGCCTCTCTCTTCATTCTAGAATGAAGAGTGGTTAGTTGATCTTTTTGCATCCCACATCCTAAAGACGTTAATGACCATAACAGTAGCACAATTACTAATAACATTCTCAAAGTAATTAAACACATCTTATCTGCAGTCTTGGTTCCACAGTTTACACAGTCTGTGATCCAGGATGGACTTTCTTCACTCGGGTATAGTGAATCCAGGGGTCTACACCGGCTACTTTCACTGCTGTAAAGGTGGTCAGCAGTACCTGATAGGGTCCACTCCACTTTTCTTTCAGCGGTTCTTTGTTCCAGTTTTTAATGTACACCTCGTCTCCTGGAAGTATGTTATGAACTGGGTTCTCGAGAGTTATTGGTCTATTCCACACGAGGATGCTCCGGAGCCGAGCTAAAGTTTTCCCAAGAGACAGAACATAATTATACACTTCCTGTTTTCCTGTAACGTGTACATTAGGGTTAGGCTCAGGAGATTCATATGGTTTCCCATACAATATCTCATACGGACTGACTGACATCTCGCTCCTAGGTTTTATCCTAATCCTCAACAGTGCTATTGGCAAAGCCTGGGGCCACTGCAGCTTGGCTTCTTGGCAT
Organism: Haemorhous mexicanus; assembly: GCF_027477595.1. Classification (NCBI taxonomy): domain Eukaryota; kingdom Metazoa; phylum Chordata; class Aves; order Passeriformes; family Fringillidae; genus Haemorhous; species Haemorhous mexicanus. The sequence continues at coordinate 4,156,721 of NC_082356.1, read as the reverse complement.
ATTTTACTGATTTGCCTTTTTAGTGTCTGATTCATCCTCTCTACCTGTCCACTTGACTGGGGTCTCCACGGTGTGTGGAGGTCCTAAGTTATCCCCAGCAATCTACTTACTTCTTTTAATACTGCAGCTATGAAATGGGGCCCCCTATCTGATGATGCCCCTAGGGGTACCCCGAACCTGGGAATAATTTCCTGTAGTAACCACTTAACTGTTTCCTTTGCTTGGTTTGTGCAACAGGGAAGGGCTTCTGGCCATCCAGAAAATGTGTCAACCCCTACTAACAGGTATTTGTATCCTAGAGTTCTTGGCAATTCTACGAAATCTACCTGCCAATAATCTCCTGGCTCTATTCCTATCCGAATCCTTCCTAGCTGTGCCTGTTGCCTAGCCACTGGGTTGTTTTTCAAGCAGATATCACATTTTGACATGACTGATTTTGCCATTGTTAACATCCGTACCGAAATTAAATTCTGCTTTAGCAATTTTACCAATGCCTCTGCACCCAAATGACATTTGTTATGTTTAATTTGTAGAACTTCTCTCATTATCAAGGGGGGTACCACTATTTGTCCTTGTGCAGTTAAATACCATCTTTCTGAGTTCTTTTGTGCATTTAGTAAACATGCCAGTCTCTCATCTTCTACTGAATATCTTGGTTTTGGAGGCAGATTAAATTGGGATATATTGAGCTTTGAAGGTATCAATGCCATTGTTGTTTGCACCTCCCGAGCAACTTGTCGGGCTGCCTAGTCTGCCTTTCGATTTCCTTCACAGATTTTGGAGTTTCCTGATTGGTGTGCTTCACAGTGTATAATTGCCACTTGCTCAGGTTTTTGTACTGCTTTTGTCAATTGCAGGACTGCATCTTGGTGTTTAATGTGTGTACCTCGAGAAGACAATAATCCCCTTTCTTTCCACAGTGCTCCGTGTACATGCACCACCCCAAAGGCATATTTTGAGTCAGTCAGTCCACCTTTTTCCCTTCACTTAATTCTAGTGCTCTGGTTAGAGCAACCAGTTCTGCCTTCTGGGCAGATGTATTTGGTGGTAATGTTTTTGCCTCCACTACTGTGCTGACTGTTGTTACCACATATCCAGCGTATCTGGTTCCATTTTCCATGAAGCTGCTCTCATCTGTAAACAGCTCCCACTCTGGCTGCTCTAGTGGGATGTCTTTCAAGTCTTCTCTTGCTGAATAGGTGTACTCTATTACCTCTACACAGTCATGTTCCAATGGGCCTTCTTCAGTTGTGGTACCTAGGAACAAAGCTGGATTCAAAAGGTTAGTTGTTTTTAATGTGACATCATCCTGCTCAGTCAGGACTACCTGGAATTTTATCATCCTGCTTGGAGATAGCCAATGGCCCCCCTTTTGTTCTAAGACAATGGTTACCATGTGTGGCATATAGACATCTATGTGTCTTCCCATAGTAAGCTTCCTGGCTTCTTGTATCAGCATCACGGTGGCTGCGACCGCCCGCAGACATGGAGGCCACCCCGCACTTATGTTGTCAAGTTGTTTGGAAAAGTAGCCCACCGGCCTTTTCCAACTTCCCGGACGTTGGGTCAGGACTCCTAGTGCTAGGCGTAGCCTTTCATGTCCAAACAGCTGAAAATCTTTAGACAGATCAGGTAACCCTAATGCTGGAGCAGTCGTCAGTGCCTCTTTTAGTTTTAGGAAGGCTTCCTTCTGTGGCTTGCCCCAGGTGAATGGCTGCATCCTCTGAGCTTCGTACAGGGGTTTCGCAATCAGTCCATAGTCCATGATCCACAAGTGACACCATCCTGCCATCTCGAGGAAGACTCGCAGCTCATGTAAGTTCTGGGGCTCTGGAATAGCACAGATAGCTTGGATACGGTTAGTACCTAGTTTTCGTTGCCCTTGTGAAATTTCACATCCCAGGTAAATCACAGTCTGTTGGGCAATTTGTGCCTTTCCTCTGGATACTTTGTAACCTCCCATTCCCAGTGAATTTAAAATCTCAATGGTTACCTTTATACAGGTTGCTTTTTCTTCTGAAGCTATTAGTATATCATTAACATCTTGCAACAATAGGTATTGGTCTCTTGGTACTTGCCCATTTTCATTCCAAATCCCCAGTTCCTTTGCCGGTTGGTTTCTGAATACGGTTGGTGAGTTCCTGTCCCTTGTCGTGTCCAGGTGAGTTGGGTCTTTCTTCCGTTCCCTGGGTTTTCCACTCAAAGGCAAACTGTTTTTTACTTTCTTTGTCAAGGGGGATGCAGAAAAAGGCATCTTTTAAATCAATTACACTAAACTATTTATATATCTCTTTTTTTACGGATGTTAGCAATGTGTAGGGATTTGTTACCACTGGCTAAATGTCTTTTGTTATTTTATTTATTGCTCTCAAATCTTGCACTAATCTATATTCACTATTTGGTTCTTTTACTGGAAATATTATGTCCTAACCTATTTTACAAATTCTATGTTTAATCAGTTGCTATATTCTCTCAATACCATCGCCTTGGTAACGTTTTCTTGCCGTAACTGATTGCCCTGGTGAAACCTGTCTGGGCATTCTCGTTTCCAATGCTCTTCTCGCTTGCAATACACACATTGATTTTGGCTTAACCCTTGCATAACTGGTCCTCTACCACGACTACCTCCGCCACGTCCCCCGAAACTTGGGTTCTCTTTTCCTTCTACCACTGCCAAAGATTTTGCTGCTGCCCCCCACCAGCTTCTCTTTCGCGATTATTATACACTCTCCAGGCCACCCCCAGGATTCTGAGTTTTCATAACTATTTTCACTACTCCTGCCACCTTACCAGGACCTTCTCTACAAGTTCTAGCTGACCGCCTCTAAATAATCAAATCTGCAGGGAAAAAAAGGCACTTCTACAAACACTGACCCCTCCACTCTCACACCTTGTCGCAAGGGAGCACAGTCCGTTTTTGTCTGCTTGTGTCTTTTCTTTCAACAACCAGGGCAAGCCCCAACCGGCTTCGGGTTCCGCGGGCCACTGGGGTCGCTGATTCATTACCACCACCATCTTTTTCACCTGCATCCCTCTCCCTCCTTTCTATCATAGCCAGGCTTTGCCCAGCTTTCGAGGAAGAGGAATCAGGTGACTATGGGAGAGGAGGATAAAGAGAGAAAGGTGTACTAGATGAAACAGGTTTAGGATCAGGTGAGGTAGGGGCAGGCAGTGGGACAAGGACAGATGAAGCAGGTGGATAGGGTTAGGTTCTCTTAGTCTTATTGGAGCTACCTGTAAATCAATATCTGTATAATTTTCCCTATTCAACGCCAAACGTTTTAGACAATATTTCTCGCAAACTCCTCACTTATCACTTTCTCTAACCACCATTAATCTACATTCATCCCACCATTCTGGCTTTCCTGTAAATAGAAAAACAAATCAACATACGAAACCTCATCCATTGTTGTTTTTTTTTTTCCTTGTTTTTTTCCTTTTCTTTGTCTTTTTTCTTTTTTTTTTTCTTTTTTCTTTTTTTTTTCCTTCTTGCTTACGAAACGACATTAACTGTGAAATACTGTTATATTGCAAAGTCCTGTATTTTGGCCATTTTTCTGCCATTCTCCAAGGTATATTCTGGCCACCATGTATTACAATAATCAATCAACTTAGCTTTACGTAATTCTTCCCCAAAATTACCCTGTTTCCAATGTGCTAAAAAGCACCCCAAAGGAGAAGTTTGTGGAAAAGAGGAATTGCTGCCCAAAATTCCTTTGAGCTTCTCCAACCAAAAATACCAGAGCCGAACCAGCAACGCTTTCGCAATTGTCTTATGGACGGCGCCTAGGCAAGACCACCAGGAATTCCTTAGCCCAACCAAGCGTAGCTTTCGCTGCGTCTTACTGGCAGGCACCCAAACCAGAATAAAAGCACCTCACCTATCTCCCGGGGACGTTGTGAGCGGCAGAGGCGGTCGCGGCCGATGGGCTCCCCGAGAATCCCTCGGTGCCGGCTGGAGCGTGATCGAGTCGCGAACTCGCCCAGCAGCACTCACAGGGTCCCATCTGGGTCGCCAAAAATGTTAGCGTTCAGGAACACATAATCACGAGAAATGATTATATGCAGGTGCTTTTATTGAAGAGCTCTGGGTGTCAGGGGTAAAGACCCAAATCTGACTCCGACATAGGTTCGGGATGGATATGCTTTTATATTCTATCGTTATGTAACTTTCATGTTAATTATTAAACATACATTGTTCTATAGTATACATAGATTTCAGCCAAGCATGGCCACCTTAGACTAGGAACATACAGTTTCTCAGTGTTCTTCTTATGATTATACAATAATTATTTTAATCACTAAACAAACATTTAAGCTAGCAATTATACTACTTACGCAGGTAAAAAAAAAAAGGCTCAACATTTCAGAGTTTATCTTAGCATTTTCCAGGGCGCCACTATCACATGGAATCTCATGGAACCAGGTGTCCATGGTGACAGAGCCAGGCATCATGGAACCTAATGGAACACTGGAGAACATTGTTACCCCATGGAATCTCATGGAACCAGGTGTCCATGGTTAGAGAGCCAGGCCTGACGGAACACAGGAGACTATTGTTACCCAAGGGAATCTCATGGAACCAGGTGTCCATGGTGACAGAGCCAGGCCTCATGGAACATAGGAGAACATTGTTACCCAATGGAATCCCATGGAACCAGGTGTCCATGGTGACAGAGCCAGGGCTGATAGAACCTAATGGAACACTGGAGAACATTGTTAGCCCATGGAATCTCATCGAGCCAGGTTTCCATGGTGAGAGAGCCAAGCAAATGGAACCTAATGGAACACAGGAGAACATTGTTAAACCATGGAATCTCATGGAACAGGGTGCCCATGGTGACAGAGCCAGGCCTCATGGAACACTGGTGAACAATGTTACGCAATGGAATCTCATGGAACCAGGTGTCCATGGTGACAGAGTAAGGCCTGATGGAGCACAGGAGAACACTGTTACCCCATGGTATCTCATGGAACCAGGTGCCCATGGTGACAGAGCCAGGCCTGATGTAACACTGGAGAACATTGTTACCCCATGGAATCTCATGGAACCTGTTATCCATGGCGACAGAGCCAGGCCTGATGGAACACTGGAGAACATTGTTACCCCAATGGAATCTCATGGAACCAGGTGTCCATGGTGACAGAGCCAGGCCTCATGGAACACTGGAGAACATTGTTACCCAAGGGAATCCCATGGAACCAGGTGTTCATAGTTACAGATCCGGGCCTGACGGAACCTAATGGAACACAGGAGATTATGGTTAACCCATGGAATCTCATGGAACCAGGTGTCCATGGTGACAAAGCCAGGTTAATGGAACCCAATGGAACACTGGAGAACATTGATACCCCATGGAATCTCACGAAACCAGGTGTCCATGGTGACAGAGCCAGGCCTGATGGAACACAGGAGAACACTATTACCCCAATGGAATCTCATGGAACCAGGTTTCATGGTGACAGAGGAAGGCCTCATGGAACACGGGAGAACATTGTTACCCCATGGAATCTCATGGAACCAGGTGTCCATGGTGACAGAGGCAGGCCTGATGGAACACAGGAAAACATTGTCACCCAAGGGAATCCTATGGAACCAGGTGTCCATGGTGACAGAGCCAGGCTAATGGAACCTAATGGAATTCTGGAGAACATTGTTACCCCATGGTATCTCATGGAACCAGGTGTCCATGGTCACAGAGGCCGGACTGATGGAACACAGGAGAACATTGTTACGCCATGGAATCTCATGGAACCAGGTGTCCATGGTGACAGAGCCAGGCCTGATGGAAATAAGGAGAACATTTTTACCCACGGGAATCTCATGGAACCAGGTGTCCATAGTGACAGAGCCAGGCCAGATGGAACACTGGAGACTACTGTTACCCAAGGGAATCCCGTGGAACCAGGTGTCCATGGTGACAGAGCCAGGCTAATGGAACGTAATGGAACACAGGAGAACATTGTTTCCCCATAGAACATCATGGAACCAGGTGTCCATGGTGAAAGATTCAGGCCTCAAGGAACACTGGAGAACATTGTTACGCAATTAAAACCTATGGAAACAGGTGTCCATGGTGACAGAGCCAGGCCTGATGGAACACTGGAGAACATTGTTACCCAAGGGAATTTCATGGATCCATGTGTTCATCGTGACACAACCAGGCTAAAGGAACCTAATGGAACACAGGAGAACATTGTTACCCCATGGAATCTCATGGAACCAGGTGTCAATGGTGACAGAACCAGGCCTGATGGAATACTGGAGACTATAGTTACCGAAGGGAATCCCATGGAACCAGGTGTCCTTCGTGACAGAACCAGGATAATGGAAACTAATGGAACACTGGAGAACATTGTTTGCCCATGGAATCTCATGGAACCAGGTGTCCATGGTGACAGAGCCATGCCTGATGGAACCTAATGGAACACTGGAGAACATTGTTACCCAAGGGAATTTCATGGAAGCAAGTGTCCATGTTGACAGAGGCAGGCCTGATGGAACACAGGAGAACATTGTTACCCAAGGGAATCCCATGGAACCATGTGTCAATGGTGACTGAGCCAGCGTAATGGAACCAAGTGGAACACTGGAGAACATTGTTACCCCATGGAATCTCATGGAACCAGGTGTCCACAGTGACAGAGCCAGGCCTGATGGAACACAGGAGAACATTGTTACCCCATGGTATCTCATGGAACCAGGTGCCCATGGTGACAGAGCCAGGCCTGATAGATCACTGGAGAACATTGTTAGCCTATGGAATCTCATGGAACCAGGTGTCCATGGTGACAGGGGCAGGCCTGATAGAAAACTGGAGACCATTGTTACCCCATGTATTCTCATGGACCCAGGTGTCCATGGTAACAGAGCCAGGCCTGATGGAACACTGGAGACTATTGTTACCCAAGGGAATTCCATGGAACCAGGTGTCCTTCGTGACAGAACCAGGCTAATGGAACCTAATGGAACTCAGGAGAACTTTTTTACCACATGGAATCTCATGGAACCAGGTATCCATGGTGAAACCGTCAGGCCTGATGGAACATAATGGAACAAAGGAGAACATTGTTAGCCCATGGAATCTCATGGTACCAGGTGTCCATGGTGAAAGAGTCAGGCCTGATGGAACCTAATGGAACACTGGAGAACATTGTTACCCAAAAGAATCGTATGGAACCAGGTGTCCAGGGTAACAGAGCCAGCCTAATGGAACCTAATGGAACACAGGAGAACATTGTTACCCCATGGAATCTTATGGAACCCGGTGTCCATGGTGACAGAGCCAGGCCTGATGGAACACTGAAGACTATTGTTACCCAAGGGAATCCCATGGAACCAGGTGTGCATGGTGACAGAGCCAGGCTTATGGAACCTAATGGAACACAGGAAAACACTGTTACCTCATGGAATCTCATGGAACCAGGTGTCCATGGTGACAGAGCCAGGCCTGATGGAACACAGGAGAACACTGTTACGCCATGGTATCTCATGGAACCAGGTGCCCATGGTGACAGAGCCAGGCCTGATGGAACACTGGAGAACATTGTTACCCCAATGGTATCTCATGGAACCAGGTTTCATGCTGACAGAGCCAGGCCTGATGGAAAACTGCAGAACATTGTTACCGAAGGGAATTTCATGGAACAATGTGTTCATCCTGACATAGCCAGGCTAAAGGAACCTAATGGAACCCAGGAAGACATTCTTAGCCCAGGGAATCTCATGGAACCAAGTGTCCATGGTAACAGAGCCAGGCCTCATGGAACACGGGAGACTATTGTTACCGAAGGGAATCCCAAGGAACCAGGTGTCCATGGTGACAGAGCAAGGCTAATGGAAACTAATGGAACACTGGAGAACATTGTTTGCCCATGGAATCTCATGGAACCAGGTGTCAATGGTCACATAGCCAGGCTAATGAAACATAATGGAACACTGGAGAACATTGTTACCCCATGGAATCTCATGGAACCAGGTGTCCATGATGACACAGCCAGGCCTGATGGAACACTGGAGACTATTGTTACCCAAGGGAATCCCATGGAACCAGGTGTTCATAGTGACAGAGCAGGGCTAATGGAACATAATGGAACACTGGAGAACATTGTTACCCCAATGGAATCTCATGGAAACAGGTGTCCATGGTGACAGAGCCAGGCCTAACGGAACCTAATGGAACACTGGAGAACATTGTTACCCCATGGAATCTCATGGAACCAGGTGTCCACGGTGATAGAGACAGGCCTAATGGAACACAGGACACTATTGTTACCCCATGGAATCTCATGGAACCAGGTGTCCATGGTGACAGAGCCAAGCTAACGTAACCTAATGGAACACAGCAGAGCATTGTTACCCCATGGATTCTCATGGAACCAGGTGTCCATCGTGACAGATCCAGGCCTGATTAAACCTAATGGAACACAGGAGATCATTGTTACCCAAGGGAATTTGATGGAAACAAGTGTCCATTGTGACAGAGGCAGGCCTGATGGAACACATGAGAATATTGTTACCCAAGGGAATCCCATTGAACCAGGTGTCCATGGTGACAGAGCCTGGCCTGATAGAACACAGGTGAATATTGTTACCCCATGGTATCTCGTGGAACCAGGTGTCCATGGTGACAGAGCCAGGCCTGATGGAACACTGGAGACTATTATTACCCAAGTAAATGCCATGGAACCAGGTGTCCATGGTGACAGAGCCAGGCTAATGGAACCTAATGGAACACAGGAGAACATTGTTACCCCATGGAATCTCATGGAACCAGGTGTCCATGGTGACAGAGCCAGGCCTGATGGAACATAATGGAACAAAGGAGAACATTGTTAGCCCATGGAATCTCATGGAACCAGGTGTCCACGGTGACAGAGACAGGCTAATGGAATTTAATGGAACACAGGAGAACATTGTTACCCCATGGAATCTCATGGAACCAGGTGTCCATGGTGACAGATCCAGGCCTGATGGAACACTGGAGAACACTTTTACCCCAATGGAATCTCCTGGAACCAGGTTTCATGGTGATAGAGGAAGGCCTCATGGAACACTGGAGAACATTGTTACCCACTGGTATCCTATTGAACCAGGTGTCCATGGTGACAGAGGCAGGCCAGATGGAACCTAATGAAACACAGGTGGACATTGTAACCCAAAGGAATCTCATGGAACCAGGTGTCCATGGTGACAGAGGCAGGCCTGATGGAAAACTGGAGAACATTGTTACCCCATTGAATCTCATGGAACCAGGTGTCCATGGTGACAGAGTCAGGCCTGATGGAACACTAGGGACTATTGTTATCCAAGGGAATCCCATGGAACCAGGTGTCCATAATGACAGAGCCAGGCCTGATGGAACATAGGAGAACATTGTTATCCCAATGGAATCTTATGGAACCAGGTGTCCATGGTGACAGAGCCGGGCTGAGGGAACTTAATGGAACACAGGAGAACATTGTTACCCAATGGAATCTCATGGGATCAGGTGTCCATGGTGACAGAGCCAGGCCTGATGGAACCCTGGAGAACATTGTTACCCCATGGAATCTCATAAAACCAGGTGTCCATGGTGACAGAGCCAGGCCTCATAGAACACTGGAGAACATTGTTACGCAATGGAATCCCATGGAACCAGGTGTCCATGGTGACAGAGCCAGGACTGATGGAAGCTAGTGGAACACAGGAGAACATTTTTACCCCATGGAATCTCATGGAACCAGGTGTCCATGGTGACAGAGCCAGGCCTCATGGAACACTGGAGGCTATTGTTACCAAGGGAATCCCATGGAACCATGTGTCCATGGTGACAGAGCCAGGCTAATGGAAATTAATGGAACACAGGAGAACATTGTTACCCCAATGGAATCTCATGGAACTAGGTGTCCATGGTGACAGCGCCGGGCCTGACAGAACCTAATGGAATACTTGATAACATTGTTACCCCATGGAATCTCATGGAACCAGGTGTCCACGGTGACAGAGACAGGCCTGATGGAACACAGGAGAACATTGTTACCCAAGGGAATCTCATGGAACCAGGTTCCCATGGTGACAGAGTCAGGCCTGATGGAACGCTGGATAGATAACATTATTACCCCATGGAATCTCATGGAACCAGGTGTCCATGGTGACAGAGCCAGGCCTGATGGAACACAGGAGAACATGGTTACCTAAGGGAATCCCATGGAACCAGGTTTCCATGGTGACAGAGCCAGGCTAATGGAACACTGGAGAACATTGTTACGCCATGGAATCTCATGGAACCAGGTGTCCATGGTAACAGAGGCAGGCCTGATGGAAAACTGGAGAACATTGTTAGCCCATGGAATCTCATGGAACCAGGTGTCCATGGTGACAGAGCCAGGCCTCATGGAACACTGGAGACTATTGTTACCCAAGGGAATCCCATGGAACCAGGTGTCCATGGTGACAGAGCAAGGCCTCATGGAACACTGGAGGACTTTGTTACCCAATAGAACCCCATGGAACCAGGTGTCCATGGTGACAGATCTGGGCCTCATGGAAAACTGGAGAACATTGTTACCCAATGGAATCTCATGGAACCAGGTGTCCATGGTGACAGAGCCAGGCCTGATGGAACCTAATGGAACACTGGAGAACATTGTTACCCCATGGAATCCCATGGAACCAGGTGTCCATGGTGACAGAGCCAGGCCTGATGGAACACTGGAGAGTATTGTTACCCAAGGGAATCCCACGTAACCAGGTGTCCATGGTTACAGAGCCAGTCTAATATAACCTAATTGAACACAGGAGAACATTGTTAGCCCATGGAATCTCATGGAACCTGGTGTCCATGGTGACAGAGCCAGGCCTGATGGAACCCAGAGAACACTGTTACCCAAGGGATTCTCATGAAAACAGGGGTCCATGGTGACAGAGCCATGGTAATTTAACCTAATGGAACACAGGCGAACATTGTTACCCCATGGAATCTCATGGAACCAGGTGTCCATGGTGACAGAGCCAGGCCTGATGGAACCCAGAGAACATTGTTACCCAATGGAATCCCATGGAACCAGGTGTCTATGGCGACAGTGCCAGGCCACATGGAACACTGGAGAACATTGTTACTCCATGTGTTAGCTTTCAGGAACACGTAATCACGAGAAATAATTATATGCAGTCGCTTTTATTGAAGAGCTCTGGCTGTCACGGGTAAAGACCCAAATCTGACTCCGACATAGGTTCGGGATGGATATGATTTTATATTCTATCGTTTATAACTTTCATATTAATTATTAAACTTACATTGTTCTATAGTATACATAGATTTCAGCCAAGCATGGCCACCTTAGACTAGGAACATACAGTTTCTCAGTGTTCTTCTTATGATTATACAGTAATTATTTTAACCACTAAACAATCATTTCAGCTAGCAATTATACTACTTACGCAGGTAAAACACAAGGCTTAACATTTCAGAGTTTATCTTAGCATTTTCCAGGGCGCCACTATCATTATTCCCCCTTTGAAAGCATTTTCACTTCACTATAGGTGTAAATGTTTTCACTTGATACAGTCTTTTACTTCTCAATTTATGTTTGATGTTCTTCAAATCCAGGGTTGATGTAAAAGTTGTCGTGGATTCTATTATGGGCTGGAGAACTAGAAGATAGTGGATGTGGATCTCGTGTCAGTGCCTTTATTATTTTCTGGTTCCAGGACGTTTTCTTCTGTATTTCTCTCCTTAAAATGCTGTAAACTAACCAAATTGCTAAGAATGCAATTAGTAAGATTATCACACTCTCAATGATAGATTTAATCCATGAACTCACATTCCACCCTAACCCTTTAAAGATTTTTCCTAACTAGCTTGGAGTCAAATCTTTTTGCTCTTCTTGTGCCTCATGCTCTATTTGTTTCAACTGATTGATGTCATATTCTACATCTGCAGTTACATTTGGGATGTGAATGCAGCAATGATCAACTCATCCCTTTAAAAATCCACATACTCCATGCTCCTTCAGGAGTAACAAATCTAAGGCTAATCGATTTTGCAAAGTCATTTTTGTGGTGGTTTGTAATTGTACGTTTAATTCTTTAAATCTTTCTCTGGTGATTTTTGCTAGTCTATCTACTTGGCCTGTAAGTTTGTACAGCATCTCTCTATTCTGATAGTTTGCTATAGGACCGAGTAAAGACTCTAGTGCCCACCCAAGTTTCACTCCACTAGAGGGTTCTTGCCAAGTATCATCTGGATTTTTGTTGTCTAGAACTTCTCATCTTGCTCTTATCTGCAGAAGTTCATGTTTTCCATTAAATGGGGACTTTTTCCAAATTGGACATAAGGTTGGGAGACCCAAAGTAATTTCCTTTACTTTCCCATCTACAGGCAGATATGTTGTCCAGGTACCATCGCTTGTTGCCCATACAAATTGTCCTAGACTTTTAAATGTACTCCTGGTACATCCTATAATCCCTTTATAATTCATTTTGCCTTGTTTATGTTTGATCCCTCTGCAAGCACAACCAATCTGTAGGGGTATTGCCTGGGGTGGTATCTGTTTTATCTCTGCATCATCAGAAGTGCAGTCATAAGTTTTATTGCATGCCCACCAACTTACTTTGTCTGCCCACGTTCTGCTACTAGTGGCAGTGTATGTTACTGCTGGATCTGTTTCACTCTCAGAAACTTCCCACTTAATACACCAAGGGGTGTTTGCCATATATTGGAATTTTTGAAGTATACTCACAGACCACGCACTATCCCAAGGCTCTATCTGATCTTTCTGATCCTCGGCCTCACACTTCCATACCAGAGTAGTTTCTGTAACATTTTCTATGATCTTTTTATAGTGTGGCAAATAGCATTGCCATTGTGTGGTGCCTCCTGACTGTCCCATAGAGGTTCCTAGTATGCCATCACTTAGAATACAGTCTTTCTGGCTCATAGGTCTCATCCATGTTCCTACTTTCTCCCAAGTTTCCTTGACCACCTGTCTCGGTTCAAGTACCTGTTTGCATGCAATTGTTTTGTTCTTTGTATTTCAGGTAGTTTTGATGTTATGATTCCCCAGTTTACTGGATCTCCTGCTGCCTTAGGTATTGGCAGACAGGCAGTTATTCTACTGGTGTTTTGTATTTTGGCAAAATCTTTAACTAATCCAATCATTACATTCTCAGCTCGAACTGTGTTAGAAATTTTTATCACTTGTGTTTCTGCCTCTCTCTTCATTCTAGAATGAAGAGTGGTTAGTTGATCTTTTTGCATCCCACATCCTAAAGACAATAATGACCATAACATTAGCACAATTACTAATAACATTCTCAAAGTAATTAAACACATCTTATCTGCAGTCTTGGTTCCACAGTTTACACAGTCTGTGATCCAGGATGGGCTTTCTTCACTCGGGTATAGTGAATCCAGGGGTCTACACCGGCTACTTTCACTGCTGTAAAGGTGGTCAGCAGTACCTGATAGGGTCCATTCCACTTTTCTTTCAGCGGTTCTTTGTTCCAGTTTTTAATGTACACCTCGTCTCCTGGAAGTATGTTATGAGCTGGGTTCTCGAGAGTTATTGGTCTATTCCACACGAGGATGCTCCGGAGCCGAGCTAAAGTTTTCCCAAGAGACAGAACATAATTATACACTTCCTGTTTTCCTGTAACGTGTACATTAGGGTTAGGCTCAGGAGATTCATATGGTTTCCCATACAATATCTCATACGGACTGACTGACATCTCGCTCCTAGGTTTTATCCTAATCCTCAACAGTGCTATTGGCCAAGCCTGGGGCCACTGCAGCTTGGCTTCTTGGCATATTTTACTGATTTGCCTTTTTAGTGTCTGATTCATCCTCTTTACCTGTCCACTTGACTGGGGTCTCCACGGTGTGTGGAGGTCCTAAGTTATCCCCAGCAATCTACTTACTTCTTTTACTACTGCAGCTATGAAATCGGGCCCCCTATCTGATGATGCCCCTAGGGGTACCCCGAACCTGGGAATAATTTCCTGTAGTAACCACTTAACTGTTTCCTTTGCTTGGTTTGTGCGACAGGGAAGGGCTTCTGGCCATCCAGAAAATGTGTCAACCCCTACTAACAGGTATTTGTATCCTCGAGTTCTTGGCAATTCTACGAAATCTACCTGCCAATAATCTCCTGGCTCTATTCCTATCCGAATCCTTCCTAGCTGTGCCTGTCGCCTAGCCACTGGGTTGTTTTTCAAGCAGATATCGCATTTTGACATGACTGATTTTGCCATTGTTAACATCCGCACCGAAATTAAATTCTGCTTTAGCAATTTTACCAATGCCTCTGCACCCCAATGACATTTGTTATGTTTAATTTGTAGAACTTCTCTCATTATCAAGGGGGGTACCACTATTTGTCCTTGTGCAGTTAAATACCATCTTTCTGAGTTCTTTTGTGCATTTAGTAAACATGCCAGTCTCTCATCTTCTACTGAATATCTTGGTTTTGGAGGCAGATTAAATTGGGATATATTGAGCTTTGAAGGTATCAATGCCATTGTTGTTTGCACCTCCCGAGCAACTTGTCGGGCTGCCTAGTCTGCCTTTCGATTTCCTTCACAGATTTTGGAGTTTCCTGATTGGTGTGCTTCACAGTGTATAATTGCCACTTGCTCAGGTTTTTGTACTGCTTTTGTCAATTGCAGGACTGCATCACGAAAAGACAATAATCCCCTTTCTTTCTACAGTGCTCCGTGTACATGCACCACCCCAAAGGCATATTTTGAGTCAGTCAGTCCACCTTTTTCCCTTCACTTAATTCTAGTGCTCTGGTTAGAGCAACCAGTTCTGCCTTCTGGGCAGATGTATTTGGTGGTAATGTTTTTGCCTCCACTACTGTGCTGACTGTTGTTACCACATATCCAGCGTATCTGGTTCCATTTTCCATGAAGCTGCTCTCATCTGTAAACAGCTCCCACTCTGGCTGCTCTAGTGGGATGTCTTTCAAGTCTTCTCTTGCTGAATAGGTGTACTCTATTACCTCTACACAGTCATGTTCCAATGGGCCTTCTTCAGTTGTGGTACCTAGGAACAAAGCTGGATTCAAAAGGTTAGTTGTTTTTAATGTGACATCATCCTGCTCAGTCAGGACTACCTGGAATTTTATCATCCTGCTTGGAGATAGCCAATGGCCCCCCTTTTGTTCTAAGACAATGGTTACCATGTGTGGCATATAGACATCTATGTGTCTTCCCATAGTAAGCTTCCTGGCTTCTTGTATCAGCATCACGGTGGCTGCGACCGCCCGCAGACATGGAGGCCACCCCGCACTTATGTTGTCAAGTTGTTTGGAAAAGTAGCCCACCGGCCTTTTCCAACTTCCCGGACGTTGGGTCAGGACTCCTAGTGCTAGGCGTAGCCTTTCATGTCCAAACAGCTGAAAATCTTTAGACAGATCAGGTAACCCTAATGCTGGAGCAGTCGTCAGTGCCTCTTTTAGTTTTAGGAAGGCTTCCTTCTGTGGCTTGCCCCAGGTGAATGGCTGCATCCTCTGAGCTTCGTACAGGGGTTTCGCAATCAGTCCATAGTCCATGATCCACAAGTGACACCATCCTGCCATCTCGAGGAAGACTCGCAGCTCATGTAAGTTCTGGGGCTCTGGAATAGCACAGATAGCTTGGATACGGTTAGTACCTAGTTTTCGTTGCCCTTGTGAAATTTCACATCCCAGGTAAATCACAGTCTGTTGGGCAATTTGTGCCTTTCCTCTGGATACTTTGTAACCTCCCATTCCCAGTGAATTTAAAATCTCAATGGTTACCTTTATACAGGTTGCTTTTTCTTCTGAAGCTATTAGTATATCATTAACATCTTGCAACAATAGGTATTGGTCTCTTGGTACTTGCCCATTTTCATTCCAAATCCCCAGTTCCTTTGCCGGTTGGTTTCTGAATACGGTTGGTGAGTTCCTGTCCCTTGTCGTGTCCAGGTGAGTTGGGTCTTTCTTCCGTTCCCTGGGTTTTCCACTCAAAGGCAAACTGTTTTTTACTTTCTTTGTCAAGGGGGATGCAGAAAAAGGCATCTTTTAAATCAATTACACTAAACTATTTATATATCTCTTTTTTTACGGATGTTAGCAATGTGTAGGGATTTGTTACCACTGGCTAAATGTCTTTTGTTATTTTATTTATTGCTCTCAAATCTTGCACTAATCTATATTCACTATTTGGTTCTTTTACTGGAAATATTATGTCCTAACCTATTTTACAAATTCTATGTTTAATCAGTTGCTATATTCTCTCAATACCATCGCCTTGGTAACGTTTTCTTGCCGTAACTGATTGCCCTGGTGAAACCTGTCTGGGCATTCTCGTTTCCAATGCTCTTCTCGCTTGCAATACACACATTGATTTTGGCTTAACCCTTGCATAACTGGTCCTCTACCACGACTACCTCCGCCACGTCCCCCGAAACTTGGGTTCTCTTTTCCTTCTACCACTGCCAAAGATTTTGCTGCTGCCCCCCACCAGCTTCTCTTTCGCGATTATTATACACTCTCCAGGCCACCCCCAGGATTCTGAGTTTTCATAACTATTTTCACTACTCCTGCCACCTTACCAGGACCTTCTCTACAAGTTCTAGCTGACCGCCTCTAAATAATCAAATCTGCAGGGAAAAAAAGGCACTTCTACAAACACTGACCCCTCCACTCTCACACCTTGTCGCAAGGGAGCAATCACAGTCCGTTTTTGTCTGCTTGTGTCTTTTCCTTCCACAACCAGGGCAAGCCCCAACCGGCTTCGGGTTCCGCGGGCCACTGGGGTCGCTGATTCATTACTACCACCATTCTTTTCACTTGCATCCTTCTCCCTCCTTTCTATCATAGCCAGGCTTTGCCCAGCTTTTGAGGAAGAGGAATCAGGTGACTGTGGGAGAGGAGGATAAAGAGAGAAAGGTGTACTAGATGAAACAGGTTTAAGATCAGGTGAGGTAGGGGCAGGCAGTAGGACAAGGACAGATGAAGCAGGTGGATAGGGTTAGGTTCTCTTAGTCTTAGTCACCTGAGGGTTCATCAATCGAGCTGGTCCTGCCCAGTCTGAACCCCTGCACACAGTGGATGGAGATAAAGTCCCTGTGGTACATATGAAAGGTATTTTAGGAAAGACTGTTTGGATTAATCCCACCTCAGGCAAAGACAAACCCATCCATGGGATTGGTTTTGCCCAAGGACCTGGTTACACTTGGTGGGTAATGCAGAAAGATGGAGAAAGCCGTTGTGTTCCACAGGGAAACCCAGTCTTCAGTGAGAAGTGTGTGTAAGGTTTCATTGTGACGCAGATGGAAATAGAATAAGGGGTGGATAATGTCCTGGATTGCAAGGTAATTAATGTGTATATTCTATTTTCCATCTGTTAGAGGTGTGGCAGTTATCTTCTGTTAATTGGGCAGTTTTCTTTATCTCTTCCACAAACCAATCCTCCCTCTGGGAAATATCTTCTGTGCATGGGCCATTGAGTGTCACTGCATAAAATTACTGATAACATTACATCATCCCATTGGGAGATGCTCCACCCAGGGGGAGGAGCCAAGCATTCCTACCTGGACATAATCTGAGATTTTAGGACACCCAACCAGCCTTTTCCCACTGGATTCCCACAGGAGCAGCTCTTTCCCACTGGATTCCCAGAGGAAGACCAGGCCCATCTACAGCACCCCTGGACCTTCAGAGGAAAACTCCACCCTTCTACAGGATCACTGCTCCAACAGAACCCCATCTGTCACTGCAGCCACCATTTAATGGGACTGCTGCCAACACCCTGACACAAAGGGTGTCAGGTTGTTTTCTGAGTCTGTCTATGGTTTTTTTTTGTTGTCTGTATGATTGCATTTGTCTTTTTAGTTTTCCTAGTAACGAACTGTTATTCCTATTCCCATATCTTTGCCTTTTAATTTCAAAATTGTAAGAATTTGGACGGAGGAGGTTTCCATTTTCCGTTTCAGGGGAGGTTCCTGCCTTTTTTAGCAGACACCTGTCTTGTCAAACCAAGACAGTTGGATACACAGAATTTTAGAGGCAGAATATCAATTTCGGCCATGGACACCTGGAGGTGAAGGACGGTTCTTTTCCATAGGAAGGAAAACACAGAACACTTGTGTTTCAGGGCCAGATGAAAGGCATCAATCAGAGGCCAAGGCCAGGCAGATCTCTCTGTCCTGGCAGCTTTTGTCTGAAAGCAGCCCTTGGATATCGGGAGTTCTGGAGGTGGAATCCCAATTTCAGCCATTTCACATAGATATAAAGGATGGTTCTATCCCACAGGAAGGAGAGCACAGAGCCCAAGTGTTTCAAAGGCAGAAGAGGAGACAGGTGGCTCCTGGGAGGCCAAGCCAGCCAGACCTGTTTGTCCAGGCAGTTTTCGTCACCGAGAAATCCTTGGATATACAGAATTTGGGGGGCTGAGTCTCAATTTCAGCCCTGGACATCCTGATGAAAAGGATGGTTCTTTTCCATTGGAAGGAAAGCACCGAGCCCCAGTGTTTCAAAAGCAGGTGAGAGGAAGCCCCCAAGAGGCCAAGGGCAGCCAGACCTGTCTGTCCTGGCAGCTTTCTCCTGGGAGCAATCCTTGGATGGATGGAGTTTTGGAGGTGGAATCCCACTTTGGCCATGAGCACCTGGTCGAGGTGGATGGTTTTTCCTTAGGAAAGAAAAGCACAAACTCCAAGAGTTTATGAAGAAGATGAGAGGTAGCCTCCCATGGGCCAAGGCAGCCAGAGCTGTCTCTCCTGGCACCTTTCATCTTTGCGAAGTCTTTGGACATAGGGATTTTTGGAGGTGGAATCTCAGTTTTGGTTGTGGGTGCCTGGAATGGAAGAAGAGTTCTTTTCATGAGGAAAGCTCAGAGCCCCAGTGTTTCAAAGGCAGATGAGAAACAGCCCTCAGGAAACCAAGGCCAGCCAGACTTGTATCTTCTAGCCAGTTTTGTCTGGGAGAAATTCTTGGATATGGGAATTCTGGAGGTGGATTCCCAACATTGGCCATGGGGACCTAGACATGAAAAGTGCTTTTTTTCCCATAGGATAGAAAAGCACATGGTCCCAGTGTTTCAAAGGCAGAATAGAGGTGGCCTCAGGGTGGTCAAGCCAGCCAGGTCTGTCTGTCCCGGCAGATTTCATCTGGGAACAATCTGTGCATACAAGGAAATATGGAGAAGGAATCCCAGTTTTGGCAATGGACACCTGGAAAGAGAGACAGTTCTTTCCATAGGAAGGAGAGCACAGAGCCCCAGTGCTTCAGGGGCTGATGAGAAGCAGGCCTCGACATGCCAAGGTCAGCCAGACCTGTCAGGTGGCCCCGAGAAGGCCAAGCCAGTCAAACAGTCAAGACCTGTTCCATGTTCCCTGGGTTCCATGGGGCCCCACAGTATCACAATGGTCTCCTTGGTTCCATGAATCCCTGTAGTGTGACAATATTCTCCTTGTCACAATGTTCCCCTTGCTTCTGTAGAGTCACAATGGATCTTTGCTTCCATGAGGTCTTGCAATGTCACAATGGCTCCTTGGTTCTATGGCCCCACATCTTCATCCTTGACCCTTGGTTCCATAGGGTCCCTGAGTTTCACAACTGTCTCCTTGATTCCATGAGGCACCAGAGTGTCACAATGGTCTCTGATTCCATGAGGTTCCATAGTGTCACTATGGTGTCCTTGGATCTGCATTGCCTCCATGGCCCCTTGGTTCCATGAGTTCTGTACTGTCAGCAATGGATTCTTTGTTCCAAGGGGGCCTTGATGTGTCCCAAGAGCTCCTTGGTTCCGTGACATTCCAAAGTGTCATGTACGGAAAATCACACAATGGAAAGCCAGTGTCCATAAAGGAGACAGAGGAGTCCTGTAACTTTATTCCAATAAATGGAAAGGGTCCACCAGGGCACACACCCACGGGGTTTTCTCTCTCGAGGTTCCAGAGGGTGCAGCCTCCTTTTATCCAAACTCCCGGCCACATGTTGCCTTCTTCCTGTCCCCATTGGCCGAGGTACTGGGAAGGTTCAGCCTTCCCAAACCATCTGTCACATTTTCCCCTCTTGAACCTGTCATTTTACCCCAAAGTTCATAAACTCAAGCTTGTGCAGACCCACGTGTCTGTTTCAGGAGCCAAGCTGTCTGGGCTCTGTAATAAAGTTAATGGAGACATTAAGACCATTTCAAAGATGTTAACACCAAAACCTTCACCCATCGAACTGTCTGTAAAGAATCTTCCCTATCAGTCACAATGGACTCCTCATTTCCATGGGGCCCCACTCTGTCACAAGGGCCCCTTGGCTCCATGAGGTTCCCCAGTGTCACCCTGGTGTCCTTGGATCCGCATTGTCACAACTGACCCACAGTTCCATGAGGGTCCCCAGTGTCACCATGGTCGCTGTCTGAGGCTGGATGAGATCAATGTCCTCTGACACCTTGGGATGAGCTGTCAATCAGTCACACAGTGGGGACAGCGCTGAGCCAGCCCTGACTTCCTGAGCAATCACAAATCCCTCCTGGGGGGAGCCCCACAAAGGCCCAGGGGCTTAAAAACACAGAGCACAAGGTCAGCCCCTAGTATGGACCCTGCCTTCTCCTGGGGTTTGGGTCTCACCCACACTGGAACTCCAGGAACTTGGAGCCATATGCGTGTCCTTCTAGAGCTTCTGTCTTTCTGTCTCTCTCTTTCCTCTCCTTCTAATGCTCTTTCTATGGAACATTTTTGGGTACCTCAACAACCTAATTGTTTAAAGGTTTCCAGGTTCAATGGGCCAAGTTAATGAAGTTCCTGCTATGATAAGTGTTTTATGTTGAATTGGATGTGACATTGAATCCTTTTCCAAAGTTTCTTGGATTTTTGTACTTTGCCAGTAAAATTTTTTGTCATTTTGACTTCTTGAGAATATCTGGTTGGTGTTTCTTCTTGTGAAATACAAAGCTGTGTTTCGTGTCAGGTACATAGAGGCAACGTGTGTATTTGTGATTGTGATATGTGTGGAGGCCGACAATGGGACAGTTGCGAATTTTAATAATAACTGAGGAAAGTAAAGCATGGAAGAAGGCCTTTGAACCTCTCTTTTCTTTGCAATTAACCTTGGTTGATTTAGGAGCATTTGAATTAAAGCGTTAACGATGTTGCTTTTTGCTTGTAGTCAGGCCTTAAAGAGTGCTGCAAAAATAACCCTTTTGAAGTATAATTTTAGAATATTGCTTGTATCCTTGAAACTAGAGTTTTGGAAACTATATAAAGGAAATATGCTTATCTCATGCCTTAACAAAACAGAGAAAAACAGCTTGAGAAAGGAAGATGAACATCATCTCAAGGATTTATAATTTTGACCAAGGGAAGCTGGACATCACTGTTATGAGATTTATAGTCATTGTAATTAAAAAGGTGGAGCCACATCTGGGGAGCTGGACTTCACCAGATGGGATTCGTCTTTATTCTTGTGGAAACCAGGACCAGTATTTTGGAAACTACTACTACTGTCTGGGGGCTACTCTTTTTTGGGATGCATCCTGAGAAAAACTAAGTCACAATAGTGTATAGAATTGTGATGTAAAAATTGGAAAATAGAAACTGCTGATGAGAAAAAATTGGAATAGAAACTGCTGAGAAAGCTTATGAGTACCCCTATAAATACCTGTAAGCCCCAACTATAGGTGTACAGTTGGAGGGAAACTGCCCCCACTGTACCCAGCACTGTGTTGCTCATTCTTTTACCACAATTATTAATAAATTGATTGCTGCTTGAATATTGGCATAGTCAAGCTTCTTATTTATAACAGATTTGGTGCATTGGCTGGGAATTTCCAAATCCATTGAGGGAGACTCCTGATCTCAGGGAGGCGCCCCACCTTGGAGGCTTCTGCCTCAGGTGGCCCTGAGTGACTGGGGAATCTCTCAGGGAAGAGGAAATCCTTAAGGTAATTTATGAGCAAAGAATTTTGAGCTCCCAGAGTAGACTGCAGTAAATTCAACTGTAATAACTCGTGTACGAAGACCCAGGCGAGAAAAGGAGGCTGTAAGTATCGCTTGGTTAGGTGGGAAAAGAACGGGTGTAGGTGTGTAAGAGTGTGAGTGGTGTGTGTGAGACATGACCCAGTCACAAAGCGATCGTGGAGTTCTTCTAACCTCGGTTTCGTCTCCCTGTGAGGGGAATGGCAGGTGAAGGAACAAAGCGAGTGAAGTAGGATTTCCTGTATATAGAAGGTTGAGGGTGAGAAGAAATAATAGTTAAGGGGGATTTATTTTTCTTAGGAATTGGAGGCGGGTAGCGGTACTGGTAGAAGGGACTTTTTATCAGAAAAATCCTTGACAAAAAGGGACCAAGGTCTGAACAAGTGTGGTCGAGGCGAGTGAGGGAACACCTGTTAGGATAAAATGGGTAAATGCCAAAGCAAAAACCCAAGAGCTGGTATACACCAGCAAGAAAATAGAGGTACTGAAGGTAGTGGAAAAAGAGGGAGCATTTTACCAGAGATACCCCAGGACAGCCCCCTTGGGGTAATGTTAAAATTGTGGAATAAATGTGAAACCAGGAGAGGAAAAAGCAAAGAGAATATAATAAAATATTTTATGGTAGAATGGACTAAGGAAATGATGTGACCTGATAATTTATATTGGCCAAATGTACGGGTCATCTGAAGGGTGGATCTGTCAGGCCTTGAATGCCTGTGTAAATAAAAAGGACCTTATTAACCAAGAAGAAAGCGATAATGCAGCTTTATGGCATGGGTCCTGGCCTACTCCCCTGTATGCATTTAAAACTAAAAAGGAAAAGAATCAGTGAGACCCCTTAGATAACCTTCAGCCCCCTTCTCTACCACAGCCAGCTGCTCTGCCAGAGGTGCCTCATCCAGTACCCAATCCACCCCTTGCACCTAATCCTGCACCCCCTGCACCTAATCCAGCACCCTTTGCACCTAATCCTGCACCCTTTGCACCTAATCCTGCACCCTTTGCACCTAATCCTGCACCCCTTGCACCTAATCCTGCACCCCCTGCACCTAATCCTGCACCCCTTGCACCTAATCCTGCACCCTTTGCACCTAATCCTGCACCCTTTGCACCCAATCCTGCACCCCTTGCACCTTATCCTGCACCCTTTGCACCTAATCCTGCACCCTTTGCACCTAATCCAGCACCCTTTGCACATAATCCTGCACCCCTTGCACCTAATCCTGCCCCCTTTGCACTGAGTCCAGCACCCTTTGCACCTAATCCTGCACCCCTTGCACCTAATCCTGCACCCTTTGCACCTAATCCTGCACCCCTTGCACCACAAGCTCCGATGGCTCCACTCCTGGTACCAGATTCACCACCAGCACACAGAACTAGGAGCCAGGAAAAGGCACGAGCAGAAAGCAGTGGGGATAGCAATAAAGAAGGGAAGGGGGGCACTTGTACCCATTAAGGGAAGTACCATTAGTAGGAAATCAAGGGAGACCAGTCATTGGGTATGTGTCAGCCCCCCTGAGCACTGGGGATGTGAGAGCTTTTAAAAAAAAGGGGAGGGTTACTTGAAGATCTGCTGGGGGTGTCTGAAAGGTTAGATCAGTTCCTAGGACCCAGCATTTACACCTGGAGCTAGACTCCACAGATGGGATTCGTCTTTATTCTTGCAGAAACCAGGACCAGTATTTTGGAAACTATTACTACCATCTGGGGGTTACTCCTTTTTGGGATGCATCCTGAGAAAAACTAAATCACAATAGTGAATAGAATTGTGATATAAAAACTGGAAAATAAAAGCTGCTGATGAGTAAAAATTGGAATAGAAAATGCTGAGAAAGCTTATGAGTACCCCTATAAATACCTGTAAGCCCCAACTATAGGTGTACAGTTGGAGGGAAAACTTCCCCTGCTGAACTCAGCGCTGTGTTGCTCATAGTTTACCATATTAATTAATAAATTGATTGCTGCTTGAATATTGGCATAGTCAAGCTTCTTATTTGCAACAAAAGGATGCCCAGGGAGTGCTGAGAGCAGATCCTTGAGGGCAGGAGTGCAGGGAGCCCAAGGCTCTGGGCAGGGAACTGCAATGCTGAGCAAGGCCTGGCTTGGCTGCAGGAAGCAGAAAGGCCAAGCCCTGAGCCCAGCCTGGGCCAGCAGGGCCTGTCCCTCACGGCTGGCTCGGGGCTCTTTGTGGGGCAGGGGGATGTGAGGGGCAGCAAGGACAAACGCCATCCACCTGCAGCCCCTGCCAGCCTCCCCAGGAGGCCGAGGGAGAAACAAAGTGCAGCCCCTGCCAGGAAAGTTCCTCCTGTGGGGCCTCCGGAGGCGCTGCCCGAGCCCAGGGCACAAAGGCCTGGGTGCCTGTGGCCCTGCCAGCCGTGCCCAGCCCTTGGCCATCTGTCCTGCAGGCTGTGCCCCCTGGGCGTGCTGCTCCTCTGCCCTGGCCGGCTGCACTCGCCCATCTCGCTGTGCCCCAGCATTTCTCACCCAGCGTTTCTGGGCCCTCCCTGGGCTCCCTGCACCCAGCGCTGCCGGCTCCTGGCACACAGAGCCCGGCCATGGCCCAGCCTCACGCTGGGACACCTCCAGCACCAACATTCTGCCCTGGGAGGGACTTTTCTTTCTCCTCAGCTCCAGGCTGAACCTTCCAAGCTGAAGTCTGGGGAGGTTTCCTGCAATTCCCACTGCCTAGGAAAGCTCTGTCTCCTGCTGGTCACAAAGAGAGAAGGGCTGGAGGGAGATGTGGTGGTCAGAAGCTGTTTGGGGCACAGTGACCATGAAATTATTGAGTTTTTAAACATTCTGTGAAGGGAGGACATCAACAAGTCTTCTGCAATGGACTTATAAGAGGAGAGTTTGGCCTATTTGCAGATTTGGCAAGTGCCAAATCAGGTAATGATTTATTAAAGGAAATCAGCACCTAAAACAAAGGATACCAGGAAGGATGGATACCCTTCAAGAAAGAAATTTTGAAGGAGCAGCAACAGCCTGTCCCTCTGTGCCCAAAAGTGACCTAGGAAGGAAAACAACTGGTCTGGCAAGGCATGAAGGTTTTTCCAGGAACTCAGGGGAAAAATTAGAGTGCATGACCTTTGGACAGAGGGGCAGGAAACTCAGGACATGTTTAAGAATGTTGTTAGGTCATGCAGAAAGAAAATTAGAGAGGTGAAAGCTCAATTAGGATTTAACCTGGCCACTTCTTTGAAGGATAATAAAAATGATTTAAGAAATAAATTAATGGCAAAAGGAGTGGAAAGGAGAACCTCCATTCCTTATTGCGGGGGATATGGTTCCTCAAAGACGAGGAAAAGGCTGAGGTACTTAACCCCTTCTTAGCTTCACTTTTCAAGAGGAAGTCAAGTTGTCTTTACTTACCTGAGCTGGTAGATGGGCACAGGGAGCAGAACAGCCCCCCTGTAATCCAGGAGGAAGCAGCTGGTGACCTGCTGAGGCACTCCAATGCTCACAGGTGTCTCTGGGATCAGATGGGATCCATCCCAGGGGAATGAGGGAGCTGGTGGACGAGCTCCCCAAGCTGCTCTCCATCATTTACTATCAGTCCTGGCTCAGCAGGGAGGTCCCAGAGGACTGGAGGTGCCAATGTGAGCCCATCCCCAAGAAGGGCTGGAAAGAGGAGCTGGGGAACTCCAGGCCTGTCAGCCTGACCTGGGTGCCTGGCAAGGTTATGGAACAGATCACCTTGAGTGCCATCCCAGGGCACCCACAGGATGGCCGAGGGATCAGAGCCAGCCAGCGTGGATTTCAATATCTGCATTGATGATCTGCATGAGGGGACTGAGTCCAGCATCAGCAAATCTGCAGATTACACCAAGCTGGGTGTGAGTGTGGATCTGCTGGAGGGTAGGAGGGCTCTGCAGAGGGACCTGGACAGGCTGGATCCAGGGCCCAAATCCAACAAGGTGAGGTTGAACAAGACCAAGGGCTGAGTCCTGCACTTTGGCCACAACAACCCCTGCAGTGCCACAGGCTGGGGACAGAGTGGCTGGACAGTGACCAGGCAGAAAGGGGCCTGGGGGTACTGATGGACAGCAGGCTGGACATGAGCCAGCAGTGTGCCCAGGTGGGCAAGCAGGCCCGTGGCTCCAGGCCTGTATCAGGAATGGTGCGGCCAGCAGGAGCCAAGCTGCTGTGCCACCCCTAACCTGCCCCCAGTTCTGCACACAGACATTGCTGCTGCAGCTCCATAGAAGGCAACAAAAGTGGGATCTCCAGTGGAAACTCTGCTGGGAGATCCTTTAGTTCATTTAAAGACACTGAGAGCACAGCTCCTCACTGACTCAGTCTGTGGCCACAGTAAAGGTGGAGAGAAACAAAATGAGAAATGGCAGAAACAGTGGCATTTCTTTGTGGACAATATTAAAACACTAAAACAAAGGAATGAAAAGAAGAAACCATCAAACCCAAGTACTATCAAAGATGACTTTTATTACAAGTGACTTCCAGAACCTACCAAGCAGCTTGATGTTTCTGAAACCATCCAGTTATCAGTGTCCGCACTGCAGCCTTGAGCTCCTGGTTCCTCAGGCTGTAGATGAGGGGGTTCAGGGCTGGAGGCACCACCGAGTACAGAACTTACAGGGCCAGATCCAGGGATGGGGAGGAGATGGAGGGGGGCTTCAGGTGAGCAAACATGATAGTGCTGAGGAACAGGGAGACCACGGCCAGGTGACGGAGGCAGGTGGAAAAGGCTTTGTGCCGTCCCTGCTCAGAGGGGATCCTCAGCATGGCCCTGAAGATCTGCACATAGGAGAAAACAATGAACACAAAACAACCAAAAGCTATACAGACAGTGAAAACAGAAACCTTAAGTTCCCTGAGGTAGGATTTGGAGCAGGAGAGCTTGAGGATCTGAGGAATTTCACAGAAGAACTGGCCCAGGGCATTGCCATGGCACAGGGGCAGGGAAAATGTATTGGCTGTGTGCAGCAGAGCATTGAGAAAGGCACTGGCCCAGGCAGCTGCTGCCATGTGGGCACAAGCTCTGCTGCCCAGGAGGGTCCCGTAGTGCAGGGGTTTGCAGATGGACACGTAGCGGTTGTAGCACATGATGGTCAGGAGGGAAGACTCTGCTGAAATGAAGAAGAGGAACAGAAAGAGCTGTGCTGCACATCCTGAGTAGGAGATGGTCCTGGTGTCCCAGAGGGAATTGTGCATGGCTTTGGGGACAGTGATGCAGATGGAGCCCAGGTCGCTGAGGGCCAGGTTGAGCAGGAAGAAGAACATGGGCGTGTGCAGGTGGTGGCCGCAGGCTACGGCGCTGATGATGAGGCCGTTGCCCAGGAGGGCAGCCAGGGAGATGCCCAGCAAGAGGCAGAAGTGCAGGAGCTGCAGCTGCCGCGTGTCTGCCAGTGCCAGCAGGAGGAAGTGGCTGATGGAGCTGCTGTTGGACATTTCTTCACTCTGGGCATGGTGGACTGTTGAAAGAAGACATTGACAAAGTGCGACCAATTTCTTTGAGTCAATCCTATGTATTTTATGTGGAATCTCAGCAAAATCACTTCTCTTCCTGTGAGTGAAATTTTGCTAGACTCTTTTTGATTTTGAGTTTGTGCTTCTGAGGCCCTGCCTCATCTTTACCAACTCTCACAGCCGGAACACTGGGGAGACCTGAGGGAAAACAGATCTCTATGTGCCCCAATGCAGTTGATGCTAGTCCCAACACAGGAGCCCTTTGAATATTTCAATTCCTCTGTTTCATGGTGCCAGCACTTAAAAATTTCTTGAAAAATAAAGTAGACATTCTGAACTCTACGGTTTAAAAATAATTTTCTCCAAACCCTTCTCTCTTTCCCTGTGCAGCTGGACAGGAAGGAATACAAAGGGTTGGTCTGGTTCTCTGCTGCCTGGAGTTGAGCCTACTGGGCACTCTCTATCCAAGCCTTGCTCCTGCCAGTGCTGCCAGAGCCCAGCCCAGCCCTGGGGGCTCAGCTCTGCCCTGCAGACCCCTCCCAGCACAGGGCACTGCCCAGGGGCATCTCCCTGGCAGCAGGGCCTTAAAGGCAAGGAAGGCAAACAGAGATGCTGCAAGCCAAGGTGCTGCTGCTGCTGTCTGTAGGGAGAGGAGGCTGAGGAGGCACTTTCTGAGGGAGATCTGGGGCACATCTGCTAATGCCCAGGGTGACAGTGCAGGAGTCTCAGTGACACAGCCAAAGCTGACAGCCCCTTTCTCTTCCCTTTAGGAGAAAGGTGAGAGCAGCCCTGGCCATGCAGCACCATCTTCACAGCAGCAGGAATCTGCCCTGATGGGGGTCGCTCCTTCCACCTCCAACTTCTCCCCTGCAGCATCCATGTGGAGCTGCCAGGCAGGCTGAGAGCTGCCCCTGGCAGGTGGCACATGCCTTGGGCTGGCCAAGAGCCCTGTGGGCTGCAGGACCTGCTCTGCAGGACAGCCCTGGGCAGCCCTGGCTGCAGCCCCAGCTTCACCCCCTGCAGCCATCCCTGGCAGCAGCAGGAGCCATCCTGCCCTGTCCCTCTGACGGTGCCCAGGGCAGCCCTGCTCTGCAGCACATCCTCCCCCAAAGCAGAAACATCAGCAGAGCCATCCTTACAGTCACATCAGTCCTGTCCTGGGTCAGCTTCAGGAGATCCCTGCAGCCAGAGACTGACTGTGTCAGAAGTGCTGAAGATTTCTCCATGAATGAGCTCAGAATTTTCCTTCCAGCTGCTTTGAGCCTCTGCCTGCTTCACTTCTGACAGGTACTTGCAGGCAGTGCCCTCAGCCCTGCTGGGCTGGGAGAGGAGCTGGTCCTCAGGAGAAATGTCTTTTTGAAGCTCTTCTTGTTTTCCCACTAGCTATCTCTGGTCCAGGAGACTGGCCCAGCTCAGCAGCACAGACACAGCACAAGGACTTCAATGACCCTCTCTAATTATTTGGTGTTGTTTATATCAGACTCAATCCCTGAGTGAGTCTTCAAAAAACTTCTCAAGAACTCAAAGTTAAATTTAAACTCCAAAGTTTCGTTAAGTTTAATAAGTCCCTCTGAGAAAGTGTCCCCAGGTTCCAGGTAGAGCAGAACACTGAAGGCAGTGATGCCAGCTGGGGACAAACAAGGCCAAGGTGTCTCTGGGGCTGAGCAAAGCTAGATGTGTTTCAGGAATTCAAAGGGCCAAGGCCTTAGCCCCAGCCCCTGGCAGATCCTGTCCCTCCCTCCTTGCTCAGGGCTCTTCCCGGGATGGGCACTGGCATGTGGGGATGTGCAGTGCCAAGGGCAGGAGCATGGGGCGGCCCCTGCCAGGCTGCTGAGCAGGGACAAGGAGGCCATGAGGCCCCAGGCCTGCAAGGGTCACTTGTCTCCTGCTCCTGGCTCAGGCCCAGGCCCAGCAGCCATGGCCAAAGTGCTGCCCAAGTTGGCTCTGTCAGGGCCTGGCAGCTGCTGCCCATGCCTGTGCCCTGTGCAGCCCAGGCTGTGCTACGGTGTCCCTGCCCTGCGCCTCTGTCCCTGCAGGCTGTGCTCATCCCCCGGCTGCCCCACCTGGCTGGCCCCTTCCTTTGCTGACAGCTCTGCCTCCTGCCTGCCTCTGCCTGCCCACACAAAGCCTTGGGCTGATACCAAAACGGTTCATTCCATTTTTACCTTGCCTGTGAACTTCCAGTACAGGAACAAGGCATGCAGGGGCTGCTTTCTCAGCAAGGATGGTTGGAAGAGAAGAAGAAGACATCTGGCTCAAGGGTGCAGGGATAGAGAAAACAAGCACTGAATCTGGGAACTTGGGGTGGTGTCTTGGTTTGGAAAGACAGGTGCCTGCTAAAGAACGCAGAAGCCTCCCCTGAAATGGAGAATGCAAACCCTCCCCACCCCTCCTAATTACTATGAATTTTAAATTAAGGGGCTCTCAGGCAAAAACATAGAGGAGCAGGAAATAACCGTTCTTTAATAGGGAAGGAAAAAAAAAAAAGAAGGATAAAAGAAAACAATGCAATACACTAGAACAACACTGACAGAGTCAGAACCCACCCTGACACCCTGTCTGTCAGGGTGTTGGTAGCAGTCCAATTGGAAAAGTGGCTGCAGTCCTCCTGAAGTGTTAG
The DNA here is from genome assembly GCF_027477595.1 of Haemorhous mexicanus. NCBI lineage: Eukaryota > Metazoa > Chordata > Aves > Passeriformes > Fringillidae > Haemorhous > Haemorhous mexicanus. Next base: position 4,126,754 of record NC_082356.1, on the reverse strand, counting down.
GTGTGGTTCTGTTGGAGCAGGGGGGTCCTGTAGAAAAAGGGTGTATTCTTCCTCTGCAGTTCTGTGGAATCAAAAGCAACTGCTGTTCCTCTGGAGAATCCAGTGGGAAGCCGTTCTGGCGTGTCAGAACCTCCAGATTATATCTGGGTAGAAATTCTTGGTTCCTCCCTCTGGGCGGAGCATCTTACAATGGGAAGTTATAGCTCTTATCAGCCATGCAGTGACATTCAATAGCCTGTTATCAGCACATGTCCTGGGGTGACTGTTATCCCCGTTTGTGTGTGTGTAATTTATGCTGAATATTATGTTCTGTGCCTTTAAGACTGGCAGAGTGAAAGTTTTGTTTTGGGCCTCTTATCAGCCACTCGGCGGGACATCCAGATAGCACCAGTACATACTGCTGCTTTTTTGCTTTTTGCCCTGCTTTTTGCTTTTGCTCTTGCTTCTGCTTTGCTTCTGCTTTACTTGCTCTTGCTTTTTTCCCTCTTCTCATTAGTTAATTTAGCTAAACAGTCCAAATTCCTTCCTGGATTATTTCCCCTCTCCTGTTTGGACCTGCCAACCTGCTCCGGACTGGGACCTGGGAAACACCGAGAGAGAGTTTGCATCTTGTGGCTGCAGCAGCTGCCCCAGTGCCAGAGGGACAGATAACAGCGACCACCCCCAGGAAAGACTTTCTGAATTTGTCATCTTTTTCAGAGCAGTGAAAGAGCGGTGTCATCCGGTATTGTTCATTTTGGGTGTTGGAGGTGCTGTGCTTGTCAAATAAACAGGTTCTTTCCACTTCTCTCAGAGGAATTCTTCCCGAACCGGTTGTGGGGAGGGGCCGTGTGGGTTTGTTTTTTGGAGAAGCCCTTTTTGGGAATTCTCTCCCAAATTTGCCCTAAACCAGGACAGTGTTTCAGAACCTCCAGACTATATCTGGGTAGCAATGCTTGGCTCCTCCCTCTAGGCGGAGCATCTCCCAATGGGATGTTATAGTTCTTATCAGCCTTGCAGTGACATACAATAGCCTGTTATCAGCACATGTCCCCTGCCAAGGGAGGAGTGATTATGATCACTCAGGGAGAGAGATAGGAAGAATTCCCCACTTGACACCAGACAACTGCCATACAGATGGTAATAGAATATATCTTGCCTTGCAATCTGGAACAGGTGGGTTTTATGGAAATGAGTAAATTATAATTCACATTTAGTGACTGTATATAAGCAACACACTGGTAGAGTCACGTGTCCATGTAAGGTTAGAAGTTATCCCATGTTGGACCTTAGGCCTGAATAAGTGATGCTTTCTTACCCACCAAATTATTGTTAAGGTATCTTATTCTGATATTTTGGACATTTGGTGACAGCAGAGGCTCACAGAACCAAGGAGTCAGCTGTGACACTGTGGAACCCCATGGAACCAAAAGTCCATTGTATCAGAGCAAGGCCTCATGGAACCAAGGAGACCATTGCTGGCAGTGTGGAAGCTCATGGAGCCATGGGGTCATTGTGACACACTATGGGGCTGCATGGAACCAACGGTCCATTGGGACACTGCAGAACCTTCTGGAATCAAGGGGATTGTTTTATGCTCTGGAACCTCATGGAACAGAGGATCCATGGTGACACTGCAGTGCTCAGACCATTGGTGACAGTGTGAAAGCTCCTGGAACCAAAAGTCCATTGTGACACAGCAAGGCCTCCTGGAACCAAGGGTCCGTTGTGGCTCTGTAGGGCTTCCCAGAACCAAGGAGACCATTTGGACACTGTGGGGCCTCATGGAACCACCTGGCACTGTGACACAGCCGGGCCACATGGAGTCAAGGGGCCACTGAGACCCTGAGGAACCTCATGGAATTAAAGGTCCATTTTTCCACTGTGGGGCCCCGTAGAACCAATGGGACCATGGTGACACCGTGGTGCTCCATGGAACCAAGGGGCCATCATGGTTCTGCTTTGCCTCATGGAGCCAAGGGGCCACTAGGACCCTGCAGGTCCTGGTGGAACTAAGGCAGCCTTGTGACACTGAGGGGCCCTTGGAACCAAGGGTCCATTGGGAGATTGCAGAGCCTGATGGAACCATGGAGACCATTATGGCCCTTCAGAACCCATGGGAACCAAGGGGCTGTTGTTATACTGCATGGCCTTGTGGAATCAAGGGGACCCCAGTGACACTGTGGGGTTCCATGGGACAGAGGGGCCATTCTGACACCATGGAACCAAGGAGGCCATTGTGACACAGCAAGGCCTCGTGGAACCATGGAGACCATTATGACACATGGGGCCTCGTGGAACCAAAGGAGCATTGTGACATTGCAAGTCCTTATGGAACCAAGGGCACCACAGAGACACTGTGGGGCTGTGAGTGATCAAGGAGAGATTCTTATAGTGCAGAATCAATGAGACCATTATGGCACTCTGGGGCATCATGGAACCACAGGTGACATTGTGACACAACACAGCCTCATGAAACCATGGAGGCCATTTTCACACTTGAAGGCCTTGTGAAACCAAAGGGCCATTGTGGCACTTTGCATCCCCGTGGAACCAAGGAGTCCAATGTGACACTATGAGGCCCTGTTGTGCCAAAGGGCAATTGTGGCACTGTGTGGCACCAGGGAACCAAGGGACCATTGTGACACTGCAGGGCCCCATGGAACTAAGGATTCATGGATCAATGTGGGACTCATGGAACCAAAGGTCCATTGTGACATTGCAAGGCCTCATGGAACTAAGGGGGGACAATTGTGACGCTGTGGGGCCCCATGGAACCACGGGGCCAGTGTGACACAGCTGGGCCTCATGCAGCCAAGGGGCCACTGTGATCCTGAGGAGCCCAAAAGAACCCAGGGGCCATTTTGACACTCAGCAGCTGTGGAGACCCTGAGAGGCATTCCCTGGGTTAGAGAGACACAAGAAGCTTCCCTCAAAAGCTGTTTGACCCCATTGGCTCCTTCCCCTTGTCCTATGTCCCTCAGCAACTCCCTCCATATTCCCCCCTTGGCCCCCATCTTTGTACTGCCCCGATGGCACTGATCAGCCCCCACCTCTGGAGATACAGGAACCTGGACTCCCCCCAGGAGTCCTGCCTTGTGACCCTGAACATCTCACCGCACGGCTGAATTAAACATCTGTGGATGCCATGCCAAGCCCCTTTTTGCTTCCCTATCCTGGCCTTTATTAGCAGCTATTTCAGCTGCAACAATGGTCCATTATGGCAGTGTGGACCCAAGGACACCATGGTGACACTATAGGAAATCATGGATCCAAGGGGCCATTGTGACACTGGAGAACTTCATGGAACCCAGGGTCCATTGTGACACAGCAGGGCCTCATTGGAACAAAGGAACCATTGCTGACAGTACAGAAACTCATGGATCCAAGGGGCTGTGGTGACACAGCAGGGTCACAAGGAACCCAGGAGACCAGTGACATTTAGGGACCTCATGGAACCAAGGGTCCGTTATGACACTGCAGAAACAAGGAGGCCATTGTTGGTGCTATGGAAGCTCATGGAACCAAGCAGCCATTGTGACACTCCAGGGCCTCGTTGAACCAGGCAGAGCATTGTGACACCACAGAACCTCATGGCACTAAGGGTTTATTGGGACACAGCAGGGCCCATGGAGCCAATTGTCCATTGTGACAATGTGGATCTGAGGAGACCATGGTGACACCATGGAAGCTCATGGAGCCATGGTTCCATTGTGACACAGCAAGGCCTTGAGGAACCAGAGACCATTGTGACATCATGGAACCTCATGAACCAAGGGATACATTGTCACAGTCCAGAACCAAGGAGACCATTGTGACAGTACAGAACCTCTCGGGACCAAGATTCCATTGTTATACAGTGGGGCTTCATGGAACCAAGGAACCACTGTGACACAGCAGGGACAGATGGAACCAATGGTCCATGGAGATACTGCGGATCCAAGGAGACCATGGTGATGCTGTGGAACCTCGTGGAACCAAGGAGCCGTTGTGACACTGTGGGGTCCCATGGAACCAAATATTCATGGTGACACAGCAGGGCTGCTTGTGACCAATTGTCCATTGTGACACTGCAGATCCAAGAGACCAGGGTGACACTCTGGCAGTTCATGAAACCAAGGGGCTGTTGTGACACACCAAGGCCCTGTGGAACCAAGGAGAGCTTTGTGGCACTGCAGAACCAAGGAGGCCACTTTGACAGAACAGAACCCAAGGGAACCAAGGGTCCATTGTTATACAGCAGGGCCTCATGGAACCAAGGGGCTCCTGTGAAACTGTGGGGCATAATGGAGTCAAGGACACCACTGATACTGAAATCTGCTGGATACAAACTTCTGAACAGAGTTTTGAGTATTTGAAAGCAGGTATTCTTTATTACAACGTGGTGGTCACTTGGGCCATCCTTCCTCCATTCAGGTGCACTGAGCCTCAAATGCCCAGAGTTTTTATCACACACACTGATTATGTATCCATTAGTTATCCCCACTTCATTTAAGTTTCTTTGACATAGTTGCATCCCTTATCACAAATCCTTCTATGGTTTTTTGGGTTTTGTCTGCAACATCCAGTGTCCTTTTTAGGTGGCTGTTCTTTGACCCCCCCTTTTGAGTAAGAGCAGTATTGTTGTTCTGCATAACTTCTGTTTTGTCAGCCTTGCAGAGCTGAGCTGGCATCCTGTTTGCATTTTGTGTCACTTCTGTTTGCCAGAGGTACATCCTTAATCAGTTTCTCCAAGGCTGTGCTGTTCTGTTCTGCTGTCCTTGACAAGAGTAAATGTTGTTCTGTTCTCCTGTCCTTGTCTCAGTGCACGCCCCGCATGAGGCGTCTGCAACCCCCCAACCCATGGGCCTGGGGTGGGCAAGTGTTCCTGGGGAACAGGGATGGGACAGCTGGGCTGGACTGACCCAAGGGATGTTCCATTCCATGTCACACCATGATCAGCAATCCACTGAGAGAAGTGGGGGGAGAAGGGGGGTAGGGGATTCATTTCTTTTTTAAGACATTTTTCTTTCAAAACAGCACCTACACATACAGAACCCTCTCCTGCCACAAGGTGGTCAAACATTTTCTGCTGGTAGGAGATTTCCTGTGGATTTGCTTTTCTTCTGTTTGTGACCTTTTCTTTTTGTGGTTTGTTTTTTTGGTGGGGGTTTTGTGCTGTTGTGGGTGGGTGTTGCTGTGGGTTTTTTGATTGGATTTTATTTGGGGTTTTTTTTTTTTTTTGATTGGGTTTGGGTTTTTCCCTTTTGAACTGCCTTTCTACTGATGCATACATTTTTTCTGCCCTTTCTTGTGGCTTGCTTGGCACCTGATGGCAAGAAAAATTTACCCAACCCAGTCATTTTGCCCAATTACGTTTTGCAGTCACCATTAACCAGATGAGTTCAATCAGAGACTCCCTGCAATTTGGCAGCATCCACAAAGGAATTGAAAGTGCATTTCATGCCGTTGTAGACATAATAGAAATATTCCACAGTGATGGTCAAGGGCTGGTCACTGAGGGCTGTCACCAGGGCATGGCTGCCAAGAAGACTCTGTACCATGGATGACATTTGACCCTCATTGTTCAGCCAAATTCCCACCCACCCCATGTTCCACTCCTCCAGCCCAGCTCTCTCCAGTCTGGCTCTGAGGAGAGCACAGCAGACCGTGTCACAGGCCTGGCTGAAGTCTGGGCACACAACATCCCCTTCTTTTCCCTCCCACGGGGGTTCTGCAGTCCCTGCCCTGTCCTGCCAGTGCCTGGAATGGCTGCAGGAGGATTTGCCACATCTCCTTCCCTGCTGAGCCTGACCAGGCTGTGGCTCTCCCAGTCCCCCTCCCTGCCCTGTTTGCAGACTGGTTCCATGTCTGCCCTTCCCAAGGGCCCAGGACCCTCTGGCATGGCTCTGGCCTTTCCAAGGGGTCTGAGAGAGGTCCCACAGGGACACTGCCAAGCCTTCTCAACATTGCTGACACCAGAGGCCTTTTCCATATCTCTCAGTTCCAGGTCAGTGCCCAGAACACAGCACAGCCCTGTCCAGGTCCTCGGGGTGGTTCAGAAGGGAGGCAGCTGTGATTTCTTCCCACTGACCCAGCCTCCAGTGGTGTCTCTGTGCAGTCCTTGGCTGCCCTGATGTCCTGGTTTAGGTCAAATTTAGGGAGGAAACCTCCAAAGGGGTCCCTCTAGAAAACAAATTCAAGCAGCCCCTCCCCCCACTTGTTGAGGAGACAAAAATCTCCTTTGAGAAAAGTGGAAAAAACTGTTTATTTAACAAGCAAAGTACTCACAAACATGAAAAAAACCAGAATAATATTAAACAAATGAAATCTCTCGCTGTTCTGAAGAGATGGCAAACTCAGAAAGTCCTTCTGGGGTTCACAGAGCCCTTCCCTGGGCTGTGGCTCAGCTCCCTCAGTCTCTGTCAGTCCCTCTGGCACTGGAATGTCGCCTCCCCGGCCCTGGACGGTTACAGGCCTGAGCTCCCAGGGTTCTTCTGGGTTTTCGGTCCAGACCATGGCTGAACAGTTCCAAGGAAAGGAAAATCCACAGTCCAGAGTCTTCCTCTGCCTCAGCCAGCTAAAATAAACTAACTAAAAGCAAAGGAGAGCTCTTTCCTGCTTGCTGCCTGTGCTGCAGATCAACACACAGAGAGAGAAAGAATTCCAGGGCAGTGAAAATGAAGCTTCTGCACACACAAACTGCACACTGTGACTTCCCTGCCTTTGTTCTTGGGACCAGTCTTAAAGGTGCAGAACTTATTTCTGGGCTAAACAGACACATGGGGATACAATTCAGCATCATAAAGCCACCCCAGGACACCTGAGCACTTTCTCTGGAGCCTCCCCGCCCCGGATGTTTCTCTCCATGCAATCCTCACCACAACCCAGCAAAGAATTCAGGTGTTTTCCCAGAGGACGTTACTCTCAGAGTGAAGTGACCTCAAGGCACTGTTTGTGCCACTGGAATTGTGCCACCCCCGGTGCTGCTGATGGTGTCTGTGCTCACTGGGGTTCATCTCCCCACACACACACGATGCACTGCTGAGATCTCCTCAGGACAGAGCAGACATGGCCAGCTGGCCTGGTCACTTGGTGTCCCTCTGTGCAGGGACAAACGACCTCCTGCAGGTGGGGAGAGGCCAGTGCTGGCAATGGTGGTTGCAGGGGCTGGTGTGGGACAATTGCCCTGGGGCACCTTCCCAGGCTGTCCCCAGAACAAAGACACAGCCCAGGCCCTGCTCTGCTGCTCCCTCAGGTCCATGCCAGGAGCTCTGGCTGTGCCAGGACACTGCTGTCAGTGTCCCCCTGCACACTCCCCTCTGCCCCAGGCACTGGGCTTTGCTGTGCCAGGGCATTCCTGGAGCACACTGCTGACAGCAGCTCTGGAGGAGAGCAAAGCCTCCCTGCCCTGCCTCAGGAGATGCCCTTGGCTGATGGAGCTGCTGTGCTGGAGCCCAGCTGTGTCCCAGCAGTGCCCATGGCCTGTCCCTGCCTGTGGCCACAGCAGGGACACGCAGCAGGACAGTGACCAAGCTGCCAGAGCACTCCGGCCTTACAGCCACAGCAGGGCTGGGAAGGAGAGGCTGGAGTTGGGCAGGGCAGCTCTGAAAGGACCAACCCCTGCTGCTCCCTGGCCATGCTGCTCTGCTGGGACTCTTTTCCCCTTCTCCCCTCTAACTTCATGCAGGTCTCTGGACTGGGATCCCAGATAAAACAGGCACTGCAAGGTAGTTTATTTTCTTCAAATGCAGCGATAGCACAAACTGTGGTTTACAGAGCTTCTGGGTCAAGATCAAGAGGCAATCAGTGAGTTTGATGGGGGGATTAAAGAGTTTCATTGAGGATATTTTTATGAGAGAAAACCCACTGAACATTACCAAAGCCCTCGGAAGGCCTGTTGGGCCTTTCATGAGTTCCATTCCAAAAGCTATGCAGAAGAAAATGGGAAATTGGTTGCTTCAGAAATCGTCCAGTCATCATTTTCCTCAGGGCATCCTTGAGCTCCTGGTTCCTCAGGCTGTAGATGAGGGGGTTCAGGGCTGGAGGCACCACCGAGTACAGAACTGACACTGCCAGATCCAGGGATGGGGAGGAGATGGAGGAGGCTTCAGGTGAGCAAACATGATAGTGCTGATGAACAGGGAGACCACGGCCAGGTGAGTGAGGCAGGTGGAAAAGGCTTTGTGCCGTCCCTGCTCAAAGGGGATCCTCAGCACAGCTCTAAAGATCTGCACATAGGAGTAAACCATGAACACAAAACAGGCAAATGATAAGAAGGCACTAACAGAAAGGAGCCCAAGTTCCCTGAGGTAGAAGTGTGAGTAGTAGACTTTGAGGATCTGGGGAATATCACAGAAGAACTGGCCCAGGGCACTGCCATGGCACAGGGACAGGAAAATGTACTGTGTGAAGCAGAGCATTGAGAAAGGCACTGGCCCAGGCAGCTGCTGCCATGTGGGCACAAGCTCTGCTGCCCAGGAGGGTCCCGTAGTGCAGGGGGTTTGCAGATGGACACGTAGTGGTCATAGCACATGATGGTCAGGAGGGAAAATGCGGTAATCCGAGGTTTTCCTGGGCCTTATATGAGTCCAATCCGGCTAGCTTAAGACTCTAGCCCACACGGACCCACATAGACGAAAGTAAAAGACGAGAGGCGCTCTTCTCCACGTGGGTGCAAGTATCTTGTTTATTGGCTTGGTGCAAGACACAGGTGATGGGGCCACCCAGGCAGAAAAAGAGCGCGTGGAACTCTCACACAGGAGATTTTATACCCTAGGGGATGGGGGCAGGGGAGAGAGGACTGGAGCCAATGGGATGCCATTGGGGAGGGGTGAAGTACCTATGGCACAGACCAGGTGTGTATAACAGGGGGGGAGTGTGAGGGGGAGACCATGTGATGAGGGAGGGGGAAAACCCATCTACTTGACCCAACATGCTCAGTAGAAATTTCCCATCACCAGTGCAACAACAACAACTAAATAAACTATTTAGTGCAATACAACAGGAAAATTCTGTTGAAATGAAAAAGAGAAACAGAAATAGCTGTGCAGCACATCCTGAGTAGGAGATGGTCCTGGTGTCCCAGAGGGAATTGTGCATGGCTTTGGGGACAGTGGTGCAGATGGAGCCCAGGTCGCTGAGGGCCAGGTTGAGCCGGAAGAAGAACATGGGCGTGTGCAGGTGGTGGCCGCAGGCTACGGCGCTGATGATGAGGCCGTTGCCCAGGAGGGCAGCCAGGGAGATGCCCAGCAAGAGGCAGAAGTGCAGGAGCTGCAGCTGCCGCGTGTCTGCCAGTGCCAGCAGGAGGAAGTGGCTGATGGAGCTGCTGTTGGACATTTGTGGCCTCAGGAAATTATTTTCTCCTGAGAAGGAAAAGGCAGGACAGAGCTGAGACAGACTTAGAGCAAGATATATTGCATATCCCATAGCAATTCAACATTCAGGGTCTCTCTTTTAGGAACACTTCTCTGCATTCCCCTCACCTGGGCTCTGGGTTTTTCAGGCTTTGAGAGCAGGGACTCACACAAATGGGCTCCAGAGGATTCCTTCTTCTTGTGCAGAGAGAGGCAACTGAGAATGCTGGGTGATCACCAATTAAACAGATTAGTGAAACACCAAAAAAGCTTTTCAGCTCTTCTCTTTGCAATTTGCTCGTCTGAAAAACTGAGCTGAGAAAATTCCTTGTATTTGTTCATCCAGCTGCACCTGCCACAGTTAGGAGTGGTTGTGGGTGTCTGAAATCCCTGACATTTCTAAAGCACTGCAGGTGAAATCGTGTGGGGCTGAGAGGAACAGGGATGGTCTCTCAGTGCAGGGACAAGAGAGCAGCTCTGCCCAGCAGGGCTGTTCTCAGCTGACCCTTGCTGGCAGTTTCGAGCTGAAGGAGGGGAACCCAGGAGATTTCCCCTACAGACAAACCGGGCAGTGCTTAGGGCAGGTTTCATATAAGAACAATCTTTGGATATAATCAAATATGGAGGTAAAATCCCAATTTCAGCCATGAACACCAGGAGGAGTGGAAGAGTTCTTTCCCACAGGAAAGAAAGCACAGAACTCCAGAGTTTTAGGGGCAGATGAGAAGCAAGCTTCAACATTCCAAGGTCAGCTGGACCAGTCAGGCCCAGCCAACCAGACCTGTTCAATGTTCTTGGATCCTTGGGGCCCTGCAGCATCATAATTGCCCCTTGGTTCCATGAGGCCCCATAGTATCACAACAGATCTTTGTTTCCAGACGGCCCAGCAACATCACAATGGTCTCCGTGGCTCTGCAGTGGCACAATGGCCCTTGCATCCATGAAGTCCTGCAGTGTAAAAATGGTTTTTCTTGGTTGCATGGAACTGTGCAGAGTGCCACAATGGCCCCTTGGTTCTATTGGGCTCTGCAGGATCACAATGGACTCTTGGTTCCACAGGGCAAGGCTATGGCACACTGTCCCCTTGCTTCCATGGGGACCCATAGTGTCACACTGGCCCCTTGGTGCCATGGGGACTCAGAGTGCCAGAATGGTCTCATTGCTTCCATGAGTCCCTGCACTGTCACAAAGAGCTCCTTGGTTCCACAAGGCCCTGCAGAGCTCCTTGATTCAACAAGGCCTCAAAGTGCCAGAATGGTCTCCAGGACTCCATGATGCCCCACAGTGTCACAAGGACACCTTGGCTCCATGAAACCCTGAAATAGGGAACGGCCCCTTGATTCCATTGGGCTCCTCCCTGTCACACGAGTTCTTAGTTCCACCGAGCCCTGTAGTGTCACAATGGTCTCCTTGGTTCCACAGAGTCAGACTGTCCCCGTGGTCTCATGAAGCCCCACCACGATCCCCTTGATTCCATGAGGCCCCGCCATGCTACAATGACCCCACTGGTTAAACAAGGCCCTGCAGTGTCAGAGTGGCCCCTTGGATCCAGTGGCTGCTGAAGTGTCATAATGGTCTCCATGGTTCCATGAGGCCCCAGAATGTCACAGCGCACTTTTGACTCCATAAGTTTCCATACTGCAAACAACAGTCTCCTTGGTTCCACAGTGTCATAACTGACCCTTGGTTCCATGAGGTGCCTGGCCTCCCACAGCCTCTCAGAGACCCTTCTCCCCCTCAAGGTCCCCGACAGCCCTTCATGGCCTCTCAGAGACTCTCATGGCCCCTCAAAACTCCTCATGGCCCCTCAGGACCCCTCACATCTCATGGCCCCTCATGACCCATCTGAGCCCCTCTCAGCCCCTCTCAGCCCCTCACAGCCCCAGGCCTGGGGCTCCTCCCAAAGGAGAAGGGGTCGGGCCCTGCTTGTTCTCCTTTTATTTCAGTCCCTTCACAGCCACGAGTGAAGAAAGGCTGAAATGGAGCCTTTCCCCAGCATTTCCCTCGGGGTTCATTGCGGGCTGAAGCTCTGTGCTGGCGCTGGCCCGAGCGCCACCATCCCTGCAGCCGCCAGGCCTTTGCTGTCCCCCCGTGTCCGTTCCCTGTCCCCGAGTCCCGCCCGGCTCTGGCAGCAGCAGCAGCCGCAGCGCAGGGGGCGCCGGCCCGGCCCAGCCGGGGCTCCCGGCCAGGAGCAGCAGCAGCGCCGGCCCCTTCCTGCCTGCTCCTGCCTCGGCTCCCGAGGGCTTTTTCCAGCTCAGTTCTGGAGTAGAGCAGCAATCACCCACACACAGCCCTGACTGCGCAGGGCCCGCCTGTGCTGCCCTGACCCAGCCCGCAGAGAAAGAAAGGATCGGGTTCCAGCGCTGTTTTCAGCACTGCTTTACTCACCCTGAGGTGACAGCAGGAGGCTGCTGCTGCCTTTGCCTTGGCAATTGGAGATCATGGCTGCTCTTGCCACTTAAAATTTATCTGTAAAACTGCAATCGCCTTTTTTGATCAGTGCTACCCAGAGTGCTTTTTTCGTGATGGTGAATGTGGGAATTCTTAAAATCAGAGGATTTTGGGAAAGCTGAAAAAGGCAGGCTTCAGAGACAGCAGAACTGTGATTAGAGCTGAGCTGTAACCATGAGATAGGGCAGCAGAAAAGTTAAATAAGAAGTGGGAAAGTATGGACAAATAGAACAATAGTTTGTGTATTAACGCTTGGCTAGAAAAACTCCCTAAGCTGCAGAAAAGTATATCTAGCCTGATATTAGGAAGTACTGAGCTTAATAAATGAGCTCTGAGCATTTTGTTTTAAGGCTTAGAAGCAGGTATTGTATTCGAAATAATCAGGTATTGTTTTAACCGAAGGTACGTGTGCTTATAATGGTTGGATAGAACTACTGTCAATATGCTTCTGCTTTGTGTGATTGGTCAAAAAACTTTTAAAGTAAGTTGTAACATTGAGTTCTTTGTCTGCTGCTGAGGAGACAAACTGCCGGCATCTTCCCATTGTCATAACCATGTAATGAGACTGATGCTGGAAAATAAACACCTCAAGACACATTCCTCAGCAGTCCCGTCCTCTTTGTGATTTTGTACATAGACCCCCGGCCGGCAATAGGTGAACTCAGGCTTTTGGTCACAGGCATCATGATTAGCAGATCTTGAAATCCCCTAAAGTCCCTGAGCACTAAGTCAAGGAGAATTAAAGCCACACAGACCACATTTGCAGTGCTCAAACACGGCCCTGTTGCTGCTGCTGCTGAAATAAAATCATCTGATAGAGGCCATCACAGAAATTGCCTCTCAAGTGTCAAATCAAATGAAAAAATCCACCAGGAGAAAGAGAAACCAGAACTTCTCGACTCACTTCATTGTTTCTCCTTCTGAGCAGCAGCAGCAGCAGCAAGTGGAGATGCGCAGAGGTATTTCCAGCTGCTGCTGATCCCAGCTGGAGCCCAGCCTGCTGCCCAGTCCCAGCGGGAAGCTGAGCCCAGCCCGGGGAGCTCCCGCAGTGTCGGGAGCTCAGCGCACGCGGGGCCAGGCCCAGAGCCCCGGGCACGGCCGCCCATTGCGGGGCAGCGGCGCAGACGGAATGTCCTGCGGCCCAAACCTCCTGCTCCTGCCACACAGCGCCAGCGCTCTCCCCCTCCTCCTCCTCTCCCAGCACGGCACAAATTCCAGCTCGGAGGAGGCTTCCCCAGAGAGGGCTCAGGCTCCTGCTTCAGCCTCAGGGTCCCTGCAGAGGAACAGGGCATCTTTCAGGCACTTCCACAAGCTCAAGGCTGCCATTTCATGGGCAATCTGGGATGAAAATGGACTTGTTAGGAAGCACAAAAGCAGAGGGAATTGATCAGAAATTATTAGGAAAAAAATGACCCTTCTTAGAGACAAAGTTCGCAAAGTCATTCCATGCATTTCTCCTTTTCAAATTCTTCCAGTCATCTCCTGACAGGTCCAGCATGTTCTGGTACTTTTCATGAACTGACTGTACTCTTGATTCATATCAATGCATGAGATGTAGAAGCATCTGAACTGAACACTGAGACAAACTCCCTCTGTCAGCCCATTTCCATCTTCTAGCTCACTTTCCGTATGTCCACAGGCATCTTGGAATGATTATCCCACAGCTCTCCATTTCTGGCTGCAGGCTCTGGAGATTCTTTCTCTGCATTCAGTCAGGTTTGCATTCCCTAACAATTCCTGGTAGCCCATCATGTTTTCTTAAGGTAGAACAGTAACATTGAAAACCTCACCAATGGCACAACTGCCCAGCCCACAAGGAAAAGAAAGAAGAAGCTGTCAAGTTCTTCAAATATTTGTCCTGCTTTGCTGCAAGAGTCGTGCTGCACGCACAGTGTGGAAAGCCAAGAGGAGCTGCAGTTGGTGGCACATCTTGTGACAGAAGCTGCACCTCGTTCTCCAGGAAAGATTCTTGGAAAGAGCAAAGAGGACTGAGGAGCAGATGATGGGAAAACTGAAAGAGCTTTTAAGAAATTCAAAGAAAACAGAAAGAAACCATCTGAGATGTTTTACTCGATTTATTTTTATGCTCCTCTTTTCCATCTTGCACTACTTCTCCATCCATTAATTCCAAATGGATCTCACTTCTAAGCTCAATGACTTGGCAAGTTGTAGACACTGTCAAATACCATGAGCTACACCCAGTTTGCCTTCCCCTGGATTTCTCTGGAAAGCAATGCTGGAGAGGTAAGTGCAGTGCCTGGGTCACGTACAAATTCAGCATTCAGGGAATGTGCTCCGATAGTGTTTGACCCTCAGCAGGGACAATGCACAGCAGGGACCGAGGGGATTCCTGTGCTGCTGTGCAGGAGTGCAGACTCTGGGTCTTGGCTGAACACGGCCAAGTTCCCGTGTTTGGACAGGCTCAGGGGCTGCCCCGGGGAGCGCGGGGCTCGGCGCGGGGGCCAGTGGGCAACGGGCAAACGGACACGGGGACAAACGGCCCCGGCGCTTCAGTTGCAGCGGCAGCAGCAGCAGCGAAAGCAGCAGCAAAAGCAGCGACTTTGCCGAGCCCCTCTTGCTTGTCCTCTCCCTCTCCCGCAGTCCCGCTTGTCCCGCAGTCCCGCTTGTCTCTCCCTCTCCCGGTCTCCCTTTCCCGAGGTCCCCTCCTCTCCCAGTCTCTCTCCCCTTGCCCGGTCGGGCCATGCCCCCGGCCCGCCCCCGGCCCCGGGCGGGGCTGCCCCGTCCCCGGCCCCGGGCGTCCCGCCGCGGTCTCGCCTCCGGCCGGCTCTGGCCGTACTGGCGGTGGCGCTGCTGGGCGGGCATCAGTGCCTGGGACAGGGGCGGCATCGCCTCCCTTTGGCTCCGCCTGGCCCGAGCCTGGCCCCGGCCCCGGCCCCGGCCCCGGCCCCGGCCCCGGCCCCGGCCCCGGCCCCTCCCGGGGCCCGCGGAGGACACAGGCGGCGCGGCCGCTCCCGCCGCCTCCGCTGCCGCTTGCCCGGCCCGAGCTCCGCCGCTCGGCAGCGCGGCCGCCGGCCCCGAGCCGCCGCTGTCCCGCTGCAGGGAGCGAACGCCTGGGGATGGCCGGCCTGGGGCGCTTGAGGGGCGCTCGGGGGCCGTTGCCGGCCCCGGGCCGAGCGCTGACAGCCGCGTCCCGCCGGCAGGGAAGGCGCAGCAGGGCCTGAAGGAGCAGTACCGGCTGGGCTCGCTGCTGGGGCGCGGCGGCTTCGGCAGCGTCTTCGCGGCCACGCGGCTCTCGGACGGTGCCCCGGTGAGCGGCGGGCGCAGGAGGAGGAGGAGGAGGAGGGGGCGGAGGAGGAGGAGGGCGGAGGATGGGGCAGAGCAAGGCGGGCGGCGAACTCAGCCCGCTGCTTCCCTTGGCTTGCAGGTGGCCATCAAAAGGGTGCCACGGGAGCGCGTCCGGCACTGGGGCGAGCTGGTGAGTGAGCGGGGCCAGCGGGAGCAGCCGGGCCATGCCGAGCGGGGATGAGCCGAGGCCCGACAGGGTGGAAGCCGCCAGGACGCCTCGAGGGAGAGCGGGCGTGGGGCCAGCGCAGGGCACAGAGCATCCCAGGCTGGCTGAGGGCTTCCTGAGCCCCGGCACGGCATCAGCCCCACTGACGGCATCGTGCTCCTCCCGCAGCCCGACGGCACCAGCGCACCCCTGGAGATCGTGCTGCTGGCCAAGGTGTCCACTGGCTTCCCTGGTGTGGTCCAGCTGCTGGAGTGGCTTGAGCTCCCCAACGATGTCTTGATGGTGCTGGAGCGCCCGGAGCGGTGTCAGGACCTGCAGCATTTCATTCGGGCACGGGGCTTCCTGCCCGAGGAGGTGGCGCGGGAGCTGTTCCGCCAGGTGCTGGAGGCTGTGCGACACTGCACCAGCTGCGGGGTCCTGCACAGGGACATCAAACCAGAGAACATCCTGGTTGACCTGGCCACCGGGCAGGCCAAATTGATTGACTTTGGCTGTGGCACCTACCTGCAGGACACAGCCTACACTCACTTTGCAGGTGAGCCCACACAGGGTGTGCTCCTGGTCCCAGCATCTCATGGCCCAACATCTCAGAGCCCAAGCTGGGTGTGGCAGTGGGGATTCTCCCTTCTGCAGCCCTTCATGGCACTGAGACTTCAGCCAAGTTGCTTTTGAGCAGGGCTGGGTGTGGAGCCAGCTTCCAGCCCTGCAGGCAGCCTTTGCCCACCACTCTGCCCAGGACTGGGGCTAGGGCAGCCAGCCCAACAAAAACACCCGTGGGTGGGGGTAGCCGAGAGGGGGGGTCGGAACCAGGGCCCCAGCCAGTTTGGTGTGCTGGTGAGAAAGGGCTTGGACTGTTCCACTCGCCTGCTTTTTTTTGGGTTCATAATGTTTTTTGGAGCAATGCAGGCAGGGAGGATGCAGGCATGGTTTTTCCCCCAGCACTGAGTGGTTTCTTCCTTGTTATGGTGGGGCCTTGCCAGGGCTTCCACTTCCCTCTTCCAACCCCAAGTCTGTACACAAGTCTCAGGTGCTGGTGAGAGGGCAGTGCGTCACACCCCCTGTGCCACTGGAGCAGGGATGCTGGGGCCAGGCTCTGGGAGCAGCAGCATCCCCCTGATGAACTCCATCTGTATTCCATAGGAACACGGTCATACAGCCCCCCGGAATGGACCCACTTTGGCTGGTACTATGGCAGGCCAGCTACCATCTGGTCCCTGGGCATCCTGCTGCACCAGATGGTCTGTGGGGAGCATCCTTTCAGGAGGGGCCAGAACATCAGCTGGGACCATCAACTCTCGCTGCCACAAGGGCTCTCTCAAGGTGGATCCTCATCTCTGGGCAGGGGGGAATACCAGTGCTGGGAGACAGCAGCGGGCTCGTGAGTATCCCGCTCTGGCAGCTGCTGAGGAGGTGGCACATGTCCTTCTCTCCTCCTCTCCTCCAAACCAGGGAATGGATGGGAAAGCTTAGGCCCAGCTCTGAGCACATCCAGCATGGCCTGGGCACGGGAATAGTGGGGCAAAGCCAACAGGAGCCTTCTCCAACTGACCGGCGGTTTGTGGTTTCTCTGCCCAGAGTGCCAAGATCTGATCAGGCGGTGTTTATCCATGCTGGACTTGGACAGACCCTCATTAGAAGAGCTGCTCTGTCATCCTTGGATGCAGGATATTCATCTGCACTAGAAGAAGGGAGAGAGCCACAGGCACACTGTGATGCAGGGCCCTGGTAAGTTACAGCTCCACACATGCCTTGGCAGTCAGAAGCAAAGGAAGCCAGACTTTTTTGTCCTGCCCGTGTCACTGCCCAGGGCTCATCAGATGGGAACACAGAGCCCTTGTGCTGGAGCTGAGCTGCTCTGCCCAGCACTGGTGGCCACCATCTGAGCTGGTTTTGCTTGTCCTGGTTCCCTGACAGCTGGGGCCTTGGGCAGAACCTGAGAGCCTGGTCTCACCCCAGGGAAGGAGAAGGAGCCCCTGGAGAAGCTGTACCAGGTGGGACTGCTGCTGCTGGAGACAGCGAGGATGACATCAAGGATGGCAACCTCTTCCTGGACCTGGCCACTGGCCAGCTGAAGATGATGGACCTTGATTGTGGCACCTTCTTCAAAGCCAGGCTCCACAGCAAATTTACAGATGAGTCCACACGCAGGGGCATGCTCCCACATGTGGGCATTGCACAGCCTGGCCGGGAACCAAAGGTTCCCCCTTTGCTGGGGCAGATGCAGCTGATCCTTCAGTCGCCTGCCCAGCTGGTTTTGGCAGGGCTGGGGGGATGGGCTGGGCTGGGTACGAAATGGGAGTGGGCTCCTGGCCCTGCCAACAGCCCCCAGCCCCCACCGTGCCCCGGGCTGGGGCTGGGGCAGCCAGCCCGACACAAACAAACCCCATGGTGGGAGCAGAGGTGGGACTCCAGAACCTGTGCTGAGGCTGCTTTGCTGTGCAGGCAAGGAAGGGCTTGGGCTGCTCCACTGCCCTTGTTTGCTTTGGGATCAGCGTTATTGTGGGGGGCAGTGCAGGGGGGAAGGGAGAAAGCCTGGGCTTTCCTTCCCCGTGTGTGGGTTTTTCCTTGCATGCAGGGGTTGGGCCTTCCTCAAGGCCCTCGCAGAGATAAGATTTTTTTACCTTTTTTCTTGTTTCCCCTTTTTGTCTGTAATCTATTTTCAATAATTTGTTGTTTGTTTTTCTAGATGAAGCCTTATAGGTTGGGTCCAGTCTGGATCAGGAAGTGCTTGGGACCAGCTGCAGCGTGGATGGGCCATGCCCTTGGAGAAGGCTGAGGACATCGTTTGGGACCAGCTTTTCTTCCAGCAGGGGAGGGCGTGAGGTGGGTCCCCGTCTGCCTGGCATGGTGGGATCAGAGCTTCTGGGAGATGGCAGCGAGCACAGGAGCCTCCTGCTCTGGGCAGCTGCTGAGGAGGTGGATGTGCCCTGGCTGGCTGCAGGCTGGGCACACGTCCTGCCCTCCTGCCCTGCTGCCAAAAGCAGCAGTGATGGGCAGCTCTGGGCACCGCTCTGAGCACGGCCAGCATGGCCTGGGCACCGTGGGCGGCTGGGACAAGGGCACAGGAGCCTTCAGCTGACGGGCAGTTTCTGCTTTCTCTCCTTGCAGCCGGGCTCTGCGGGTGCTGAGGCTGCTCTGGGCTCTGCCAGGGCTCTGCTGGAGCTCAGCACCAGGCTGGAATCAGCCAAAGAAGAAATGGTGTGACCTGCAGCACAGACTTGCTTGAGCATTTTGGCAGCACAGCTCAAGTTTGCAGAGTGTACACCTCCATGGGAAAAGATGACACCCCCCAAAAAATAAATTTGTTCAATAACTTCTGAAATGAAATCAATCTGGAATGCCCCAAAATGACATTTCTCAGCTTGCTCAAGCTGTAGCTCAGCCCTTCTCTGAACAGTTCTCTCCCCATCTGCCTCTTACTACTGCTCCCTCTTTTCCCTCGGTGAGTTCCCAGCCCATTGCAGCCTGTATCACACTGTTGCCTTCCTTGGTGCCCCTCCCCACGAGGAAGGCTGAGCCCCAGGCTTAGGGATGCATCCTGTCACTGGCTGAGGAGCAGCAATGTCTCAGAGGTCCCATGGGATTTTGGTGTCATTGAGAGCCACTCTCCAGCCCTCAGCTCTGCTCACTGCTGAGCTCCCACTCCCTTTCCCTTGTCCTTCCTGCAGGATGAGCTCTCTGAATCCCCTTGAGCCTCTCCACCCTTCCCAGCCCACACACCCACCTCAGTAAGGCCGAAGCTGAAGCTGCTCTGTCTCCTCTGGTGTACAGGGTGATCTTGACCCCCAATGAGTTGCAGCTGGACCAGTTGCTGAAGATTGGAGGTGGGCCTGATCTTGACAGGCCACACCTGCAACCAACAAGAACTAGTGATATATAAGAGTAAGGGAAGAGGAGTGAGAGGAGTCAGATTACTCCTGCAAGGAGCTGGAACAGTCAGTGTGTAGAGGGACTGCCTGTGAGGAACATCAAGAAGGTGTGAAGCTCTGACAATACGAAATCCTTGCTCTATGATGACGCTAGAATTTGTGTTATCTAAGACAACACTCTGGCACACCATCCAGTCCCCTGTGCAGGGAGCCCCAGCCCCAGAGCACAGCACACAACAGTGCAGTCCAGGCTGGAACAGCTGCCCGACAGGCCTGGCTTGGCTCTTTGTGGCAAGGGAATGCTCCCTGTTTCCAGCTGTCCCTGCAGGATGGCCCCAGGGCAGAGCCCAGCTGGGCTCCCACTGCAGCCCCTGGAGCTTGGGGCAGACAGTGCTCCCAGAGCTGAGGTTCCTGGGGAGCACCCGGAGCTGTGCCTTGCACTCTGCTGCCATGTGTCACAGTGCAGGCTGGCTAGTGCTGTGTGAATGCACCAGCCCCTGGTTTGACTGACAGGGGCCTTGCCCAGTCACATCTCTGCCAAGGCTGCAGCATTTCACTGGGCAGAACCTGACAAGGCATAGAGAGCAGATCAATGAAATTATCCAGACTGGGTTTTTCAAAGGCCCTTTAGAAGGAAGGGCTTGAGAATAAATGCTCTCTGTTTGCCACATGAACATTGGGGAGAGTTAGTGTCTTTGTCTTCAACCCACTCCCCCTCCAGCCAACGTTACAGCCACCCACTCCCTCACACATCCCCCTCATGCCTTCCCACTGCTGTGTCCTGTCAGGGCTTCTGCAGCCCCTCGTCCCTTCATGGCCCAATCCCCTCAGGGTCTCCCCCAGCCCAGCCAACCTACCCGGCAGCAGCGCCGCAGCCCCACAGCAGCTGCAGAGGAGCCCCATCCAGAGGCACCTCGGAGCCCTCAGCAATCCAGCAAGCAGCACACGGGCAGGAGGACACAGATGGCGCTTCCTGCCTGGGACAGGGCTTGTGGCCATCTCCAGGCACCGCTCTCGCAGGGATCTCTGCAGCTCCAGCCCCTGCCCACCCGCTCTGTTGGCAGCACAAAGGCTTCAGCAGAACTACCAAAGGCCAAGGGGCTTCTGGCCATTTTCCCTGCAACACAGCACGCTGGGACAGCTTGCTGAGCCCAAGCACCCTTTTCCCCCTCTTCCCCTATGCCCTGCAGACCCTGGGAAGCAAAAGAAAGCTCCCGGGAGTCTGTGTATTATAACACATTCTATATTCATATACTAAAGAAAAAACAAAAATAAAAGAACAATCATAAAGAAAGAGAATATTCCCGCTGGCTTAGGTGGCCCCAGCAGACAGAGCCTCTGGGCTCAGCTCTCTGCAGATCTCCAGCAGCGCAGCCAGCCGAGCCCCGACAGACGAGGCCGTGTCCTCCATGCCCTGCAGAGCTGATCCTGCAGCCTCTGGAAGACGGAAGATCGCTCACTCTGGAGTGCCTGGAGGACATTCAGTGTATGAAGTGCCATGTGTGACGTGGCACTGCTGGTGTCCTCTGTCAGGTGTTCAAGGGCTGAAAGAGAGAGGAACAGAGCCACGGTCAGATCCCGAACCTGAGAGAACCCGAGGAGAGTCCCCTGCCAGGGCCATTCCAGCCGGCTCTAGCCATGGCCAGGAGGGAGCAGGGACCAATGGGACCAGCCCGAAGCTCCTGGCCACGAATCCCCCATGTGGCCCTGAAATCTTTGTGTGCTCAGCCCATGCCGCCTCTCGTCCGCAAAGGGAGCAGAGCCCTCTGCAGCCGGGGCAGGGCTTGCAGCTCCCCCTGTCAGCCCCTGCTGTCCGCACGCTGCCCTCACTCACCACTGCAGATGAGCCGGAGCTCTTCCTTCTTCCCCCTCAGGTGCCGCCCGGCCATCCCTGGGAACACAGAGCCTGTCACAGCCCCAGCGGCACAGCTCCCTGCCAGCGGTGCTGCTGGCACTGTGGCTACACACCCTGCTGGCCCGGCAGGGCTCAGCCCGGCCCCTGCTGCACGCTGCCGCCCCAGGGCACGGCTGGGAGAGGGCGGCAGCAGCGCCGTGGCCAGGCGGGGCTCGATGGCGCCGGGCCCGGGTGGCGCTGCCGGGGCAGCAGGCGGGGCTGGGGCCGAGCTGTGGCAGGGCCGGGAGGGAGCCCGGGCTTGTGGCTCACCAATGAACCTGATGGCCGCCACTTGCAGGGACTCCTGTGGGCTCTGCAGGTAGGGCAGGGCCTGGCGCAGGTGCTCGGCTGCTCTGCTCCCGTGGTCTGCCAGCTGGAGAGAGCGGCAGGAGGGAAGGGTTGGCGCGAGCTCAGCCTCTCGGCCGGGCGATGCCAGCGCCCAGCCCCAGCCTCCCCTGCCTGCACAGCCCTGAGGCGCGGCCAGCAGCTGCTGGTGCCGGGCTCTGGAGGGGCAGAGGGCCGGCTGCTGCCCGGGGAGCCGCGGTGCCGGCCCGCCCCCCAGCTCCGCTGGGCCAGGGCTCCATCGGAGCCCGGCTCGGGCCCACAGGAGCCTGGAGAAGAGCCCGCACGGCCTCTGGGTGCAGCAGCGGGCAGGGGCACAGCTGCCAGCCCCGCACTCTGAGCACCGCCCCCGGGGGCCTTCTCCAGGCTGAGGCTGGGGCTTGCAGGCCATCCTTACCAGGCACTTGGTGAACTTCCACGGCTTCTGGTTCTTCACCAGTCTTTCAAGATCCCTCCTCTTCAGGAACTTGACCACACAAAGCAGCGTTTCCTGAGAAGCCTGGAGAGCAGCAGAGATGCGGAGATGGCCCCACAGCCCAGGGTGCAGGACTCACGTCCCTGTGCCAAGGCCTGGAGGAGGCTGCAGCCTGGCAGGCACCAGGGCAGGAGGCAGCCGAGCCCCCTGCCAGGGGGACAGCAGCAGCCCACGAGTCCTCACCTGTGCCACACGCCGATTCTCATCATGGCAGTGGAAGAAGAGTGGCAGCAGGCTCTGGCGCAGGGGTGTCTTCAGGGCCTTTTTTTGCTTTTCCAGTGGAAGAGTCACCAAGGTTCTGAAGAGCAGTATGGAGAGCAGCTGCACCTGGCTATTATTCTGTATTGAAGGAAGAAAAGAAGACCTTAGCATTGGTTGCATGGGGCTCAGCTTGGCCCAGGCCTGCAAATCCACAAGGCACAGTGCCAGGGAAGCACCCAGTGGCCGTGACTGGGGGCAGCGAGCCTTACGTGGTCAAAGAGTGGCAGGAGTGCCTCAAGCAGCTGCAGTGTGATGGGGCTGGGCATCAGCATGTCATTGTCCAAGATGATAAAGCTGAGAAGCATGACTGTCATGCTAACTATCTCTCCATCTGCGTCCCACAGGAGCTCCACAAGACTTTCAGTCAGGCTCCACATTTTTTCGGTCTGTGCGGAACACAAGTTTGTGAAACGCCATCCTGCAGCTGCAGGGCCCAGAGGCCAAAGGCCTGTCCTGAAGCACTCGGGCAGCTGAACTGGGAGGCAGGAGAGCTGGGAGCAACTGCCCCAGCACCCAAAGCTCAGCCAAGCCCAAGGGACTGCATTCCCCAGCTCAGCCTCTGCTGCTGCCCCCTTCTCACCATTGAGGGCTCCTCAATGAGCTCCAGAAGGGCCCTGAGCGCCAGGCGACGCCTCTCCCTGCACTCGCTCTGCAGCTGCCTTGACAAGATTTCCAGGACTCTGTTAGCACCGCGTTCACTCAGGTCCAGGAACTCGAGGACCTGAAAGGCACAGGGCAGTGACAGGGGACCTGGCCGGCAGGAGCCCAGAACCGCACAGGGCTGGGCCCAGGCAGCAGCACAGGGTGCGGGCACCGTCCCAGGCAGCTGTGGCTCCGAGAGGGCAGAGAGCTGGGAGGCAGCTGAGCGAGGCAGTGCTGGCCATCAGGCTCACCTCCACAAGGAACGCCAGGGCGGGCAGATCCCAGCGTGGCTCCCGTGTGCTGAGCAGCCGGAGCAGGTAGCGAGCGATCCGGGAACACAAGGGGATGGAGACACAGCACATCTCCCTATCAGGAGAAAAAGGAACCAAGACTGTGAGCCAGGGGGACAAATGTTTCCCAGGACTGACTCACAGAGGTCTGGTCTTTCCCCAGCATCCTACAAGTGCACCTGGGATATTTCGGAGGTGGCTCCTTTTGTCCACCCTCCTCTCCCAGCCTTTTCCAGTCTGCTTGGCCGTCCCTCAGTGACAAGGCCCTCTGGGCTACAACCAGGGGGACTGTGTTGGAAACCCAGGGAACAGAGCACAAATGTCAGAGGCAGTGGGGAGAAGGGGGTCTCACCTGGCCAGCAGACCCACGGCATAGTGGTGGGTGTCAGCACACAGCAGCGTGTCCCAGCCATCCCTACGTTCCACTTCCACCACCACATCCTCCTGCTGCATTCGGCAGAGCAGGGACTTCAGAGTCTGCACTGCAAACCTGCGTGCAGAGCAAAGCCCACGTCACGCTGGGAGCACTGGCTCCTGCCCAGGGTCGTGGCAGGGACAGGAGGACTGGGATGAGCACCTGTTGGGGCTGGTGGCAAGGCCATGTTGCTCCTGGCATCCTTTCCAGAAGGTATCGACCTCCTCTGGCACATCCAGAGTGCTGAAGAACACTTGGAAGAGCAGATGCACAAGGAGGCGGGGGAAATACACCGTCACCATATGTGGGACACAGGGCACCTGGAGGATCTTCCACATCACCACGGTTGCCTGCAAAGGACAAAGCCCCCCAAGACAGCCCTCAGTGCTGAGGTGTCCGTGTGGCAGGGCCTGAGCAGGGGAGGGAGAGGCCAGGAGAGAGGCAGGGGGAGCACGGGGCCTGGTGCCCCTGAAGCTGCTCCTGGGCCAGGTTTCAGCCCAGTCCCTGAGGCAGGGAGATGCAGTGGGGGAAGGAAGATGGAGAGCTGCTGGAGAGGTGGCCGTGGGGCCAGCAAAGGCCAGTTGCAGAAACTCACAGCCAGGGCAAAGACACCCGTTTTGTCCCCATCCGAGGTGCACATGCTGTGCTCTGGCCAGCTCCCCAGCACATCCAGGAGTATCAGCAGCACCGGCTCTGCAGTCCTGGGCGAGCACATGATGCTCTTCCACATGGTCAAAGCAGCTCTGTGGGGTTAGAGCTCTGTCTCAGGGGGCTCTCAGACACAGCACCATGGCCTGGGCAGCAGTGGGGATCTGAGCTGGCTTCCAGCTCTGCCTCTGCCCACTGGCCCTCACCAGCAGCACCCAGGCAGCCCAGCCCTATGGGGACAGTCCCCTGAGGGGTGGCAAGGGAGCGTGGCAGCAGGCTCGGGGGCTGACGTGCAAGGGCTGGCAAAGAGAGCAGCCAGAGGGCCCTGGAACTCTCTGTTGGTCAGACACCTGCAACAGGCTGTACAGGCTGATGGGCTGGGGAGCCCTCTGGGCAGGTGGGCCCCATACCTGTCACAGGATGGGGACACACGCAGGAGCGTCATGACTACGTCAGCGGGCTGTGCTTCAGTGAGATCCAGCAGGGTCCTGTTCAGCCTGTGCTCAGCAAACTGATTGGCCAGGAGCCACTGGTGGATGTACCTGACCAGGGCGGGCACCTGGAAAGGGCACAGGGAGACTTGGAAAGCTGCCAGAGGGAGGAATGTCCCCAGCTTCCCCAGAGAAGTGCTGCCCTTCCCAACACACTGCCATGTGGCCTCAAAGGTTTCCAGTGACCAGAAGGCGTGGCTTGGGAGGCCAAGCAATTCCTGGGAGGATCAAACCCTGGCTACAGGCTGCTTACTTGCTTTGGACTGGAAAAGCCCTCCTCTACGAGCATATCCAGCAGGGCAGCACTGGTCTTGGTTTTGAAGATGTGCGAATATGCTCTGAGCCCAGTGCCCATGGGGCTGGTCTCTTCTTCCCGAATTCTCTTCAGGAATTTGCAAACCAGCTGTAGGAGAAGGGCAGAAAGCCAGGGATTTTGCACGGAATGCTCCAAGCACTGTGACAGCAGGCCCAGCCCAGGTGGGGATGGCTGCAGGTACCTGTGCTGTTCTGTGGAAGAGGCCACGGGCGGGGTCCTGCTCTTGTGTGCGCTCCAGGGCTGCACCTGGCAAAGAGGGAGCACAGCCAGAGCTGAGGGGCTGCGGGAGAGGCAGGAGAACACAGCCCTGCCCTGTGCTTCCCAGGCAGGGACAGCCCTGGGATGCCCCAGGGGATGGAGCACAGCCCTGCGGGGTGTCCGCCTAGCCTCTATTCCTTCATATCCATGGGCATGGCCCAGGGGATGGGATGGGATGGGATGGGATGGGATGGGATGGGATGGGATGGGATGGGATGGGATGGGATGGGATGGGATGGGATGGGATGGGATGGGATGGGATGGGATGGGATGGGATGGGATGGGATGGCGCAGTGCCCAGCTGGCTGCAGGCACCAACTCTGTGGCCCAGCTCTACCACTCACCACCACTCAACGGCTCCAGCTCTTCAGTCTCCTGTGCGGGGGCAGGTCCAGGGCCTTCTTCCTCTTCTTCCCCCCAGGCCAGCTTGGGCCCTCTTGTGGCTCTCTGCTCCATGTCTTGCAGGAGAGATGCCTTGGAAAAGCTCCGAGTCAGCAAGTCCTACAGTCGTGCCTGGAAGGCACCTTCGAGAGAGAAGCCTCGGGAAGGCTACAGGACAGCAAGTCCTGCACTCTGGTCTCGAGGGCTCCTGCCACAAGGACAGGAGACTCCTGTCAAGGATTGTGGTGTGGCCTCAAGGGCACTGGCAGCAGGGATTGGAGATGCCTCTGGGGCACCAAGTCCCACGCTCTGCCCTCAAGGGCACCTGCAGAAGAGGAGCCTCGGGAAGGCCACAGGTCAGCAAGTCCTGTGGTCTGGCCTCGAGGTCAGCTGCAGGAACAATGCCTTGGAAAGGCTCTGGGTCAGACACGATCGAAGGCGCTGTGCGGGGGCTCCTCACGGCACCGCTCTGTGCTGTCCTGTCCCGTTGCCTGCTCCGAGCACTGTGGCCTGCTCTTGTCACCACCAGCTCCTATGTCACCACGTGTCACAAAGAGCCCTTGGACACCCGTTCTGTGCCATGGTTACCATGCTGCACCATGTCACAAAGGGCCCCTGCACACACTGCCCCCTGCCCTGGGGCTGCCCCCAGCTGAACCAAAGTGGCCCAGGCTGGAAGGAATCTCTCACCCCAAGAGTTTAAGGCAGCCCGACGGGGTCTTTAGGAACAGCTCAGACCATCAGCAAACGCTGCCCTGCTCTCTGGGCTCAGGGCAGCAGAAGGAGACCCCAGGGCTGCCGAGGCAGCCGCTCTGGGAAGGGCACGGGGCCTTCCACAGAAGCTGGCACTGCCTCCTTGGGACACGTCCCAGCGGGTGGCCATCCTAAACCTGTGGGTGTGACATGGACAGGGAATGTGTGGGCCAGGGCACGAATGCTGCTCTGACCCCTGGGCCTGGGGAGCACTGACATCAGCAGGTGTGGCAGAGTCCCTGCCCAAGCAGACCTGCCACCCCCCGAGCCCTGGCAGCGCTGGTGCCCATCTCCTGCCCCAGAGACCTGTGCCCCCGGGGGGCTTCTGTGCCAGAGGGAGCCAAAGCCCACCTGCATTGGGGGCTGTGCTCCTTCCTGCAGGGGCTGTTGGCAGGAGCACCTGGAGCAAATGCTGGCAACACTTGGTCTCGGTCAGAAGCTCTCACTCCATGCTGAAATTATATTCTATTGAAGTAATTTCCTTTAGCACAGAAACACCTTAGTGGTGAAGGCACAGAAGAATCTGGCGTTTAAGACTCCTCACTTCAGGAAAGCTTTACTTCCCATTGCTCAACTCAAGGAGTTCCAAAAAGTTGCAAACTTCCCAAATTCATTGGGATGGCCTGAGAAGGTGAAGAGTTGGAATTTTGCTTCCCATCTCAAAGCAGCAACTCATTTGCCCTAATGTGACCCACTGAGAGTCACTTTACAGAACATAACACTACACAGAGGCAAAAAAAAAGGCCATTCTTTGGTTTGCAAATGGTTTTCTATGAAGAGATGATAATATCCTAATTCTCTTAAGGAATAAAAGCTGTCCAGAAATGAAAGTCCACTCAGTGTTGCAAAAGTAGCCCAAACAAATGAGTAGATGGCAAAAGGGCTAATCCTCCCCCTGGTACAGATATCTAAGTGGCCAGTAAAGTACAGCTCTCCCTTCTTGTTCCCTGCAGGAGAATCAGGACCATGAACAGGAAGAGTCACAGATATTCTTTCTGCCCTCTGTAAGCAACGCTATGCCAAACCACAGATGCTGCCTTCAAACTGACTCAAATGCCAGCCTAGAGCTCTCACCTTCCAGACAACTCCTTCCCCAACACTCCACCAATAACAACCTCCCCAAACTCCCACCCAGAAGCCCTCAACACCCCACCAGGACCCCCAGCTGTCCCCGTCCCTCCGCAGAGCTTTCCCACCCTCCAGCACACGCCCTGGTTCCCTGCAGGTGCCGTGGGATGGCACTCAGGGGGATCTGCCCCAAGGCCTTCCCCGGTGGCAAGCTCAGGCTGCCAGGCCTGGGGCTCCTGGATCACCCTTCCCAGCGAGCCTTCCTGTGCACGGCTGTTCCATTTGCACCTTTGTGCCCAGCTCGGACTTCTCCACTCAACCAGGGCTGCTGGGAAAGGATCCAGAGCAGCCTGACAAGCTCTTTTCTCCAGCTCCCTCCTAACTCTCTGGGGAGGTAGAACATCCCACAGGAAAGCAACTGGTGCCACAAGGAGCAGGCGGCCTCAGGCACCTTTGGCAATGAAACAAGGATTTGTTTGACATAAGTAAGCACAGGCAATTCACATTAGTCAACAAGTACTTAGCACAGACAGACATAAGTACTTAGCACCAGTTAGCATAAGAAAAACCTAACTTGACATGAGAGTGACTTGACAAAAAGCTTTAGACATAGTCTGCCAGAAGAACTAAGGGCCAGTATGGAATCAGCCCTGTGCAGGGAAGCCATGAGGAAGACTTTGTGCTGCTTTGGGGCATCGAGATTGCTCCTGGCCAGTGCCTGGACATCAGCTTCAAGTCTAGGAATCTGACACAATGTATTTCTAACCCCCTGCCTATTGAATCACCTCAGCAGAGTAAAGATGGATGGTACGTTTGATACAATTCCTACATACTGAAATTTCCACTGAAATTTCTAAGTGGCAGAGAAATATTTTAGTGGGGTGCAGACTCCTGCCCTCCTGCCAGGTCAGTAAAAGGGCTTTTGGCAGACAATGCATTTGTCTGCTGATTTCTCTGAATTAGGGAAAGCCCTCAGGACTGCTATATCCTGAGGGAACACCCTTGGCCTTGACCGGTAGGCACCTTCACAAGATTAAAATCAGCTGTCTCAGCTCCCAGGAGCTCTCTTGGCCAGCATCCTGACATGGATGCGGGGCTGCTGCGAGGCACTGCTGGGACCCAGCAGGACAGGACCGGCTGTCTCATGTCCACGTAGCACCCCTGACACAGACAGCGTCATCCCAAAACCCGACAAACGCTCACGTGTCAGCAGAGGGGAGCAAGGAGCACTGGGCTCCTCTCCAGGTATCTCAGCTGGGCTGGCTCCACAACACACCCCCATCTGAAGGCCTGCTGATGCCCAGCTGCCAGAAATGCCTACCTTGTTCTCTCCAAGATGCACAGGGAGAGCCAATGAGCAGGACGCCTGGAGAGGCAAACCTTCCAAGCCTTTTCTGAGGCCAGGGACACACCAAGATCAGCCAAGGCTCTCCACACTGCCTGGCCCACCCAGCCCAGCTCTGTGCTGGCCCTGGGCCACAGCAGCTTCCACCAAGTAGGAGGCAAATGCATATTGCTAAGAGTTGAAACACAGCAGACAGGGAAGATGTGAAAAGTGTGTCTGTAAAGGCCTTTTAATTCCCAGCTCTCAAAGAGAGCTCTGGGGCTCGTGGCTGGACAGAGATGCCCCTGCTCACACCTCTGTCCAAAGTGGGGGAACACACCCTGCTGCAGGTGTTTGGGTTGGTCTCTGCAGGTCCAGGTGGATGCCAAACCTGCTCCTCACAGCCTTCTCCCTTGCCCTGCCCCTCTGCCAAGTGCAACGGGCCTCAAGGACTGAAAGGAGCACAGAGAGCCAAAGTAGGACACTTGCACCTACCTCACTGGGAGCTCCCTGGGAAGCACTTTCCTTGAGAAGCAAGCCCCTTTCTTTCAAAGGCATTTCCCCAAATGTGTAGCTTTTCTGGGGAACACCAACACACTCTTAAGAAAAGCTGGCAAGGCTGAATGACTTCAGGTCCTTTCAGGACAGGCACTCCAGCTCTAGCTCCTATTCCCCCAAGTGTGTTTCCAGGTGGAGGTTCAGAGGTGCAGCCCCAGGCCCCTACAAACACAAGGTGCCCGCTGCCTCTTCACCTGCCTCAACTCCTGCCTGCGCTCATGGCAGGAAAACCAGGCTGTTCCCAGCCAGAGCCCAGAGCCCTGTCCCCACAGGACGCTCTTGCCAGAGCCTTCCAGAACTCTCTGCTGTGCACGCAGCACTTTTCATGCCTGCTCCCAACAGGCTTTGGAATGCAGAGCACAACCTGGCTGGCTCTGCCACCAGCACGCCCCAAACACAGGTGGAGGAAGAAGCAGCAGGGGTTGTTTTGCGGCCATGCCCAAGAGAAACTGGAAAGGTGCCCTCGCTCTGGTCTCACTTGGTTGGCTTTCTGACTGGGTCTGAGCCTGGGGCTGCCATTCCTCATTGTGGGGACCAGAACCACACCTGGGATCCCAGCACTGCCAGGCAGCGCTCCAGGCACTGGCACGGTCATGTGTCTGAGTCTCGGGCACCGTGCTGCTGCTTCATTTGCTCTTAGGCACACCCAAAGCTCTCTGTTGAGCCCAGATGGTCTCTGGTTCTGCCCTCTTCCTGATCCTGTGCAGGGATGGAGCAGTGCAGTGCTTTCAGGAAGCTGTTCTTGAAACCTTCCAGCATTCCAAGCTCCTTTGCCCTCTGTGGATGCTTGCCATGGAATGCCTCACAGCTGGGTTCAGAGCATCCTCAGCTTGGCTCTTCCAAAGTCCAGGGGCTCCAGGGTGCTCAGCAAGGTCTATACCTCCACAGCGTCGTGGAAATGGATCTTCAGCACAGGGACCCTTCCAGCCTGATCTGCCCTCGTTCCTCTGTGTCTGTGCACAAAACACGGCGTGGAAGAGAACACCAGGAGGGGCCTGTGTGTCCCAGGGCTCTGGATTTGCTTTGCTGCAGTTCCACAGAGATGTGGGTAAAGTGAAGAAGCCAAACAGTTTATTAATGGAAGGTGAAGCAAAGGGATGAGCTGGGAGGGAAGAAAGGGGATGGGCAGGGTCTGAGGGCTGGAGGGAGGGAGCTGTCATCAGGGAGGGAGAAGGTGGGAGCTATGGGAGCTTCCCACAGGCTCAGCTGTGCCAGTCATCAGCTGTGCCTGGAGCTCCAGCTGGTCTCCTCTGGTCTCCAGGTGGTCTCACCTTCCAAGGGATCTGGAGGTCTTAAAGAGACACTGGTTCTTCTGAGCCAGAAGATGAAAGTAGTTCTGCAGCTCTTCCCTCAAACATCATCTGTATAAATGTGCTTATATGGGAAGGGCTGTTGTTTTCACTCAGGCCTTGAAGGGCTGGAAGAGAGAGGAACAGAGCCACAGTCAGAACCTGGATGTGCAGGAATCCAAGGAGACCTTCCTGCCAGGGCCATCCCACCCAGCTCTTGCCATGGCCACAAGACAGGAGGGGCCAAGGGGATCAGCTGCAAGGTGCTGGCCATGAATCCCCTCACCCATGTCCCTGAAATGTCTGTGTGCTCTGCCCACGCCACCCTCGTCCACAGAAGGAGCGAAGCCCACTGCAGCCAGGGCAGG
Source organism: Haemorhous mexicanus (assembly GCF_027477595.1). Lineage (NCBI taxonomy): Eukaryota > Metazoa > Chordata > Aves > Passeriformes > Fringillidae > Haemorhous > Haemorhous mexicanus. The sequence continues at coordinate 4,095,875 of NC_082356.1, read as the reverse complement.
GATTGCAGCTCCCTGCCCAGGCATTGCAGCTCACCCAGCCAGCCCCTGCTGACAGCCCGCTGCCCTCACTCACCCTCGTGGAGGGCCTGGAACTCTTCCTTCTGCCCCATCAGGAGCAGCCTGGCCCTCCCTGGGAACACAGGCTAACCATAACTAAGGCTGCTGTGGCTGTTATCCAGTTTGTTTTATGGCTTAATAAGGTGAGAATTTCATGGATTTTTAACTTCCTCTGGAAGGCGAGCGCATGGATTCAGAACTATCACACACTAACTGTGTGTTTTTGGGGTATTTTAATAATGGTACTTACTGTGAGGAAATGACATTGGGGGAGACTTTCTCTCAACCCTTCACCCAGCTCTTTGGGTCTGCCCCACCACTTTTCAAAGGGTTCATATCCACTCTAAATGCTAATGATATCATACAGTGGTTATTTTTGCTGATAGGCCTGTTCTATTTAGCATTCAGAGATAGGGGAAGATTAACCTGGATAACCACCCTGACACCTACCCCAGAGACAAGGGATGCTGCTGCCCCAGAGCCTGACCCTGCCCACAGCCCACCTCAGAAATGAACCACCCAGATTGGGTTCTGGTGAAGGAGATGGGCCAGATGCTGAAGGAGTACATTTCTCCAGCTGGTGAAAACCCTCCCCCTGCCTCAAAGAGGGAGAGTCTGATGGTGCAGCAGTGGAACCCACAGATGTTCCAACCATCCAGGTTCCAGCTGAACTGCAAAGGCAGTCACAGCCAGCAGCAGTCGCCCCTGCAGAAACAAGGAGGTCTAAGATGAAATCAGAGCATCCAGGTAAGGATAAGAATGGAGGGCCCTCACATCCCACAGGGGAGCCAGTGGTTGAGTTCATCACTGAGTCCCTGATGTATGAAAGTCCCTGTGGATGAACTGCACAAGGGCACTGTACGCCGGGGATGTGAGGCTTATACAACCTGGTTACTCTGGGTCGGGGACCTTATGGTCACAGGTGTGCAACTGGATGGTGGTGAGGCAAGGAATTTGGGACACTTGACCCAGGACTCAGGTATGAATCAGGTATTTGTATTGGATCCAGGGTCCCTTTCCCTCTGGGAGCTGCTTATAATGAGTGTCAGAGAGAGGTTTCTCCACAGGGAGAGAATGCAGGAGCACCACCATAGAATGTGCTGGAAGACCCTCGAGGAAGGGATCCAACAGCTGAGAGAAGTGGCAGTATTGGAGGTACTCTTTGGGAGGGATGGACAGCATGACAATGACCCTGACAAAATCAGGTGCACAGGGCAAATGCTGTGGAGTCTGGCAGATCTGGGGCCATCTCAATACACCACCTTCACTGCAACGATTAATGCTGATACCAACCAAGAGACAGTGGGCTCTGTCACCAACAAGCTTAGAAATTGTGAGAGTATGATCAATGGCCCAATGCAGGCTCATGTCTCTGCTATTATTAAGAGCCTACAAGAAGAGATGAGGGTTGAGGGACGAAGAACAGTTCCCACATGGCACCAGTGCGAGTCACAGGCCCCAAAGTCACAGCCCAGCGTTCCCCAGCCAGAGAGAGAGGCTACACCCCAAGGGCTGACCTGTGGTTCTTTCTGTGTGACCATGGGGAAGACGTGGGAAGGTGGGATGGGAAACCCACTTCTGTCCTGGCAGCACGGGTGCGTCAGCTCAGGGAGGGAAACACTAACGGAGGGAGTTCCACTAAAGTGAAGGTAGCCTCAACCTCCCATGTCCAAGCTACCGGGTATGATCTGTCAGATCCCCTTGAAGGAACCTCTACCGTGTATGCCCAGGAAAGACATAATAACCAGGGTTAGAGGGGCCCTGCCCGAGAGATCCAATTCCTGGGAGTAAAGTGGCAAGGTGGACGGTATCAGATTCCCACTGAGGTCATCAACAAGATCAACGTGATATCTCCACCAACCAGCAAGAAGGAAACACAAGCTTTCCTGGGTGCCATAGGGTTTTGGAGAATGCACATTCCCGAGTACAGCCAGATTGTGAGCCCTCTCTACGTGGTCACCCACAAGAAGAACAATTTCCACTGGGGCCCTGAGCAGCAGGAAGCCTTTGCCCAGATCACGCAGGAGATCGCTCATGCCGTAGCCCTTGGCCCAGTCAGGACAGGACCAGAGGTGAAGAACGTGCTTTACTCTGCAGCCAGGAACAATGGCTTGTCCTGGAGCCTTTGGCAGAAGGTGCCTGGGGAGACTCGAGGCCGAGCACTGGGATTCTGGAGCCAAAGTTACAGAGGGTCCAAAGCCAACTCCATTCCCACAGAGAAGGAAATCTTGGCCGCCTATGAAGGAGTTCAAGCTGCCTCGGAGGTGATTGGCAGAGAAGCACAACTCCTCCTGGCACCTCGACCACCAGTGCTGGGGTGGATGTTTAAAGGAAAGGTTCCCTCTACCCACCACACCACCAACACTGCATGGAGCAAATGGATTGCTCTTATCACACAGCGAGCTCGTATTGGAAACCTGAATCACCCTGGGATTTTGGAGATAATTACAAACTGGCTGGAAGATGAGAACTTTGGTCTCACTGACGAAGAGGAGCAGGAACAAGTGACACGGGCTGAGGAAGCTCCACCATCCAACCAACTACCACCAGAGGAAACACGCTACGCTCTTTTCACTGAAGGTTCCTGTTGCATTGAAGGGATGAACCAGAAATGGAAAGCAGCCGTATGGAGCCCCACATGACAGGTTTCACAAGCTACCAAAGGAGAAGGTGGATCAAGTCAACTTGCTGAACTCAAGGCCATTCAGCTGGCCCTGGGCATTGCTGAAATGGAAAAGTGGCCAAAGCTCCACCTTTATACTGAATCGTGGATGGTAGCCAATGCTCATAGGGGCTGGCTGGAAAAGTGGAAAAAGGCCAACTGGCAGCATAGAGCAAAGCCAGTCTGGGCTGCTGATGAGGGGAAAGACATTGCCTCTGGGGTAGAAAATCTGTCTGTGAAAGTCTGTCATTTAGATGCCCATGTCCCCAAGAGTAGAGCCAATGAGGAGCATTGAAACAATGAGCAGGTAGGTCAGGCTGCAAAGACAGAGGTGTCAAAGATAGACTTAGATTGGCAACATAAGGGGGAGTTATTCTCACCTTGATTGACCCACGATGTCTCAGGTCATCAGGGTAGAGATGTCATTTCTAAGTGGGCACGAGACCAAGGGGTGGATCTAACCATGGACAGTGTTTCTCAGGTTATCCATGACTGTGAGATGTGTGCTGCCATCAAGCAGGCCAAGCAGGTGAAGCCCCTGTGGTATGGTGGGCGATGGTCCAAATACAGGTATGGGGAGGCCTGGCAGATCGACTACATCCCACTGCCCCAAACACCCCAGGGCAAGTGCTACGTGCTGACCATGGTAGAAGCCACCACAGGATGGTTGGAGACCCACCCTGTGCCTCATGCCACTGCCCAGAACACCATCCTGGGCCTGGAAAAGCAAGTCCTGTGGAGACATGGCACCCCTGAGAGAATTGAGTCAGACAACAGGACCCATTTCAAGAATGCCTTTATCAACTCCTGGGCAAGGGAACATGGAATTGAATGGATATATCATATCCCCTATCATGCACTAGCTGCAGGGAAAGTTGAACAGTTTAACAGACTACTTCTGACTACCCTGAAGGCACTTGGCAGGGGAATCTTCGGAAATTGGGAAATGAACTTAGGAAAAGCAGCCTGGATGAACCTAATTGAACACTGGAGAACATTGTTACCCCATGGAATCTCATGGAACCAGGTGTCCATGGTGACAGAGCCAGGACTGATGGAACACTGGAGAACATTGTTAACCAATGGAATCTCATGGAACCAGGTGTCCATGGTGACAGAGCCAGGTTAATGGAACCTAATGGAAGACTGGAGAACATTGATACCCCATGGAATCTCATGGAATCAGGTGTCCATGGTTACAGACCCAGGCCTCATGGAACACTGGAGAACATTGTTACCCCAGGGAATCTCATGGAACCAGGTGTCCATGGTGACAGAGCCAGGCCTAATGGAACACTGGAGAACACTGTTACCCAAGGGAATCCCATGGAACCAGGTATCCATGGTGACAGAGCCGGGACTGATGGAACACTGGAGAACATTGTTAACCAATGGAATCTCATGGAACCAGGTGTCCATGGTGACAGAGCCAGGTTAATGGAACCTAATGGAACACTGGAGAACATTGATACCCCATGGAATCTCATGGAATCAGGTGTCCATGGTTACAGACCCAGGCCTCATGGAACACTGGAGAACATTGTTACCCCAGGGAATCTCATGGAACCAGGTGTCCATGGTGACAGAGCCAGGCCTAATGGAACATTGGAGAACACTGTTACCCAAGGGAATCCCATGGAACCAGGTATCCATGGTGACAGAGCCGGGACTGATGGAACAATGGAGAACATTGTTACCTCATGGAATCTCATGGAACCAGGTGTCCATGGTGACAGAGTCAGGCCTCATGGAACACTGGAGAACATTGTTACCCAATGGAATCTCATGGATCCACGTGTCCATGGTGACAGAGCCAGGCTAATGGAACCTAATGGAACACTGGAGAACATTGTTACCCCATGGAATCTCATGGAACTAGGTGTCCATGTTTACAGAGCCAGGCCTGATGGAACACTGGAGAACATTGTTACCCCATGGAATCTCAGGGAAGCAAGTGTCCAATGTGACAGAGGCAGGCCTGATGGAACACTGGAGAACATTGTTACCCAAGGGAATCCCATGGAACCAGGGGTCCATGGTGACAGAGCCAGGTAAAGTGAACCTAATGGAACACTGGAGAACATTGTTACCCAATGGAATCTCATGGAACCAGGTATCCATGGTGAGAGAGCCGAGCCTGATGGAACGCTGGAGAACAATGTTACCCAAGCGAACCCCATGGAACCAGGTGTCCATGATGGCAGAGCCAGGCCTCATGGAACACTTGAGAAAATTTTTACCCAAGGGAATCCCATGGATCCAGGTGTCCATGGTGACGGAGCCAGGCTAAGGGAACCTAATGGAACACTAGAGAGCATTGTTACCCAAGGGAATTTCATGGAACCAGGTTTCCATGGTTACAGAGCCAGGCCTCATGGAACACAGGAGAACATTGTTACCCAAAGGAATATCATGGAACTAGGTGTCCATGGTGACAGAGCCAGGCCTGATGGAACACTGGAGAACATTGTTACCCAAGGGAATCCCATGGAAACAAGCGTCCATTGTGACAGAGCCGGGCCTGACGGAACCTAATGGAACACAGGGGAACATTGTTAGCCCATGGAATCTCATGGAACCAGGTGTCCATGGTGATAAAGCCAGGCTAATGGAACCTAATGGAAAACTAGAGATCATTGTTATCCAAGGGAATTTCATGGAACCATGTGTTCATGGTGACAGAGGCAGGCCTGATGGAACATAATGGAGACTATTGTTACCCAGGGGAATCCCATGGAACCAGGTGTCAATGGTGATAGAACCTGGCGAATGGAACCTAATGGAACACAGGAGAACATTGTTACCCCATGGAATCTCATGGAACCAGGTGTCCATGGTGACAGAGCCAGGCCTGATGGAACCTAATGGAACACTAAAGAACACTGTTACCCAAGGAATTTCATGGAACCAAGTGTCCATGGTGACAGAGGTAGGCCTGATGGAACACAGGAGAACATTGTTAGCCCATGGATTCTCATGGAACCAGTTATCCATGGTGACAGAGCCAGGCCTGATGGAACACAGGAGAACATTGTTACCCCATGGTATCTCATGGAACCAGGTGTCCATGGGGACTGAGCCGGCCTGATGGAACACTGGAGAACATTGTTACCCAAGGGAATCTCATGGAACCAGGTATCCATGGTGACTGAGCCAGGCTAAAGGGACCTAATGGAACACAGGAGAACATTGTTACCCCATGGAATCTCATGGAACCAGGTGTCCATGGTGACAGAGTCAGGCCTGATGGAACATAATGGAACACAGGAGAACATTGTTACCCAATGGGCCCTCATGGAACCAGGTGTCCATGGTGACAGAGCCAGGCCGCATGGAACCTAATTGAACACTGGAGATCATTGTTACCCAAGGGAATCCCATGGAAACAAGTGTCCATGGCGACAATGGCAGGCCTGATGGAACACAGGAGAACATTGTTACCCCAGGGAATTTCATGGAACCAGGTGTTCATGGTGACAGAGCAAAGCCTCATGGAATACTGGAGAACATTGTTACCCAATGGGCCCTCATGGAACCAGGTGTCCATGGTGACACAGCCAGGCCTCATGGAACACTGGAGAACATTGTTACCCAATGGAATCTAATGGAAGCAGGTGTCCATGGGGACAGATCCGGGCCTCATGGAACACGGGAGAACATTGTTACCCAAGGGAATCCCATTGAACCAGGTGTCCATGTTGTCAGAGCCAGGCGTAATGGAACACTGGAGAACATTGTTACCCCAATGGAATCTCATGGATCCCGATATCCATGGTGACAGAGCCAGGCCTGCTGGAACATTGGAGAACATTTTTACCCCATGGAATCTCATATAACCAGGTGTCCATGGTTACAGAGACAGGCCTCATGGAACACTGGAGAAAATTTTTACCCCATGGAATCCCATGGAACCAGGTGTCCATGGTGACAGAGCCAGGCTTATGGAACCCAGGAAAACATTGTTACCCAAGGGAATCCCATGAAAGCAGGGGTCCGTGGTGACAGAGCCATGGTAATTGAACCTAATGGAACACAGGAGAACATTGTTACCCAAAGGAATCTCATGGAACCAGGTGTCCATCGTGAATGAGCCAGTCCTCATGGAACACAGGAGAACATTGTTACCCAAGGGGAATCCCATGGAACCAGGTGTCTGTGGCGACAGAGCCAGTCCACATGGGACACTGGAGAACATTGTTACTCCATGTGTTAGCGTTCAGGAACACGTAATCACGAGAAATGATTATATGCAGGCGCTTTTGTTGAAGAGCTCTGGGTGTCAGTGGTAAAGACCCAAATCTGACTCCGACATAGGTTCCGGAAGGATATGTTTTTATATTCTATCGTTATATAACTTTCATATTAATTATTAAACTTACATTGTTCTATAGTATACATAGATTTCAGCCAAGCATGGCCACCTTAGACTAGGAACTTACAGTTTCTCAGTGTTCTTCTTATGATTATACAATAATTATTTTAATCACTAAACAATCATTTCAGCTAGCAATTATACTACTTACGCAGGTAAAACACAAGGCTTAACATTTCAGAGTTTATCTTAGCATTTTCTAGGGCACCACTATCATTATTCCCCCTTTGAAAGCATTTTCACTTCACTATAGGTGTAAATGTTTTCACTTGATACAGTCTTTTACTTCTCAATTTATGTTTGATGTTCTTCAAGACCAGGGTTGATGTAAAAGTTGTCGTGGATTCTATTATAGGCTGGAGAACTAGAAGATAGTGGATGTGGATCTCGTGTCAGTGCCTTTATTATTTTCTGGTTCCAGGACGTTTTCTTCTGTATTTCTCTCCTTAAAATGCTGTAAACTAACCAAATTGCTAAGAATACAATTAGTAAGATTATCACACTCTCAATGATAGATTTAATCAATGAACTCACATTCCACCCTAACCCTTTAAAGATTTTTCCTAACTAGCTTGTAGTCAAATCTTTTTGCTCTTCTTGTGCCTCATGCTCTATTTGTTTCAACTGATTGATGTCATATCCTACATCTGCAGTTACATTTGGGATGTGAATGCAGCAATGATCAACTCGTCCCTTTAAAAATCTACATACTCCATGCTCTTTCAGGAGTAACAAATCTAAGGCTAATCGATTTTGCAAAGTCATTTTTGTGGTGGTTTGTAATTGTACGTTTAATTCTTTAAATCTTTCTCTGGTGATTTTTGCTAGTCTATCTACTTGGCCTGTAAGTTTGTACAGCATCTCTCTATTCTGGTAGTTTGCTATAGGACCGAGTAAAGACTCTAGGGCTCACCCAAGTTTCATTCCACTAGAGGGTTCTTGCCAAGTGTCATCTGGATTTTTGTTGTCTAGAACTTCTTGTCTTGCTCTTATCTGCAGAAGTTCATATTTTCTATTAAATGGGGACTTTTTCCAAGTTGGACAAAAGGTTGGGAGACCCAAAGTAATTTCCTTTACTTTCCCATCTACAGGCAGATATGTTGTCCAGGTACCATCGCTTGTTGCCCATACAAATTGTCCTGGACTTTTAATTGTACTCCTGGTACATCCTATAATCACTTTATAATTCATTTTGCCTTGTTTATGTTTGATCCCTCTGCAAGCACAACTAATCTGTAGGGCTATTGCCAGGGGTGGTATCTGTTTTATCTCTGCATCATCAGAAGTGCAGTCATAAGTTTTATTGCATGCCCACCAACTTACTTTGTCTGCCCACGTTCTGCTACTAGTGGCAGTGTATGTTACTGCTGGATCTGTTTCACTCTCAGAACCTTCCCACTTAATACACCAAGGGGTGTTTGCCATATATTGGAATTTTTGAAGTATACTCACAGACCATGCATTATCCCAAGGCTCTATCTGATCTTTCTGATCCTCGGCCTCACACTTCCATACCAGAGTGGTTTCTGTAACATTTTCTATGATCTTTTTATAGCGTGGCAAATAGCATTGCCATTGTGTGGTGCCTCCTGACTGTCCCATAGGGGTTCCTAGTATGCCATCACTTAGAATACAGTCTTTCTGGCTCATAGGTCTCATCCATGTTCCTACTTTCTCCCAAGTTTCCTTGACTACCTGTCTCGGTTCAAGTACCTGTTTGCATGCAATTGTTTTGTTCTTTTGTATTTCAGGTAGTTTTGATGTTATGATTCCCCAATTTACTGGATCTCCTGCTGCCTTAGGTATTGGCAGACAGGCAGTTATTCTACTGGTGTTTTGTATTTTGGCAAAATCTTTAATCCAATCATTACATTCTCAGCTTGAACTGCATTAGAAATTTTTATCACTTGTGTTTCTGCCTCTCTCTTCATTCTAGAATGAAGAGTGGTTAGTTGATCTTTTTGCATCCCACATCCTAAAGACGTTAATGACCATAACATTAGCACAATTACTAATAACATTCTCAAAGTAATTAAACACATCTTATCTGCAGTCTTGGTTCCACAGTTTACACAGTCTGTGATCCAGGATGTACTTTCTTCACTCGTGTATAGTGAATCCAGGGGTCTACACCGGCTACTTTCACTGCTGTAAAGGTGGTCAGCAGTACCTGATAGGGTCCACTCCACTTTTCTTTCAGCGGTTCTTTGTTCCAGTTTTTAATGTACACCTCGTCTCCTGGAAGTATGTTATGAACTGGGTTCTCGAGAGTTATTGGTCTATTCCACACGAGGATGCTCCGGAGCCGAGCTAAAGTTTTCCCAAGAGACAGAACATAATTATACACTTCCTGTTTTCCTGTAACGTGTACATTAGGGTTAGGCTCAGGAGATTCATATGGTTTCCCATACAATATTTCATACGGACTGACTGACATCTCGCTCCTAGGTTTTATCCTAATCCTCAACAGTGCTATTGGCCAAGCCTGGGGCCACTGCAGCTTGGCTTCTTGGCATATTTTACTGATTTGCCTTTTTAGTGTCTGATTCATCCTCTCTACCTGTCCACTTGACTGGGGTCTCCACGGTGTGTGGAGGTCCTAAGTTATCTCCAGCAATCTACTTACTTCTTTTACTACTGTAGCTATGAAATGGGGCCCCCTATCTGATGATGCCCCTAGGGGTACCCCGAACCTGGGAATAATTTCCTGTAGTAACCACTTAACTGTTTCCTTTGCTTGGTTTGTGCAACAGGGAAGGGCTTCTGGCCATCCAGAAAATGTGTCAACCCCTACTAACAGGTATTTGTATCCTCGAGTTCTTGGCAATTCTACGAAATCTACCTGCCAATAATCTCCTGGCTCTATTCCTATCCGAATCCTTCCTAGCTGTGCCTGTCGCCTAGCCACTGGGTTGTTTTTCAAGCAGATATCGCATTTTGACATGACTGATTTTGCCATTGTTAACATCCGTACCGAAATTAAATTCTGCTTTAGCAATTTTACCAATGCCTCTGCACCCCAATGACATTTGTTATGTTAAATTTGTAGAACTTCTCTCATTATCAAGGGGGGTACCACTATTTGTCCTTGTGCAGTTAAATACCATCTTTCTGAGTTCTTTTGTGCATTTAGTAAACATGCCAGTCTCTCATCTTCTACTGAATATCTTGGTTTTGGAGGCAGATTAAATTGGGATATATTGAGCTTTGAAGGTATCAATGCCATTGTTGTTTGCACCTCTCGAGCAACCTGTCAGGCTGCCTAGTCTGCCTTTCGATTTCCTTCACAGATTTTGGAGTTTCCTGATTGGTGTGCTTCACAGTGTATAATTGCCACTTGCTCAGGTTTTTGTACTGCTTTTGTCAATTGCAGGACTGCATCTTGGTGTTTAATGTGTGTACCTCGAGAAGACAATAATCCCCTTTCTTTCCACAGTGCTCCGTGTACATGCACCACCCCAAAGGCATATTTTGAGTCAGTCAGTCCACCTTTTTCCCTTCACTTAATTCTAGTGCTCTGGTTAGAGCAACCAGTTCTGCCTTCTGGGCAGATGTATTTGGTGGTAATGTTTTTGCCTCCACTACTGTGCTGACTGTTGTTACCACATATCCAGCGTATCTGGTTCCGTTTTCCACGAAGCTGCTCTCATCTGTAAACAGCTCCCACTCTGGCTGCTCTAGTGGGATGACTTTCAAGTCTTCTCTTGCTGAATAGGTGTACTCTATTACCTCTACACAGTCATGTTCCAATGGGCCTTCTTCAGTTGTGGTACCTAGGAACAAAGCTGGATTCAAAAGGTTAGTTGTTTTATATGTGACATCATCCTGCTCAGTCAGGACTACCTGGAATTTTATCATCCTGCTTGGAGATAGCCAATGGCCCCCCTTCTGTTCTAAGACAGTGGTTACCATGTGTGGCATATAGACATCTATGTGTCTTCCCATAGTAAGCTTCCTGGCTTCTTGTATCAGCATCACGGTGGCTGCGACCGCCCGCAGACATGGAGGCCACCCCGCACTTATGTTGTCAAGTTGTTTGGAAAAGTAGCCCACCGGCCTTTTCCAACTTCCCGGACGTTGGGTCAGGACTCCTAGTGCTAGGCGTAGCCTTTCATGTACAAACAGCTGAAAATCTTTAGACAGATCAGGTAACCCTAATGCTGGAGCAGTCGTCAGTGCCTCTTTTAGTTTTAGGAAGGCTTCCTTCTGTGGCTTGCCCCAGGTGAATGGCTGCATCCTCTGAGCTTCGTACAGGGGTTTCGCAATCAGTCCATAGTCCATGATCCACAAGCGACACCATCCTGCCATCCCGAGGAAGACTCGCAGCTCATGTAAGTTCTGGGGCTCTGGAATAGCACAGATAGCTTGGGTACGGTTAGTACCTAGTTTTCGTTGCCCTTGTGAAATTTCACATCCCAGGTAAATCACAGTCTGTTGGGCAATTTGTGCCTTTCCTCTGGATACTTTGTAACCTCCCATTCCCAGTGAATTTAAAATCTCAATGGTTACCTTTATACCGGTTGTTTTTCTTCTGTAGCTATTAGTATATCATTAACATACTGCAATAATAGGTATTGGTCTCTTGGTACTTGCCCATTTTCATTCCAAATCCCCAGTTCCTTTGCCGGTTGGTTTCTGAATACGGTTGGTGAGTTCCTGTCCCTTGTCGTGTCCAGGTGAGTTGGGTCTTTCTTCCGTTCCCTGGGTTTTCCACTCAAAGGCAAACTGTTTTTTACTTTCTTTGTCAAGGGGGATGCAGAAAAAGGCATCTTTTAAATCAATTACACTAAACTATTTATATATCTCTTTTTTTACGGATGTTAGCAATGTGTAGGGATTTGTTACCACTGGCTAAATGTCTTTTGTTATTTTATTTATTGCTCTCAAATCTTGCACTAATCTATATTCACTATTTGGTTCTTTTACTGGAAATATTATGTCCTAACCTATTTTACAAATTCTATGTCTAATCAGTTGCTATATTCTCTCAATACCATCGCCTTGGTAACGTTTTCTTGCCGTAACTGATTGCCCTGGTGAAACCTGTCAGGGCATTCTCGTTTCCAATGCTCTTCTCGCTTGCAATACACACATTGATTTTGGCTTAACCCTTGCATAACTGGTCCTCTACCACGACTACCTCCGCCACGTCCCCCGAAACTTGGGTTCTCTTTTCCTTCTACCACTGCCAAAGATTTTGCTGCTGCCCCCCACCAGCTTCTCTTTCGCGATTATTATACACTCTCCAGGCCACCCCCAGGATTCTGAGTTTTCATAACTATTTTCACTACTCCTGCCACCTTACCAGGACCTTCTCTACAAGTTCTAGCTGACCGCCTCTAAATAATCAAATCTGCAGGGAAAAAAAGGCACTTCTACAAACACTGACCCCTCCACTCTCACACCTTGTCGCAAGGGAGCAATCACAGTCCGTTTTTGTCTGCTTGTGTCTTTTCTTTCAACAACCAGGGCAAGCCCCAACCGGCTTCGGGTTCCGCGGGCCACTGGGGTCGCTGATTCATTACTACCACCATTCTTTTCACTTGCATCCTTCTCCCTCCTTTCTATCATAGCCAGGCTTTGCCCAGCTTTTGAGGAAGAGGAATCAGGTGACTATGGGAGAGGAGGATAAAGAGAGAAAGGTGTACTAGATGAAACAGGTTTAAGATCAGGTGAGGTAGGGGCAGGCAGTGGGACAAGGACAGATGAAGCAGGTGGATAGGGTTAGGTTCTCTTAGTCTTAGTCACCTGAGGGTTCATCAATCGAGCTGGTCCTGCCCAGTCTGAACCCCTGCACACAGTGGATGGAGATAAAGTCCCTGTGGTACATATGAAAGGTATTTTAGGAAAGACTGTTTGGATTAATCCCACCTCAGGCAAAGACAAACTCATCCGTGGGATTGGTTTTGCTCAAGGACCTGGTTACACTTGGTGGGTAATGCAGAAAGATGGAGAAAGCCGTTGTGTACCACAGGGAAACCCAGTCTTCAGTGAGAACTGTGTGTAAGGTTTCATTGTGATGCAGATGGAAATAGAATAAGGGGTGGATAATGTCCTGGATTGCAAGGTAATTAATGTGTATATTCTATTTTCCATCTGTTAGAGGTGTGGCAGTTATCTTCTGTTAATTGGGCAGTTTTCTTTATCTCTTCCACAAACCAATCCTCCCTCTGGGAAATATCTTCTGTCCATGGGCCATTGAGTGTCACTGCATAAAATTGCTGATAACATTACATCATCCCATTGGGAGATGCTCCACCCAGGGGGAGGAGCCAAGCATTCCTACCTGGATATAATCTGAGATTTTAGGACACCCAACCAGCCTTTTCCCACTGGATTCCCAGAGGAGCAGCTCTTTCCCACTGGATTCCCAGAGGAAGACCAGGCCCATCTACAGCACCCCTGGATCTTCAGAGGAAAACTCCACCCTTCTACAGGATCACTGCTCCAACAGAACCCCATCTGTCACTGCAGCCACCATTTAATGGGACTGCTGCCAACACCCTGACACACACGGTGTCAGGTTGTGTTCTGAGTCTGTCAGTGGTTTTTTTGTTGTCTGTATGATTGCATATGTCTTTTTAGTTTTCCTAGTAATGAACTGTTATTCCTATTCCCATATCTTTGCCTTTTAATTTCAAAATTGTAAGAATTTGGATGGAGGAGGTTTCCATTTTCCGTTTCAGGGGAGGTTCCTGCCTTTTTTAGCAGACACCTGTCTTGTCAAACCAAGCCAGTTGGATACACAGAATTTTAGAGGCAGAATATCAATTTCGGCCATGGACACCTGGAGGTGAAGGACGGTTCTTTTCCATAGGAAGGAAAACACAGAACACTGGTGTTTCAGGGCCAGATGAAAGGCAGCAATCAGAGGCCAAGGCCAGGCAGATCTCTCTGTCCTGGCAGCTTTTGTCTGAAAGCAGCCCTTGGATATCGGGAGTTCTGGAGGTGGAATCCCAATTTCGGCCATTTCAGCATAGATATAAAGGATGGTTCTTTCCCACAGGAAGGAGAGCACAGAGCCCAAGTGTTTCAAAGGCAGAAGAGGAGACAGGTGGCTCCTGGGAGGCCAAGCCAGCCAGACCTGTTTGTTTTGGTAGCTTTCATCACCGAGAAATCCTTGGATATACAGAATTTGGGGGGCTGAGTCTCAATTTCAGCCCTGGACATCCTGATGAAAAGGATGGTTCTTTTCCATTGGAAGGAAAGCACCGAGCCCCAGTGTTTCAAAAGCAGGTGAGAGGAAGCCCCCAAGAGGCCAAGGGCAGCCAGACCTGTCTGTCCTGGCAGCTTTCACCTGGGAGCAATCCTTGGATGGATGGAGTTCTGGAGGTGGAATCCCACTTTGGCCATGAGCACCTGGTCGAGGTGGATGGTTTTTCCATAGGAAAGAAAAGCACAAACTCCAAGAGTTTATGAAGAAGATGAGAGGAGGCCTCCCATGGGCCAAGGCAGCCAGAGCTGTCTCTCCTGGCACCTTTCATCTTTGCGAAGTCTTTGGACATCAGGATTTTTGGAAGTGGAATCTCAGTTTTGGTTGTGGGTGCCTGGAATGGAAGAAGAGTTCTTTTCATGAGGAAAGCTCAGAGCCCCAGTGTTTCAAAGGCAGATGAGAAACAGCCCTCAGGAAACCAAGGCCAGCCAGACTTGTATCTTCTAGCAGGCTTTGTCTGGGAGAAATCCCTGGATATGGGAATTCTGGAGGTGGATTCCCAGCATTGGCCATGGGGACCTAGACATGAAAAGTGCTTTTTTTCCCATAGGATAGAAAAGCACATGGTCCCAGTGTTTCAAAGGCAGAATAGAGGTGGCCTCAGGGTGGTCAAGCCAGCCAGGTCTGTCTGTCCTGGCAGATTTCATCTGGGAACAATCTGTGCATACAAGGAAATATGGAGAAGGAATCCCAATTTTGGCAATGGACACCTGGAAAGAGGGACAGTTCTTTCCATAGGAAGGAGAGCACGGAGCCCCAGTGCTTCAGGGGCTGATGAGAAGCAGGCCTCGACATGCCAAGGTCAGCCAGACCTGTCAGGTGGCCCCGAGAAGGCCAAGCCAGTCAAACAGTCAAGACCTCTTCCATGTTCCCTGGGTTCCATGGGGCCCTCACAATGGTCTCCTTGGTTCCATGAATCCCTGTAGTGTGACAATATTCTCCTTGTCACAATGTTCCCCTTGCTTCTGTAGAGTCACAATGGATCTTTGCTTCCATGAGGTCTTGCAATGTCACAATGGCTCCTTGGTTCTATGGCCCCACGTCTTCATCCTTGAGCCTTGGTTCCATTGGGTCCCTGAGTTTCACAACTGTCTCCTTGATTCCATGAGGCACCAGAGTGTCACAATGGTCTCTGATTGCATGAGGTTCCATAGTGTCACTATGGTGTCCTTGGATCTGCATTGCCTCCATGGCCCCTTGGTTCCATGAGTTCTGTACTGTCAGCAATGGATTCTTTGTTCCAAGGGGGCCTTGATGTGTCCCAAGGGCTCCTTGGTTCTGTGACATTCCAAAGTGTCATGTACGGAAAATCACACAATGGAAAGCCAGTGTCCATAAAGGAGACAGAGGAGTCCTGCAACTTTATTCCAATAAAGGGAAAGAGTCCACCAGGGCACACACCCATGGGGTTTTCTCTCTCGAGGTTCCAGAGGGTGCAGCCTCCTTTTATCCAAACTCCTGGCCACATGTTGCCCTCTTCCTGTCCCCATTGGCCGAGGTACTGGGAAGGTTTAGCCTTCCCAAACCATTTGTCACATTTTCCCCTCTTGAACCTGTCATTTTACCCCAAAGTTCATAAACTCAAGCTCGTGCAGACCCACGTGTCTGTTTCAGGAGCCAAGCTGTCTGGGCTCTGTAATAAAGTTCATGGAGACATTAAGACCATTTCAAAGATGTCAACACCAAAACCTTCACCCATCGAACTGTCTGTAAAGAATCTTCCCTATCAGTCACAATGGACTCCTCATTTCCATGGGGCCCCACTCTGTCACAAGGGCCCCTTGGCTCCATGAGGTTCCCCAGTGTCACCCAGGTGTCCTTGGATCCGCATTGTCACAACTGACCCACAGTTCCATGAGGGTCCCCAGTGTCACCATGGTCGCTGTCTGAGGCTGGATGAGATCAATGTCCTCTGACACCTTGGGATGAGCTGTCAGTCAGTCACACAGTGGGGACAGCGCTGAGCCAGCCCTGACTGCCTGAGCAATCACAAATCCCACCTGAGGGGAGCCCCACAAAGGCCCAGGGGCTTAAAAACACAGAGCACAAGGTCAGCCCCTGGTATGGACCCTGCCTTCTCCTGGGGTTTGGGTCTCACCCACACTGGAACCCCAGGAACTTGGAGCCATATGCGTGTCCTTCTATAGAGCTTCTGTCTTTCTGTCTCTCTCTTTCCTCTCCTTCTAATGTTGTTTCTATGGAACATTTTTGGGTACCTCAACAACCTAATTGTTTAAAGGTTTCCAGGTTCAATGGGCCAAGTTAACGAAGTTCCTGCTATGATAAGTGTTTTATGTTGAACTGGATGTGACATTGAACCCTTTTCCAAAGTTTCTTAGATTTTTGTACTTTGCCAGTAAAGTTTTGTGTCATTTTGACCTCTTGAGAATATCTGGTTGGTGTTTCTCCTGTACACAAAACTTGAGTAAAGAAGCCTTTGGCCACCCCCAGCATTTGAGTGTTCTGGGGTGTCAGAGCCCCGCAGGCTCCCAACGGCCGCTTGTTTCCATGAGGCCCCGCTGTGTCACTCTGGCCCTCGGTTCCCTGAGGATCTGGAGTGTCACACGGGTTGATGGCATTTGTCCTTGCTGCCCCTCACATCCCCCTGCCCCACAAAGAGCCCCAAGCCAGCCGTGAGGGACAGGCCCTGCTGGCCCAGGCTGGGCTCAGGGCTTGGCCTTTCTGCTTCCTGCAGCCAAGCCAGGCCTTGCTCAGCATTGCAGTTCCCTGCCCAGAGCCTTGCGCTCCCTGCACTCCTGCCCTCAAGGATCTGCTCTCAGCACTCCCTGGGCAGCCTTTGGCATTCCCTGCCCTCCCTGGGGCCCAGCCATGCTCCAAGGCACGTGGAGTTTTGCTGCTGATTCCTTGAGCGGCTTCTTCATCCTTCTCTCAGTGCCTGAGGCTCCTGGACCCAGCCCCAAATCCACCGTGGGGCTGATTAAAATACAGAAAGCCCTCAGGACCTCTTTGTCTCCCTTCCATTGTCTTTGAGTCTCTGTTATAAATAAGAAGCTTGACTATGCCAATATTCAAGCAGCAATAAATTTATTAATTAATATGGTAAAGAATGAGCAACACAGTGCTGGGTACAGTGGGGGCAGTTTCCCTCCAACTCTACGCCAATAGTTGGGGCTTACAGGTATTTATAGGGGTACTCATAAGCTTTCTCAGCAGTTTCTATTCCAATTTTTTCTCATCAGCAGTTTCTATTTTCCAATTTTTACATCACAATTCTATACACTATTGTGATTTATTTTTTCTCAGGATACGTCCCAAAAAGGAGGATCTCCAGGTGGTGGTGGTAGTTTCCGAGATGTTGGTCCTGGTTTCCGCAAGAATAAAGACGAATCCCATCTGGTGAAGTCCAGCTCCCCAGATGTGGCTCCACCTTTTTAATTGCAATGACTATAAATCTCATAACAGTGATGTCCAGCTTCCCTTGGTCGAAATTATAAATCCTTGTGATGATGCTCATCTTCCTTTCTCAAGCTGTTTTTCTCTGTTTTGTTAAGGCATGAGATAAGCATATTTCCTTTATATAGATTCCAAAACTCTAGTTTCAAGGATACAAGCAATATTCCAAAATTATACTTCAAAAGGGTTATTTTTGCAGCACTCTTTAAGGCCTAACTACAAGCAAAGAGCAACATCCTTAATGCTTTAATTCAAATGCTCCTAAATCAACCAAGGTTAATTGCAAAGAATAGAGAGGTTCAAAGGCCTTCTTCCCTGCTTTACTTTCCTCAGTTATTATTAGAATTCACAGCTGTCCCATTGTTGGCCTCCACACATACACAATCACAAATACACACATTGCCTGTATGTACCTGACACGAAACACAGCTTTGTATTTCACACTGAGGAGCACTCGGGAAATGTCACTGCAAGGGCAATGTTGATCAGCCTGGTGCTTCCCCTGTGCTGTGCCTTACACCGCTGTTTTGTTTTATTCGGCTTTTAGAGCCTGCCTGTGAAGAGAAGCCTCCCAGGAGAGCAGAGGCTGCTGAAGGATCTGACATCCTCGCCCTAAGCAAGGGTTGGAACAGCACAGACTGCGGAAAAGATTCCACCTGGTCTCAGGGCAGAGAGAAAGCCAAAACAGTTTAACTTGGTATTTGGTGGTGTATGTCTGTATAAAAGAATGCTCTAAAATGTCAGCTTCCAATAAAATGTCCTAGGTTGAGGTTTCCTGTGCTGGTGAGAGTCTTTTAGACCCCGCCTTCTCCTGACCTCTCTGCTGTTGCAGTTCCATGGACAGAAGCTGTTGTCTCTTACCCCCTGCCATGGGCAGGCTGGTGTTCAGCCATCTCCAGGACAGCAGGGCCCCATCCCACGTCACTGTGACCTGGGAAGGCAAAATCCATCACTCCAAATGTTCCCCCTTGCTCCTTCTTGCCAGACATTTGACCCTGGCACGGGGGTTTGCTGCTGGTTGCTGCAGGAAAAGGGAAAACCCTGTGACATTTTGGGGCACATGGAACCAAGGAAACCCCTGTGGCACTGTGGGGCCTGATGGAACCAAGGGTCCTTTGTGACACAGAGGGGCCAACATGGAGCCAAATATCCCTTGTGACAGTTTGGGATCTCATGGAACCCATTGTTCATTGCAACAATGTGGACCCAAGGAGACCATGGTGTTGTTCATTGTTTATGGAAAGCTTTTGCATCAATCATGGAATCATGGAGCCCATTGTGACACAGTGGGCCCCATGGAACCAAGGGGCCATGGTGACACTTGGAACTAAGAATACCACTGTGGAGTACAGAACCTCATGGAACCAAAAGTCCATTGACAAAGAGCAAGGCCCTTGGAACCATGGAGTCCAAAGGTCTAAGACATTTCCTGCACAGTTCTGCCTTGGGTAAGGGGAACATTATTGGTGGCAGCTTGGTCTCGGCACACACCTGAGGAGTGTGCCTGTTTTCAGTGGGGAAACTCAGGAGTTTTAGATTGCTTCAAAAACTACAAAAAATGAAAACCCCTCTTAGCCTCGGTGCAGCCAGCTCTCCAAGCACAGCAGGTTCCAGGGGAGTGAGGACAGACAGGATGTGCTGGGGAATGTGGAGCAAGGTTGTCCACACTGGGTCAGAGCTCAAGGTACAGCTTCTGTGAGCAGGCCAGAGCTGCTGAGGGGAGCAGCTGATCCTGATCCTGGGTCAATATCAATCACAGAATGCTGCAATGGTCTCTGCTCCAAAGAGAAGAGTAATAAAATACACCTTTTAAAACAGGAGCACATATTTTTTAGAAGCTCTTTGAAATATTTCTCCATAACTGGAGTAGGAAACCTAGAAACCTGGGAGAGCCAAGGACACTGTGGCAACTTCAGGCCCAAAAAGTGCAAACAGGAAACAGAGGAGAGCAGACCAGGAGGATGGGACTTCATAACCTGAAGCTGTAATTGGACAACTTACCCCAATATGTAAATGGACCAAAACTTATAAAAGTGTGAAAATGTGTGACCCATCATCCATCTTGGGTGTACCCTCAGCTGGGCTCTTGTACTGCCCCAGGTGTACCCTTTGAAGGCCTTTTTAATAAATCCCTACTTTATTCCTGTAACACTGCCCAACCTCTGTTCTAGGCAGCCTCTCAAGGCATCAAGGCCTGGCTGGCTGGGCCACCTGGGGCCACCTGACAGGTCCAGCTGAGCCTGGCATGTCAAGGGCTGCTGCTCATCAGCCCCTGGAACACTGGGGCTCTGGGCTCTCCTTGTGGTAAGAACTGTACTTCTCCTCCAGGTGTCCATGGCCAAAATCAAGATCCTTCCTCCAAATTTCCATATCTGCAAAGATTGTTCCCAGATGAAATCTGCAAGAACAGACAGATCTGGCTGGCTTGGCCACCCAGGGGCCACCTCTCATCTGCCTTTGAAACACTGGGATCAAATGCTTCTCTTTCTTATGGGGAAAAAGCACCTTTCACATCCAGGCACTCATGGCCAAAGTTGGGAATCCACCTCCAGAATTCCCTATATCCAGGAATTTCTCCCAGACAAAAGCTGCCAGGAGAGACGGGTCTGGCTGGCCTTGGTTTCTGAAGAGCTGGCTCTTGTCTGCCTTTGAAACACTGGGGTTCTGTGCTTTCCTTCCTAATGAAAAGAACTCTCCTTCCTGGCCAGGTGCCCACAACAAAAACTGAGATTCCACCTCCAAAATTCCCTATGTCCAAAAATTTCCCCCAGATGAAAGCTGCCAGGAGACACAGGTCTTGCTCTCTTAGACCGTGGGTGGTCACCTCTCATATTTTTCCAAGAAACTTGGACTTTGCACTTTTCTTTCCTATGGGAAAAACCATCCAGCTCGACCAGGTGCCCATGGTCAAAACTGAGATTCCACCTCCCAAATTCCATATGTCCAAGGATTCCTCCGTGACAAAAGCTGCCAGGACAAGCAGGTCTGGCTGGTTTGGCCTCTCAGGAGTCTTCTCTCACCACTTCAGCCCCTGAAACTCTTGGGCTCTGTGCTTTGCTACCTATGGAAAAGAATTGTCCTTGTCAAGGCAGAAATGGCCAAAATTTGGATTCCATCTGCAAAATTCCCTGTATCCAAGGGCTGCTTTCAGACAAAAACTGCCAGGACAGAGAGGTTTGGCTGCCCTTGGCCTGTGGTAGCTGCCTTTCATCTGGCCCTGAAACACTGGTGTTCCATGCTTTCCTTATTATGGAAAAGAACCGTCCTTCTCCTCCAGGCATCCATGGCTGAAACTGGTGTTCCATCTCTAAAATTCCCTATATCCAGAAATTGCTCCCAGAAAAAAGCTTCTGTCTAATCTGGCTGCCCATGGCCTCTGGTGGATGCTGCTCATCTGCCCCTGGAACACTGGGGCTCGGTTGTTTCCTTCCTCTGGAGACCACTGTGACACTGTGGGGCCTCGTGGAACCATGGAGACCATTGTGACACTTTGGGACCATGGTGACACCGTGGGGCTTCTTGGAACCAAGAGACCACCATGACACTGTGGGGCCTCGTGGAACCATGGAGACCATTAAGACCCTTCAGGGCCTTGTGTCACCAAGGGGCCACTGTGACACCTCAGGGCCTCATGGAAGCAAGGGCACCACTGGGACATTGTGGGGCCCTGTGGAATCAGGGGAACATGGAACAGCTCTGGCTGATTTGGCCTCCCAGGGGCCACCTGACAGGTCTGGCTGATCTTGGAATGTCAAGGGCTGCTTCTCATCTGCCCATGAACCACTGGGGTTCCATGCTTTCCTTCCTGTGTAAAAGAATTTCCTCTCTTCTCAGACACCCATGGAGAAAATTGGTACTCGCC